>NW_009650091.1:1799439-1802789 GCF_000708025.1 Charadrius vociferus
GCCCGCAGCGCAGGAAACGGGTGGACAGCTGCAGTGCCTTTCCAGCAAAGCCTCTTCTCTCCCAAAATTAGTGACAAGGCTGGCTTGACTGCCTTTAACGGCAAGGGAAAGCTGACCACCGACCTCGGTGTGGGTTAGCGTGAGACCTGGAAGGTCGGGCGGAGAAGGAAGAGGAGACCTTCCTCGTGCCCCCAAAACAGAGGTGAAATAGAGGCCTCCCTAGCCCTGGATCTGTATTGTTAAATCTGCTCAGGAGCTGCTGATGATTTTATCACTGCTGTGAGCTGCAAGGTCTAGTAAATCCACTCCACGCAGAAAAGGCACATGCAGCCTCCTTGCTGATGGCAAATGGAGCAATTTTGGTACACACTAAGCAATTACTTCACCCGCGTCCTCAAGTTCAGGCAGTGACTTGGAAACAATGTCATTTGTTTCTGTGAGGTGTATTTTCTAAAAGGACTACGTGATGGGTCCATGAGAGGAGGGACACGAAGATGATCAGCGGGCTGGAGCACCTCTGCTATGAGGACAGGCTGAGAGAGTTGGGGCTGTTCAGCCTGGAGAAGAGAAGGCTCCAGGAGACCTTATAGCCCCTTCCAGTACCTAAAGGAAAGATGGGGAGGGACTTTTTACAAGGGCGTGCAGTGATAGGATGAGAGATAACAGCTCCAAACTGGAAGAGGGTAGATTTAGAATAGAAAGTGGGAAGAAATTTTTCACTCTGAGGGTGGTGAGGCACTGGAACAGGTTGCCCAGGGAAGCTGTGGATGCCCCATCCCTGGAGGTGTTCAAGGCCAGGCTGGATGGGGCTTTGAGCAACCTGGTCTAGTGGGAGGTGTCCCTGCCCAGAGCAGGGGGGGTAGAACTAGATGGTCTTCAAGGTCCCTTCCAACACAAACTACTCTATGATTCTATGACACATTAGAAATACAGACACAACCAAAGAGAAGCTTCCAAGAAAGAGGTTTGGACTTGCACCGTAACCTTAATCGTCCAGCTGGGTAGCACAAGAACAGATGCCACCAAAATGGGGGTAAGGAAAATCCCCAGTATTACATTATCTTGCAATGCTATTGTAAGGTTTATCATTTGGCATGTTTTCCTTTCACCTTCTTATACTAAAGTCAAAGGGGTAAGGGAAAAATCAAAGCTTTACTTTAAAAAGTAAACTTCTGTCCCAGATGGATAGAAGAACTGGAAAACAAGAATCCTAGTGGTTCAGAAAACAGAAAGACAACTACCACCACCATCCCCCAAATATGTTATTTTTGTGAGCTCATGATTTTAAAGCATTTTTAGAATTTCTGAATACTTACAACCAGCAGTGTTATGGGGCATGAGTTGACTTTTTTGAGACGTTCAGACTTATATATTCATGAATTCAAACATCAGAATATAGATTCCTCTAAAATTGATGTTTAATTAATATTTCTGAGATGTTGAGAAGCAAACCAGCAAACTTGGGAATTATGGAAGGAAAATGAAAATACAGAGGCAAGAAGTACTCTTAAATGTCTAGACTCCAGAAAAAGGTTAAGTTAAGCACAGTCATGGTCTTGCAGAAATGACAGAAGGACAAATTTAAAACTCCAAAATATTACCTAAGTGCAAGCTGTGATCAAATCTGCATCCTGGTGGGGCCATGCAAGAGCACAGACTGGAGAGAAAGGGATCAGACCAAGTCATGCAAAATGCTCAGAGAAGCGCTCTGCGAGCTCTGGCAGCCAGCTGCGAGGCACTGAACGGTAAACAGACAAAGTGCGCTGTCAAGGATGGGAACCGTAGTCTTAGTCTTTGGATTAAGTCTTCTCTCAAAATAAAAATGGAGAATAACAGAACTTAATTCCTGAGTGAACCCACCGTTTACATCAAAACACGACAGGTACCATTTTGCAACAAACGCTTTTCCTGGTCCACAAAGAGTAAAGGCGTCAGTGGACGACCGGGTTTACCTCTGTAGCTCTCCCACAGCGAATACACTGATTCTTGGAGGTGAGTGCCCAGGTGGAGGAAGCAGGGTAGGAAGGAGGGCTTTTGATTTTGCAGGGAACACTAGAACACTGTTATAGGAAGGAAAAGGCTACGTGGATCTTTCTGTCACCACCCAGCACTGAAAGCATCGGCCTTTTCGTGTTAAAGTAGTTATGCTGATGCTCAGAGGGCAGCAAACTAGCCTGTGGGAGAGCACAGTATTGGGGAGAGCGTGATATGAATATCCCAGTACGTTCAGCAGTGCTGTGTTGCCAGCTTATGACAGATCCAACCATAAAAGCAGGTGGAAGGAACACAGTTTTACACCATCTGTATATTAACATTAAGAGAGTATACAATAAACAAGAAGAGTTAGAGAGGCTCATGGACAATAAGAAATGGATTATGGCTGGTATTGCTGAAAGCAGGTGGTCATGAGACTGGAAAACTAAAATTGATGATGATAACTTGCACTTGAAGTAGAAAATGGGAAAAAAAACAAACAGGAAAGGGTAGAATTTTATGTAAAAATATGCTGCTACTGGCTATAGACATTTCAAAATCACAGCGCTTCGCGATTGCAGTCATAACTAATAAAACTAAAGGAGAGTTGGTTGGCACGTTATATCACCAGACTAACATGCCTCGCTAAATAACAGGACAAACTGCTCTTTACGTGGCAATCTAGATCATGTAGGAAGAAAAAGTAGCTATCATGATGACTTCAAAATAGGGGACATTTAATATACACTTCGTGCAGTCAGTAATACAAATTTTCTGCTTCTAAAAGTAACATAGGGCAATTTCTTCACAGATGAGAATAACTCATACTCTGAGTCTTCAAGAAACTAGACAAGAAGCAAATCGCACAATGTATTTTAACAAATCTTAGGCAAGTGGAAAAGTTTCCAAGAACCAAAGATTTACTACTATAACTGTGATGTTTAAAAAGAGGAAAAGACGGGTTATTCTGACACGCTGTCCAGCAAAACTATGGAACAATTGGTCCCAGCTCTCTACCAGCAATGAATCAGAGAATAAAACAGGAATACCAGTCAGCATGGTTTCAGGAAATTGGGTTTCACCAAAGACATTTATAGTTTACTTGTGATAGAATGATCGGTTCTGTTGAGGCATGGGAGCAGTGCTCTTATACTTTAATTTTGCAAGGCTTAGGCTAGAGAAAAAACTTAGTATTTTAGAAAAACATTTACCATACGGAATGAACAAAATATTTATTAGGTCACAAAATGAGGAAATACGAATAAGCCAAAGTTTGGTTTTTAGAATCATGCCATGGAGATCTGACCTTAGCCAAGTACTGTCCAACGCTTGTTTCTAGTGATTTATGCTAACGTGACCTCCCTCCCAACGCAATG
>NW_009650091.1:1802834-1838619 GCF_000708025.1 Charadrius vociferus
GAGATAGTCAGAATCCATCCAAGCACATTTCAATTACCCGTCTGTCCTTAAGAGTCTATAGGAGACTGATTTCTGGGGAACAAATTTTGGCATTTGTAAAAGGCGGGCACTGCACCTGAACTCCGGGGCAAACCTTTTGTGGAAAACAGTGGCTAGGAGTTGAACATAGCATAGACAGGCATCCACTACATCTCCATAGGCTGTTCAGCAAGTGAACCTCACAGTCTTAGTCATTATTTCCATTCCACCTTGTCTCCCCTAAAAATCTGGTGAGAGAGTTGTGTTTCTGCCACACTTTCATGCAGTGAATACAAATCTGTAGACTTTATTCTTTACTTTCAGGTAGGCTTTTAGAAAAGGCCAAATCCCAGAACATCAACCATCTCTTTTTCTCACTATCCCAAAGATAATGTTCAAAAAAGTATAAAATCTCTTTTACAATTCCAGTGAGAAACGCACCTTTTTCACTTGGACAGGACAAAGACAATTGTGTTTTGGAAATCTCCTCTGGACACAGATCTCCCTTTATCCTCCACATGCAAGGAAGGTGATTCTGCCCCTCTACTCCACTCTAGGGAGACCCCACCTGCAGTACTGCATCCAGCTCTGGACTCCCCAACATAAGACAGACATGGACCTGCTGGAGTGTGTCCAGAGGAGGGCCACAAGGATGATCTGAGGGCTGGAGCCCCTCTCCTATGCAGAGAGGCTGAGAGACTTGGGGCTGTTCAGCCTGGAGAAGAGAAGGCTCTGGGGAGACCTTACTGCAGCCTTCCAGTACCTAAAGGGGGCCTACAGGAGAGCTGGGGAGGGCATTTTTACTAGGGCATGTAGCTATAGGACATGGGGGAATGGCTATAAACTGGAAGAGGGCAGGTTTAGGTTAAACTGGGAAGAAGTTTTTCACTTTAAGGGTGGTGAGGCACTGGAACAGGTTGCCCAGAGAGGTTGTGGATGCCCCCTCCCTGGAGGGGTTCAAGGCCCGGCTGGACGTGGCCTTGGGCAACCTGGTCTAGTGGGAGGTGTCCCTGCCTATAGCAGGGGGGTTGGAACTTGATGATCTTCAAGGTCCTTTCCAACCTAAACCATTCTGTGATTCTATGCAAAACCAGACTGAGCAGATGACGCATCTTTGACAGACCACTGGAACTGGCTGCCCGGAGAGGTCGGGGGGTCTCCTTCTCTGGAGATATTCAAAACCTGCGTGGATGTGATCCTATGCGACCTGCTCTAGGTGAACCTGCTTTAGCAGGGGGGGTGGACTAGACGATCTCTAGATCTCTGGAGTTCCAAGCCCTACCATTCTGTGACTCTGTGCGATTCTATGATCTTGAATTTATAAGATAAAAACAAAAGACAGAAAAGAGAATTTGAAGATATTCTTCCAGTATGGTGTCATTTCTCCTCTGTACTCACATCCCTCCAATTTCAAACAACATAACTAGTGGTTTCAATAGGAACTATAATTGCAGCATCCTCACAGTCCCATGCAGGCAAAGAGCTGCAGTCTAGTTTTATTTTTCTTACACCCACGGAGAATTCTGTTTTGTTTCGACCTCTCATTACTCTCCCTCACTTACTTGGCTCCAAACATCAAATTCTGTCTCAGCCATTCAACATCTATTCCGTTGGGCTGCCTTTTTCTCTTACCATTACGCATACATATTGAACAGCTAGAACCAAGAAAAGGCACAATTAATGATTCTGAAATTTTCCAAAGAAAACGTTTTCACTTTTCCCCCCATTTGAAATTACTTTGTGGTTTAAAAAATGTGCCTCCCATAAAACCTTGCATACACCTCAAAAACTGCATGGAAGATTTTAGGTTAAACAAAGCTCTAATTTCTCAGAGAGGAGGTTGGTTTAGGCTTGCTTGCTTTTTTTTCTTAAATCACATAAAAAGCCTAAACAAAGCCCCTGTTGCATCTTGGTGTGAAACCAATTTCTTTTATTATCACATGGGAACCAGAATAGCAGAGGACCTCCAGCTTTCAAATACCATCCCCAGTGCGTATCCGCACTTGCTGTTTTAGCCTATAGCTGCAGATAAGCAAGACTGAAAGAACCACCCAGAAGCAGCAATAGGATAAAGCACAATACCTGCCACGTACTCACAAACTAACAACTGGTTTTAGGGCAGAACAGGGTACGTGGGGCAAGGCAAAGAGCTGGGATTTCTCAATACAAGCCTGGCCGAGCAGAGAACAGTCCGGCACGAGGGAACAGGAGTAGCAGGGCAGAGCCTGGCTGAAGGTAGATGGGTCAGGATTGGGCCATGGTTTCTGCTGAATATAGATGGGTCAGGATCCGACCGTGGGTTTAGCGGTCAGTTCCAGAAAAAGCGGTCTGAGTTACCTTCAGGTTAACCCTGGAAAAATCCCCCATTTAAAAATCCAAACCAGTATCTGCTTTGTGGAAAAACAAATACCCCATCCAGTGCTCCTTTGAAGAGAACAAGCTATAGTATAAAAACAGAGGGCATCGTGGTTCAGGGCGTATGGGTCGTTCAGCGTTAGCATGACGGGGGTTACAACCACAGTGCCAGCACCAGTCCTGGATCTGCATAGCAAAGCAAAGGACTAACGCATCTGACAGGAAGAGTTTCAACACCGACAGTGTAGAAAGCCTTTAGAGAACTCCTACTTTTGTTGGATACTAGTTTTGCTGGCTAAGCTGCTAATTTAGCACTCTGACTGTCCAGCCACTCACACGGATATTGAGCCGCACGGCTTCCTCTCTCGCTGCTCACCTCTCTGTGCAAGAGTACGCAGTGATGCTCAGCAAGGCCAGGACACAAGCCCAGAGCACCAGCACGGACACGTTAATAGGACAGCCACGGGCAACTGCCCTCCACAGAGCATCTGCAAGGTCCCAGCTGGACTGAAAGAATGGTGTGTCGATCTAAAGTACGCTCAACGACTGAAGCAATGAGTGCATGTAAAAATTCTGCTTATTAACAACAGAAGTACCTTGAGCCCAAATGGACATAGGTTTAATTAGTGTACATAGTGCACGTATGCACACAACTAGCCATACTTGAATTTTACAGCAGTACACAGAAAATAAGACCAGGCGTTTTTGTAATTGCCTGACGTTCCCTAAATCATCTTTCGGTTCTCAAATATGCTCTTGTAATAGTCACCTGACAGAAATATATGGTCAGTACCAATCACGAGATGCAATAGCTAGGATTTTTTTCCCCATTAAAAGCCATTTGTTAAATCCTCAAGATTATTTAACACACACACACGCACACACACTCTTTTACAATTCTGTATCAAAGACCAAAACTACAATGAACTATAAACTGACTGAAAGATACATTCACTTTACATTCAGAAGCGTGTTTCAAACTGAAGAGTACAATCTCATTGTTTTCCACATGGGATCTGGCAAGCCTGACAGTCCGCAGCGCGCAGTAAGTAGTAGAATCAGATAATCTGCATCAATCTGGATTTAACTCAACAATATCAACATATGATTCTTACCACATTTGCAAAAACAACCTGTTTCCACCAAGCACATCTCACAATAATAAGCCTTCCAATTTTCCACAGAAAAATGCTTTTCAAGGAAGCGGAAGGGAAGGAATCAAGAAATACATGACAGCTAGAAATCTATTATTTCAACCTTCCTCACCAGACAAAATCCCTTCGACGTATGCAAGTAAGCTTCACAAGTAGTGAAGGGACCTTCCTATATCTACACATGACCAAGAAGTCCCTCATCCTGACTGGGTTAATAAATGTGAATTGCACGTATTATTTAACAAAGTGCGGCTTTGTCTTAAGTTTCTTCTTCATAAGATATAGAAATGACTTAGTATCTGGACTTGTTTTTGGAAGAATGTCAAGTTGTATCCAAATATCTAGGCTTTCGTACATTAAAAAAAAAAAAAAGGAACCGAATGAGATTAGATGTATGAAATCTTGGCTTCCTGTTCGCAGTGGAGAACTGCAGTGAGATATTAACATGAATTTCTCAATTTATGTAATGGAGGAGATGACATTAACTCTTCCACATATGCAGTTCATCCTCTCAACTGTTTGATGGTCTTTGAGTTCAACAGATTTAACAGAAACAAAGAAAAGAAAGGATAAAGCATTAGACAGCCTGACCAAACATCCTCTGCCTCTCAGTTACAACCTGACAAATTCTGTAGCTCAGATTACTGTCTGAGTTTTATGTCATTATCGCAGTATTTCTCTAGATAAGTCTTCACAAAAAGAAGAGGCTTTAGACCAGCTATTTCTAGTGCAATAGGCAAGCAGAATTAAAATAGAGATACGAACCTTTGAGCTGTCACCATACATCCTGAACCAAAAACAGGAGGCAGATGAACATTTCTTTTTGTTTTGCAATTAATTTAAAATAATGTGATGGGCTCTGACCTGGTAAAGCTCCTACTCCTCCTATTGGTAGATCCCCAAACTCCACAGGCTGAAGAAATGACAAATTTTGCTGTATTTCCACATGCATTACAGTGTGAGTCACAGTTAAACCATGCTCAGAAGGAAGTACTCCTTGTAGGTGGTGTGGAAACAGCTAATTTGGTAAAAAGCTGCTACACTAAATCTATCAACCAACAGTTCTATTAGTGTACCATTGTATCAGGATTCCTGACACGTTTTGGTGGCACATGACTTCTGTGAAGGCATCACCTACTTTGTGAACTGGTTATTAACTTTAATTTTTTTTGAAACCCTTAAAACAACATTCAGAGAACTTCTCAAGCCTTTACATGACACCAGTGTGCAGATCTTCACAGGGGCTGTGCAACTAAGAATACCCAGCTGACCTAGGAGGCAACAGGGCATTACTATAACTATTATTTAAATCAGCTGTTAATTCATTGCAAAGCATTCCCCCAAGCCTGGCAGCTGCCGCTCCAGAGGTTAGCATGGAATACATGCGAGACTGATGCCAAGGCACTCAAGCCAACATGGCTTTAGCCTTTTACTGAACGACTTTACAGATGCATAACAATGGAATACCTGAGGTTGCTAAAGACTGCTTGAAAGTTCCTGGAATAAACCATCCGATTTCGCGCATGGCTCAAGCGCCGCTAAAAGCATTCAGTTGTGCTTACTTCTTCCAGTGGAAACCAAAGGTGTTCAGTACCCAAAATGTCCTTCCTTTGTTCCCTGAGCCAAAATGCCAAATATGCTGTTTCAAGCTGGCTGGACTCCTGCCCCAAGATGAAGGGGCCAACCACTCCGTATTTTTGTTACAATGCTATGTACGCTGTGGAAACTAAACCATGCAATGGTTTGGGATCCAAAAGCATCAAGTTTTACATTATGAAAAAAAGGAAATGAACCCTCCAAGAAGGAATAACTTCCAACCCAAAACTTCCCAGGGTGGCCCTAAGCACTCATCAGCAGAAACCCAGGGAAGGAGCGCTAGTTCAGAAAAAGAACCATTTAATTCTAAAGCATAACACAACATCATTTCAGTCATTTCTTAAAATGATCAAGCTCCAATACCACATGAAAAGTCCAAGAAGCATCTGCAATGACATTCCATACTTTCCAGGAGAAAGAGGAGGAGGAGATCACACAAAGAGTTACTAAGCCTTTGTATCAGACTCTTTATGGTTGCCCGCATATCGCGCACTCACGCTTACCTGACCAAGGGAAGGAAGTGTTGCATATGCCATGGGCTGATTCATCATTCCTTTCTGCTTCATGATGAGCATGCGTTTCTGCTCCTCGCTCAGGTGCGCCATCTGAGCTTGCATCTGCGGCTGCTGGGACTGCTGCTGCTGCTGCTGGATGTACGGCATCATGGGATTCTTGCTGGGATTTGCCATTGGTGGGGTCATTCTCTGACTCAGCTCAGCATTGAAGTGGGTCAGAGGTTTGGTGTTGCCGTAAGAAAGCATGCTGGGCTGTTTGCTTAAGGAGTTTGTGCCCAGGTTATTTGGCTGCTGACTGATCATATTCATGTGATTTTGAGGGAGGTAGTTATTAATTGTGGTCTTCTGTGGATTGTTTGCCATAGGAGGCACTATTGGGTTTTGGTTGTTAAAGGCTTGGGGATACATCATTGGACTATTTGGTTTGTCTGCACTGAAGGGTCCTCCGTATGGACTAGATGGAGGGCCCACAGGTGACCAGCTTGAGGCTTGATTTGGATGCTGCTGCTGCTGCTTCTGCTGCATGAGCTTAGCTCTTTGCTGCTGCTGGGCTGCCATTTGCTTGAGCTGTTCAGCTGGAGACAAGTCAGCGCTTGGCATATTCACAGGCCCAGGCCCTGATCCTGCCACAGTTGCTGCTGCTGGATTCATAAGATAGCCATTTCCAGACCGCGTCTGTGTCTGGCCTGGAGTGTGGGCCTGGCCAGGAGTTTGAGGTGACTGAACAACACAGTTTGCTGGTGAGCCGGCAGAGACTGGGGCTGGTGGGGCACTGGACACAGAAGCTATGCTAGAAGCTGTGGAGACGTTTGAAAACGGAGGACCGGAGGAAGAAGGTCTCACCTGAGGAGATCCTAATGGGACATGAGCAAATGGAGAATGAGAGGGATCACTTTTCACGCTTGCACTCTCTTGAATCTCTGTGGCAGGCCTGGGAAATTCTGGCTCCTTCTTCTCTTCAAAGTCTTCGTTGAACAAGTCTTGTATATCATCTTCTGGAACGGTGTTCGCTAGTTCGTCTATTAGCTCCTGCCACTCTTGATCGTTCAGGTTAATATCTGAAAAGAGCTTGTTCTGATTTGAAAGAGATGTTTCAGAAGTGTCTATGCAGCTTGGGTCATCCAAAGGCTCTTGCTTTAGCTCCTTGTTCTGCAGGATGTTAAAACTATTGTCTAGCTCATTGCAACCATTGACGGGGAGCTTTATCTCAGAAAGCCCACCGTTTTTACCTAAGTCTTCTAGACCACTACCATGAGTTCCACTGTTCTGCAGGGGCAGGGGAGCTTTCATGTCAAGCTGGTGAAGAGGAGAAACAGCAGGCAAAGGCAAATTATTGGGCAAGCTGTTGATTGCCTCAATGCCCGGTACATCCTTCCGTATCCGCTTGCTGGTCGGAGAAAAGCTCCCATCACAAACTCCATTCTGCTGTTCTCCATTGAGAGGTGAACGTGCACCTTCCAACTTCCTTTTGACTGTCTCTTGAAGCTTAAAGAAAAACAAGAGGGAAAAAATGATTAACCAGTTGCAGAGACAAAAAAAAAAAAAAAGGTGCTGATGCCTTGTGACGGATACTCCTCATTGAGCCAAGTAGTGACCACAAGTTTTAAAAACTGTGATTAGGAAGTTTCTTTGATTTCATTCTAATGCCTCAATAATTTGAGATGATGGTTTAAAACAACAACAAAAAAATAACACAACCCAAAAAACCCCAAACCAAACCAAACCTGCCCCTGAATAGGAGGGCAGAACTGTATAATATGTCTGTGCTCTCCAAGCTACCAGAATTTTACGGACCAAGTTGACTAATTCAACTTTTTAGTGCCTAACACAGTGATGAGACTTAAACAGTGCCTAACACAGTGAGGAGTCTTAAATTGGACAAAAAAAAAATTGGAATCACTAAAATTTACTATTTACTCCAAAAATCTTTTTCTGGCAGTTTCTAGAAGCTTCTTGAAAAATACCTGCAATACAATTGTTTGACTACTTGTATTGAAACATGTGGTGTTGACACCAAAATTTTTTGAGAAAATTCATTAACATAGTTTGATTTGATTAGCCCTTTGTTCTTGGCTACAAAACATATTGAGAATCAGTTTTAGGAGAGGAAAATAATATATCTACCCTGAAAAATAGAAGGCACTTTGCATGATGTTAATCAAATAACGAAAAAAGGAAATAACCTGTGTACTAGGAGCTAACATAGAAGATAAATAACTAACAGAAATGATAGCAAGACAAGTCTCCAGGAAAGCAATTAAATTAGAATGTAAGGATGTTATAAAAAAAATAGTGTATTAATATAGGCTTTAATTCAGGCTAAAAGAAGCATAGCAATGCACCACAACAACCTACAGTCCTTTCCTATCACACCAAACATTAAGTCCTCCACTTATGTACCAGGCTAAAAAAAGCATCCCTCTTCAGCTAAGGCAAAAAACAATAGTGGGGAGGGGAGGAAGCAAAGAGGTCACAGCTCTAGCAAACGCCTTCAGGACACACTTGCATCCTTGATACTAGAACAATAGAAGACAAAATACTGAAAGATTTTATCAATTTTTGAAGTATTTTTACTGGTATGAAAATCCCAGACGCTCGGCTCCCACCCCTTCCCTAACCTAGGGGTCCTCAACCTTCTTTCTTCCCACAATCCAGACCCCATTTATTTCTCCCATCCCAGAGGGCTAGTTCCCCTTTCATCCCGTGTGTAAGACAGCCAAGCAAATCCATATCTCATCCCCGTTTCAGAGGGAGCGGTTCTGAGAAGGCTGCGCCCTCCTCTCGCCCTTCAGCCCCGCATGGCCTCTTTAGCATGAAGAACGCAGGACATGGCCAACGCACACGTTGCTGCAGTCCCAGCCGAACCTGCGTGGGACACTAAGCTACGTGATGGTCCTCTGCAGAGATGTGACTTTTATAACAAAGCAGAAAGGCTCTGAGTCTTTAAGCAGACCATCAGCTCCTTGATTTGTGCTGGAGCAGAAGAGCTTTTTTTATGTGGGAAAACTATTAACACATGGCTAAGGGTCATCAGTGGGTCCCGGTTGGCATACGTGCCCGAGACTTTGCTGCCCGTTCCCCCTGCACAAAGCCAGCGTGTGCCAAGCCTCCAGCAGGCTGAAATTCCTTCTCCTCTTGGCTTCTGTGGTGCTGCACAGAAGCTCTGCGACCGCAGCTTCTGCCATGTGGACCGCTGCTCGGCCAAGCTCCTCCTCCAGTGCAAGATGCCCGTGCAGCTCCACAGGAGCTGTCCTTGCCCTGAGTCTTTCCCAGACCCTGGTTTCTGGAGGTCAGGGAACAGCAAGGCCAATGGTTTGGCACTGAGAAGTTCCTCTCCCCGTGCCACAGGCTGTGATGGGGAATCCGCTGTGTGTGTGGAGTCCCCATCACTGGGCTCCCACTCCTCTCCCCACCGCAGCAGCTCTTGCCCCCGTGAGCTCCGCAGATGCCCGGGGATGAGGTCCTGCACATGGTGGCAGACGCAGGCAGGAACGCACACCACACCGACACTCTCGATTAAAACCTAGCACGGTCACGTTAATCAGCCATGGTCTGCAGGAGCACACCAGGCAGCAGAGCCCCACAGCAGAGGCATCACCTTCTCATCTCTCCGTGCCATGGCAGCAGCAAGCGGCGCTTGCCCAGGGGTGGTAATTGCCTCATCTGTGCCAGTTAACAGCGATGTGGAAGGTAAGTCAACATCCAGGACTAGTGCGAAGGAGAAAAATCAGATCCCACAAGGAGGCTTATGATACGGCTCTCACCTCCGCTGCTTCCCTCCCCTAAAAACCTATGTTAAGCTGAATATCACCGTATGGCATTACAGCTCCCTGCTGCTTTTTTGACCGGTGTAACTGGCGTGTGGCAGAAGACTACAGCCGAGCCACTGAGCTTGTTTCACTGATCTTTATATATCCAGGGCTCAGACCCTGGAGATGAGGGGAAAGGGCGATATGGATGTGGTAACGGCACGGCTTCACAAGTACGGCAACACACTGACTTCCAAGTTTCTTCAGAGCAAGAAAAGAAAGTGCAGGTGGTCAGTAACACAGTTGATATAATGGCTTAAAATAGCATATTTAAATGTTGACCCTAATGGGCCACTCACACAATTTCCAGCTGAAATCACCCATTTCAGCTCCTAAGCCAATTCACCACAAAGTCACTATCCCTTCTTTGCCTTCCCCATAAGAAGAAGAGTCACCAAACAGCAAGTGACTCAAGACCAAGTTCAACAGGCACACACATGCACACGCACGGGGTTCGAAGAAATGTCCAAAATTTGTGATGGCCCTTTGCCCCGAGTTCACATTGGCCAAATGCTGGGCTAAAATAAGAACAGTCATACCAAAGGACCTGGTGACAGGCTTCTAGTCATGAAGAAAAGTTCATATAAGGAAGAGATGGGGAAAAAACTTAATTTGTCTTCGTGACAAAGCAGGGATTAGTGAGAGCGATTATCTCCTGAGAAATACAAGAGAACTGACTCTATATATTTCACAACAGTTTGAAGGTATCCCTTACAGTAAGAGTGATACGCTTTCAGGTTTCACATCGTTTACTAATTTCTCCTGAATCCATCACCTTATTTGCACATGAATGTTTACCAAAAGAATCAAAACTATCTAGTGGCAAATAACCAGCCCTAAAAATATCAGCTCCTAAAGATTTCATCATGTGCTGAAACTTGGATGTCCCCCTGTACAAATACACTCTGACTTTAGTGAAAGTAAAAGCAGGCCCAGTATATAAATATTAATAAACGTGTTTATCATGCATTACAACAAAAAGCAGCCTTAACGTGGAAACTATTTTCCAAACAGCAAACGTACAGAAATGATGCCTTGTTGCAAATGAAAACAAAATGAAGTCTATTCTAAGTTTATAGCTCCACATTATTGTCCCTCAGAGGTTTTAGGATTTGGGGGGTTAACAGGCACTAGAAAAAAAACTAATCATTTTATTTTCTTTGTTTGCTCATTGAGCAACTGTACATAGACAGAAACACAACATGAAAGGTTTATTTGAAGGCAACATGCTGCATACAACCTTTGTAGGTGGGGAAGCACCTTGGCTCTGGCATTTTGGAGGGGCTGAGAGCCATAACAATAGATGCATCTCTTCTTTTTGGAGGACAACACAGAAATATTTTTATCAATATATTTCAATGCAAACCTTCATTTTCATATCTTGATTTCATTCCCAATCACCATGTCAACTACTGGATGGCTTGAATATCGTTTACCACCACCAGGACTCCATAGTGTCTTAGACTAAAATCTCAGCACTTCCCCTTCCCTCTGTAAAAACTATGTCTGAAGTAAAATATTCTCCTGTGAAGTGTCTTCCCTCTCCTGAGTAGTAGTATATAGCTTGTGCATATGATTTACAGTATGCATCATGAAGGTATTAGCAGCAGCTTAGAGATTTATGTCTAGGAGCAGAAGATTCTTGATGCACAAAATAAAAGGGAAATATTAAAATAAAAGAAAAAATATTAAAATAAAACAAAACCCTTGTCAGTTTCATAGGCCCTTAGCTTTGTTCACACAAAATATTTTGGCCGATGGACCTGCATTTCACAGCAGGTTTCTACCCCAAAGCAGAAGAGGGTGAAGCAGGACACGCTATTCTTTACATGCCTTTGGAGAAGCCCTAGTTGCAGCAAGAAAAGGTCAAACTTTAGCAGGTAGACTTTTTTAAATGAATCTTGACTGGGGGAGAAGCTGGGGGGACAGAGGCTGTGCACATAAACACAGGCGGACCCGAACGGCATAATCCAACCCGTCCTGAAATTTTCGGCAGAGCTGCTCGGACATGCCACGACAGACCCAACGCAGAAACAAGAGAGCGTCGAGGCTGTCGGCGGGGCTTTCATCTGCGAGAAGAAGCTGCTCCGCTTCATCCCACCAGCAGCAATTCATTTTTCAAAAGAAATGAGACGGAGGTGCTGTTGTTATAGCAACAGCCGAGCCACTCGCCGGCCCATCCTCCACTGTCGCGCTGCCTTCGGTGGGCGGCTGTTCCAGGCACCCATGGAGAGCAACAAGGCTGTGGCGGCGGGTGCCGAGGCCCTTTCCCGCTGCTAAATTGTCTTTCTGCCTGCAGAGGCTGAGCACGATTCGCAGTGTCTAACACAGGTCCACTTCCACTCGGTGGCCAGATGATCTGTGAGCCCACAGACAAGGAGGCTGTGGTCGCTTTTACGGATGCTTTCATGCACTGGCTACGTAGCGGACATGGTGCCCCTGACTTCTCTCTTGTTAAGGCAGCTCCAGCCACCTCAATACGAGGTAAGGGTAACAACGGAGAAGTCCGGCATGGTCGTTTCCCGAGCTGTGCTGGGACGTGCCTTGCTCTGTAGCTATCTTTGCTCTCCGTGGGAAAGCAGAGAGTCCAGCCGAGCCCAAAGTCCACCTTCCTTAGAGAAGATGCACATTTACACAAAACAAGGGTTATCACATTCTCCACACTGCTCTTCTGTGACTCTTTCTGTTAAAAATAAAAATTGATCTTTTCCATTCCTCACGTCCAATCACAGTCTGGGCCCACCAGCCATCTGTGTTCAAATGGGCCTCAACTCCCTTCCGCTGCAATGACTCAGCCTTGGCCCTTCCTGTAGGACTTCTACTCTCCCTCCCATCAGTCTGTCTGGCTTAGCACCTCTTCTCCCAGAACTTCTCCAGATAGATCTTGACACATACCCCCGCCTCTGACAGGGAGTGCTCACCACGAGCTCTGCCAACCACCACCCCAACTCAGCCATCTCCAGCCTGCACCCTGACGACTGAGTCAAGTGCCTTAACTTCTTGTGCTGCGCTCAACTCCCATCAACAACTCAGCCAGTGTCCCAGGGGCTGCTGCAAAGTGACACTAACCAATTTGATTGGATGTGACAGCTCTCCTAAGCAAAGACATAATGACCATAACCACCTCATCCGAGATCAATAAGGAATCATCAGGATTGCCATTTGCATGCCAGCAATTCCGCTTCAACATCTGAAAGGATTCCTCGTTTCTTGCACATCCTTCCTTGCTGTACCGCTTCCGAGACCGCCATTAAAAATTCACCACTGCCTGAAGTACAACCACATCTTGTGACCAGTGGCTGAAGTCCATCAGCTCCACAGTGGCCTCTTAACAACACTTGCTGCAGGTGGGGAGCGCAGGACGGCCTTTCAAAAGCCGAGTGGGAGCTGAACTCAAGACAAGTGGCCAAGCAAAGCAGAGGTGGGTCACATACCACTGCTTCCAACAAATGAAAGCGTTCCGTGCATCAAACCACTCCTCTGCCACTCAAATTTCTTCACGCTGCTGAAAGCACCGCGCCGACGCCTGCTAACTCACAGGATGAAGCCTGACGTAGCAAATTGATTTTGGATCGCAATTGCTCACTTAAAGCACATGCTGTGCTCTTCCACGCTGGGCCTGCCTGCCTGGTTCTCGGCGGCCAGGGCAATGTTTCAAACACGCAGGAAATTCACATTGTGAAATCTGTTTGAAGTTGGTTAAATCTTGATCTGCCAACCTAAGCCAGTAACCCGTCCAACTCTGCAGGCTCGCAGAGTAACCCCTGCCTCACCGAGGAGGTCAAACCTCTGCCTGTCACCCAGGATGCTGCTGAGGGGCTTCACCATCGCCCTTCTTTTTGCAAACAGTCATCAGAAGAACAAACCGACTCCTGTTAACCATAAGAAAATGCTCAGGGCACCAGTGAAACCTGAAAGAGCTAACAGCGAGGAAAATGATCTGCCTCCCCATGTTTTATGTGGGGCTGATCAGGCAGGAAGGGTTGGTTGCTCTCTTGAGCAGTGAGGGTACCGGCTGTCTGGATGCTAAGCAGGCAGGCAGAGCCCCGGCCAGCTGTCAGGCTCCCAGCCACCAGCGGGAACTGGATCATGCTGGGAGGTCAAGCGGAGGACAGGGAAGAAAGGCACTGGATGAGAGCAAAACAGCGCCGGCGAAGTCAAACCAGGCAAACGCTGTCACTCTGCCTGCCCTCAGTCAGCCAGGTAAGGGTGCCGATGTGTGCCGAAACAGCTCCAGAAAAGCAAGAACTGGCATAAGCTTTCCTCAGAGCTCTGAGAGAGGGATGAGCAAGAGCAGGGAAGAAGACGCGTTCCTGTAGAGACAGGGAGAGAAACAGAGGTGGCTTCTCCCATGGCTGGGCTCTGCCTGATCACGGTGGAGATGTATTTTCATTGCAGGCTGAAGAAGTTTAGTACTTCCGTTGCTCAGGTCGTGTGATAAGAGGACTTCCAGCTCTGTGTGTAGTAATTTCATCAAAATAAAAAAGATAAGCACGTATATCTTTACTGATGTTTTGTTGCAGTCTTTTAAACCACCCCAGTGCATTGCTGCCAGAAAGACATTTTCTGCTGTAGAAAGGAACACTGTGGAGAATGCCTGGCTAGTGAGGGATGCAAGAGTGGAAGAAATCTGTGCAAAAATTAATGGAGAAATAGACACAAAAAAATACCAGCTATCCAGCTCAAATTGTATGTGTCTAGAACAGGCTGGGGGAAAAGCGTAATCCTTCTGAAGCATAAGTGCATATATCATATATCAATTCCAGTTTGCCTTTCAAATTCTTTTCTTTCATAATTTCTGTCTCTCTCTCTCTCCACAACTCCAGCTTAAATTTTAATGCAAAGACACTAAATGACACACTTCTGCGGAGATTTGGCACGCAGGGTCCGTGGGGAAGCTGTTGAGTGAAACACAGGCAATGGACGCAATTAATTTTCTCAATACAAAATTATTGGCAAGTTTAACTGGACTTTAGAGCACAAATTATTTCATGGATGAAATGCTGTCATCACTGCCAAACAGCCTTCCTGCTCGAGTGTATGATCTACATGGCTTCCTCCTCTTCAGGTCCATCCAATTTAATCCCACTTTAGCCCAATAGGGTAAACACTGGCAAAGCGGTAACCTCATCACTTAGGGAGCGCCAGCGTTCCTCTGTTTGAGCAAAAGTCTTAACGAAGGTGCTAACGGAGCTGAACTACTCAGCTGGCAGTTCCTACTCCCATCTCTCACACCCAAACAGCTGAACTACGTTCTCCCTGCAACTGTCCCTCGCAGACGGCAGGAGCTCCGTTTTCAAAGCGCGTTATGAGGATTTAGTCAGGCAGCCTCTAATTGACTTGTCTGGGAGTTGCGCTGATAAATCTTCACCCTTTGAAAACATTCCCGATCTGCTTTGTATCTGGACAGGAGAGAAGCTAATGATAAAAAGCAGACACTGCAGATTATTAAAGCTGTACCTTCTGATGAACTCCTACCAATCAGGGTAGGAAAGAAATGCAGGAACCTCTTGTGTTTTAAAAGTAAGAAGCAGCAAAGCAACACATCCAGTGTTGTTGCACGTGCACCACAGCTACTCATTCACTACTCACTAGATCTTTAAACTGCATATGTGACACTAGGAACAGCCTCCTGGGGAAGATCTTGCCCCGATTCATCCTTGGATGGGCACAAGCCGTAGCAAGCCGGTGCAGTGCGCCAGTGGCACCCTGCCTGGCTACTGAAGTGGCATTTGGGACAGGAAAGCATTCTTGTGCTCTGCAAAGGAGCAGCAGCTTTCCCACACAGCCTCTGATCTCCCTCATCATTAAGGCACCGGTAGGATACCAGCTCTGTTCATGACTTCAGAACAGACAGACGAAAATCTTGTCTAACTGCTGCAAGGGAAAAGCCCTCAGAGCAAATTACCTTCCAGTTGCATGCAAAGTACTGCCATGGCACAATCTACATGCATAACGTAACACATAACGTAGAATATTCTTGGAGAAACTCTGAAGAAGGAGCCAGAAGAGAGAAAGGATGGTGGAGACATGATGGTACTCCCCCAATGACACCGTTGGTTTCCATGGACTACAAGCTCCTACTCAACCTCTTTTATTACCAAAGCCTGAATAGCGTATGATCTCTAGAAGACCCACAGCAAGCCATCAGAAAGGGTATAGTTGTCTCCCATTTGTTTCACTGGGGTTAACTCCCAACAAACACCACCTCATGTCAACAGAGCTACTTATTCCACAGCTGCATGAAGTAGCATCTTCCAGTTCCTCAAATCAATGCGGTGTAAGTAATTTCAGGGATTCTTCTGCCCAACTAAGTGTTTGATACAATCAGAAAAGGAAGGAGACGAGAGCCAGACAGTCTATACACTGTACCTGTTCAAGACCACACACTTCAGTCATCCTCTCGGGGTAACGTCATCATAAACAAAACTTCCATTTGAAAATAATTTAAAGATCAGAATTAACAGATTTCCACAACTAACACAAAAAAAAAAAAAAGAAAAATCTTGTGAATCAACAACAGGACAAGTTATACTGTGCTGCAAACAAAATGCTGAATTTATCCCAGAGCTTGTCTCCATAAGCCTGCCTCCTCTTCCCCAGCTGTCCCCTGTGTCTGACTGTGCAGCTTGTCTGAGGACATAGGTGACCTGAAGATTTCTCTGCAAGGACAAATACTTTTAAAGGGGTGTAGGTTATCTAAGTACAGGTTAAACAGTTCACAGCGCAGTAGGCATTGCAAAGGAGACCCAAGCATGGGGAGAAAGGGGAGGGAAATTAATGTTTCGCATGCTAATGAATTAATACTTCTATTTTTTTCAAAGTCCTAATTCTGTTTGTGCTCCTGAGCCGTGTCTTTTGGGCAAAGGGAAAAAGAAATAAACATGGGACAGGTGAGTTTGGAAGTAGAATTGTGCTAGGCTACAGACCAAAAAAAAAAAAAACCAACCCCAACTAAGTGAAAATTCTAAAATAGAAAAGATGTCAGAAACATCCAAAATGGATGTGGCTTTTTCCTTCAACTAAACAGTTCCCTGATCAGCACAATCAGCTTCAACCATCTCTAGGAAAGAAGAGCAATGCTAGAGCTGCTTGTTTGCCTTGCCTTTGCATATCTATTTAAAAGAATGCAGACAGCAGCACTTTTGTAAGGCTCCTGTACAAAACCCACAGCTC
Organism: Charadrius vociferus; assembly: GCF_000708025.1. Lineage (NCBI taxonomy): Eukaryota > Metazoa > Chordata > Aves > Charadriiformes > Charadriidae > Charadrius > Charadrius vociferus. Next base: position 1,819,458 of record NW_009650091.1, read on the forward strand.
AATCGTGAGAGGTGCTGAAGCCCTCAGCTCCCGTTAAGATCATGTCCTGGTTTGAGGTAAAACAGGACCAATTTTGGTCAGTAACTTGGCTTCTTAGCTGAGCCTCTTTTAACTACTGAAATTAACAGCATATTGTGCAGACGATGTTCACTCTCAGGGTGATAAGACCTATGTTTATAGCTGATGCCCAGGCACGGTACGCAGAGAGGCTCTTGCTTATACTTATTGCTATAACACCCAAGGCCAACCAACTTTGTTATTTGCCCCGTTGGAGGGTTGGAAGCAGAAAAGCATAGTGGGGTCCCACCTGCAAGGAGGAACAGACAGACAGGTGAGCCCAAACTGACCAACGAGGGTATTCCATCCCATCTGCCTCATGCTCAGTATAAAGGCTGAGGGATCAAAGGGTCAGCTCTCTCTCTTCCCTCAATGGCCGACGTCTGAGGAGGACTTGGTTAGTCTGCCTGTGATCCCGATCCTGAATGCAGATCCGGAATCCAGTTCCCGTCCATCACTGAATCCAGCCTGGGACTGCCCCAGTGCCAGCTGGTGTTGTGATTGTCATCTCGGGAGCTTGATACGGTTTTGTATATATTTCATTATTTCTTTTTTATTTTATTATTAATATTTCATTACAGTAGTTTAGTTCCTTCTAAACTTGTAAGTCTCTTTTTCCTCCTCTGTCCCTCTCTTTGAAGAGGGGTAGAGGGGAGCATCTGTCCATCCCATCTGGGGTCCCTCAGGTCCCCAGTAGCTGATTTGGCCTAAACCACAACAGATCACTAGGAGTTAGGGGTCCATTGATCAGATCACTTCTGCACCAAAACTTCTCCAGAGATGGACACTAAGTCTGATGGAACAACTCTTCTTTACATTTTGCTTTCAATACCAGTTATAGCTAGCACTGGGGAAAAAAAAAGGGGGGGGGGCGCAAAAAAGCAGGATCATTAAAGATCTTTTAAGACTCAAGGAGTCAAAGGACTGTACAGGATGCCCCAGACGTGTTCTCAATTATTCTGAGCACAGTTTGAGAGCTATTTGCCATGGGCTAAAGGCCAGACAGCACTGAATAGCAGTTTTCCCCTAAATATGGCCAAGCAAACCATACAAACTTTACTTCTTTGTTGCCTCAGTGCCTTCACCTCAAGCTGACCTTGGGTCCCACAAAGGCACGCAACAACTAATGGAAAAGTACATGTCTGGTCTCCCAGATCCCAGCAATTATCAGAGTCACAGAGTCCCAGGGCTGGACCTGCTGTGTGGGGTGAACTGCAAATGTACTATTTAAGTCTACTCATGAAGTGTAAAGAAGAAGAAAAGAGATTTTAAGCAAATCGAGGCCCTGATTCAGCACAATATTTAAGCACATGCTTCACCTTGAGTACCCTAAGCAACCTAAAATACAAAGAATGGTTTATGCAACGAACAAGAACATCAGACCAAGACCTTCAGCTCAGGTTTTACCTTCCTTATTTCATCTACAGCCTCTGTCTCCAACCCAGGATAAACCTCTTCCTCTCTCCCATCGCTAGTCCAAATATGCATACACCGTGTAGTTGATTTGCATATGTGCACTGGCTTCACGCTTCCCCAAAGGACTGATCCGAAAAAAGGATGCACTTTGTTGCAATCTAGTGAATTCCTTTGCTCCCAGCACATACCCGGAACACCTAGGAAAGACAGCAGCCGTGGGAAACCTGCCCAGGCGATTCATACTCTTTGCTCCCGGCTTTCATGCCCTTCCAGCGGGGAGCACGGACCACTTCTCCCAGTGTCCCCAGTACCTTCCCTCAACAGTGTGAATGCACATTTGCTTGTCACGTGATAACGATGCCGAACACGGGTACCGACACCAGTGTTGAGGAACGGGCTGTGAAGCACCTAGAAAAGATGGTTGCCAGGACCAAATGCCAACAGTACCTGGCCTAGAGCCCTCCTTTCTGTTGATGTCTGAGTGGCATCAAGAAAAAAGGTGCCCGTGCTCACTCTAAACAAACTGCACCAACGGGCAGGGAAGGGCCCACCTCAGCAGTAACCAGTCTTGTGAACAGACGTCCCACACTTGCCTGCTCTGCCCTCCTTCTACAGCTCTTATGTGAAGTTTGCAGACACCTTATCACCAAGAGCATCTATCTTTGCGCGCTTTTGAAAAAATGTTGACTACTGTCAGGGGAAACCACATCTCTACTTTCTTAAGCCATCTACGTGTAAAGGTGCTCAGTTCTACTCAGAGCTTGTCTAAAGCAACACAGTGCCCCAGAGTACAGCAGCAGCCTGTCCGCAGGCAAATTCCCCAAACTGCTAGCTGTTGGAGGGTTGAACTCATTGAGGCAATGGCAGGAAAATTTTGCCAAAATTCCAAAGCTGTGTAAGGCTTTGAGATGTCTCCAGACAAACCAAAAAGATGACCACGGGAAAGGCGGTCAGCGCTCTGTTAAACAGGTCACGTTCCCAGTTGTGGCCACGCACCACAGTACTATCAGGCACTTTTATCTATTTGGAAAACAGCCTTCCAAAGGGAGGAACGGCAGCTCATAATGCTACATATGTCTGTGCACACCCATTCTGCACAACACAATTTTTTTTACTTTTTCCTTTTGCTGGCAAAAAAAACCCCAACTTCCCTGCATTTTTCACACACGTGCACACATGCACATGTAGTTGCTGCCCATGATACTCTCATAGGTTTTCATCTCAGCAATCTATGCACAGTAAGCATATATTAGTAGCCAATCCAAATTAAATTTAGACATCAAGTCCCATTCACCACTGAGAGTTTGTGCCTTTAACAGTGTCAATAAACACATGAGGACAAAAGAGCATTTGCTATTGTTAGATGCTGTAGGCAAGACTTGAGTCACTGAGAACACTACAGTTCTTTCCTAAACCCCTTGGAGATATGAAGCACAAGGTGTTATAGTTTGCTGTTAGATAAGGCATAGAAAGCCACCATAAGACAACTGTGCATTCATATAACGGGCTTCCACTAATCTTATTTTTCTTCTTAAAAGACCTCTCATTCCCACCTTTTTTTCTTGTTCTAGGAGTGATGAGCCACCTAGTACTAAAGCATTTTTAATTTGTTAGTCTGGAGATAAAGTACTCTTGGGCTACTACCAGAATTATGTGGATTTTGGTCTCAGAGAAAAACAGAGGTGGGCTGAATCTAAAAAGAAAAAAAATCTATTTGTGTGGAAAAAAAATAAACCAAACCAAACCAAAACAAAACCATCACTTAGCACTTAAATGGTGTCTGTCATTTAGATGCAAACGTATATTAAACCTCTGCATTTCACTTTAAAAAAAAAACAGAGCAAAAAGCTTGCCTAAAGCTGTATATAAAGTCAGCGGCAGGGTTAGAATTGGACTCAAACCTCCCAAATCCTGTGCCCAGCCAATGGGACGATAAAAAACCTTATATCGTCTCAGATGGATATGTGCTTTTGCTTCTTTTTCTTTTCTTATTCGGAAAAAGAGGGGGTGTGGGGTGTGTGTGCGATGAACAGGACAGAAAGAGCCTGGGAACTCCTGTAAGTGCCATAAGAAAGTTGCAGGCAAGAACAACTCGATCTATTCCAGTCTTAAGGTTGCGATTCATATCCCCTACACCAGGCTGAGATAGGAATGAGATAAATCATGCTCTAGAAAGTGTGTTTTTCTTTTCACTGACCTTAAAGGGAGCCTTGGCAACTAGCTCAAAGAGAGACATCCACAGTCAGATGCCTGCATCTGGACCCTCCCCAAGCCACCAACATTATTCGCCCAGTCACAATTAGAGCACTAATTACACACTACTGCTGTTGACATCTGCGTTTAATAAAGATTTCTGTCTGCGTGGGTCAGGTCCTTCCCCCAGTTTCATTTCCAGAGGCTTCAGTTTTGTCCCACTAAACTCTAAGAAAAAAAAAAAAAAGCTTCAAATCTTCATAGTTGGGCCTATAATTATATTATATTTGCTCTTGGAAAGAGTCTGTCTTTCTTGTAGCGCCAAGGGAAAGAAGGTTGTGCAGCTCCAGGTTCTTGCTTAGTTACTTACATGCTTAATCACTTCTGGATTATTTAAAAGAGGCAAGGATAAGGGGAGAGGTAGCAGGAGGGGCTCTAAGTTTAAATTCCAGATAAATAGTACTGTTATAACCATGATGATCTAAGCAAAGTCTATAGAGAGAAAAAAGTATTTTTAATGAGAAGCACATATAGCAGGGAAATACAGACAAGCTTTGGGGTAAGCAAGCACTTCTCCCTTCTTAAATAACAGTTGTAGTAACCTTAGCAACAACTTCAACAATGAGCAAGCATGCTTAAGAAATGATGGAAAATCATGTAGATATCAGGCATATAGGACTGTGTGCAAATCTGCTGTGTGATAAAGCTTCCCACAGTATGAAAGTTTGTTTTTAAAGGAAATTACATGGGCAGCAGGTTGAGGTTTTTCCTAGGGCTATTTACAATACTCTTTTATTTTTCCTCCTTTCTTCTGAGCTTTTCAAAACTGTCAAATGAAAACAAAAGCCTGGCAATTAGCATATTTCAGAATTACATTAAGGGCCCAGCTTTAAAATGCACAGCTGCCCGAGACTGACTTTTTTTTTCAATGCCAGGTGGAAGACACAAGGCCAACAACCAACCTTGAATATTGTGGGTCCTGGCGGCTGTAGGATTTGCAGGAGACCGTGGTCTCAGAATGGCCGGGGACATAAGTCACTACTATTCTCTTTTTTTTTTTTTTTTTTTCCTTTTTGCCAAAACCAAAGCTGTCTGGCATTGCCAAACTTCAAATCCAGACCCGCAATAATCCTATTAGAAGCGTTTGACACTGCAAACGGAGAGGATTTTCCTGACTCATCAGTAAAGTAGTGCCAGCCTTCTCCTCTCCCTGCTAACGAGAAAGGACCGCAATGCCTGGAAGTAGAGCAGATATTTTATCCCCTCAAGTGTTCCCTGTGTCTCTGCACCGTAGCGAAAACTACCCAAGGATGTTCTCTCTGTACAGGGCCTGGAATTGTTACCAGACAGCGAGCTGCTAAATGGGTACTGGGCGAGAGGCTCCCTGAGGAGCTGCGGGGGGAACACACAGCAGGACACGGTGCCCTTCTCGGGAGCGCCGTCTCCCCACGCGGCCACTGTCTCGCAGAGGTTCAGACCACAAGGACTCAAAGACTAAACCACAGAACCATCCAGTTTCGCCTCTCGGTCCCAGCACAGCAGGACTGGAGACAGCCTGTACGCGGTGGCGTTCCCGGCTTGCACACCGAGGTCTCTTCGTAAAAGCAGGCAGGAGTCCCTGGGGATAGAGCTGCTCTCCTGCTGCTGCCCCGGTGAGGGGCTAAGGGCTACAACTAGTCCCTGCCTCCTCCGCTCGCCCGTAGCTCTGCCAGACCCCCGAAGCTCTCATCTGGGTGGCAGCAGCCCTCGGAGAAGGCTACGGCAAACAAATGGTGAGTTAGCAACGGCGGCAGCAGCTCTATGTATGCGGTGATGGGAGGCTTTGGGGAGCTGGGCATGAGATGTGCAGCAGGCAGCTGGGGAACGTTTGCTCCCTCCTTGCACAGTCCCATCTTTTTTCCTCTCCTGTCAACGTTTCCCTTATTTTCACTGTTCAGATCTCACAGCCTCGCGTGTAAGTTTAGGTGGCTGCTGAAGGCGAAGTGGCTCCAGGACACTGACCTTCCTTCTGACAGCTACAAGGCCTCTTCTTGCTCCCACCCTCAGTGCATGTTCACATTCTGCGATCAGCCTCTCCCCATCTATCTGACTGCTTTCTTCCCAGGTCTGCTGGTGCTTACAGGTCTTGGAAAAAGCCATGAGAAAAACTGACCTCATTGGCAGTTTCCTCAAAAAGTCAGTTTGGATCCGGGTGCCCATCTCCTCCAGCAATTTGCAAACTCACACAAAAAAAAAAAACCATGAAAGGAAACAATGCCTAGGGTTGCTCCAGGAATTCCAGCTACTGCCCGGGAGAGGAATTTGCGTAACTTGCCCCCATCCGCAGTGCAAGCAACAAGTTTCTGCTGCAAAACTGTTTCTCGGTTTTCCTCATTTTCACCCCACCCTGCAAGAACAAGAAGGAACCTTCTTCACGTATGCAGGGGGCCGCCAAAGCAAACTGCTTACAGATGGGCTCAGCAAGTGGCTCTTACACCTGCGATGGCTGGAAGATGGGAAGATGTGCCCGGGAAAGCTGACTCTGTGCCTGCTCCGTTTCTTACACTCAGCTTACGGACTTCTGTTGCCGAGAGGCCGCTGAGCTAAATGCACCTTTGAGATGACCCGGGTAGAATTGTTCTTATACCCACAGTGCCTGCAGAAGAAAAGCTACTTAGAAGCTTTTTACCAAAATAAAACAAACAGAACTCTCCCCTCTACCAGGTTTTGAACGTTGTAGTTCTGAAGCATTTTGATGATAATAGATGATTTTATAAAGCTGCAGCGATACAACGCAAAGTGGTACACCCTCATTTCCAGTGACCCCTAAATAAAGCGGAGTCGGGGCAGGAATAACAACCTTAAGCACTTGCTTAACTGTTTTTTGAACACGGACCGAATGCCAGACTGCGGTCATCCTATTAAAAGATAAACAAATGACCATACTTTCTCCTCTTCCCCTGGGTCATCCTCAACCTCCTCCCAAAACTCCCAGCTCCAACATAACCGTGACCTACCTATCTGATTTTGGGGTTCCTAAACGCTATTATTGCAGTTCGGTATCTCAAAGGAAGAACTGTGATAACAGTCACACCAAACACGAGGAGGCATAACTAAGAAATTTTAACCGTTAGTTTTTCTAGACAATCACAACGTTCTTTATGAGGAGAACTCTTCTTACGAATATACAGGGCATAGAATATAAATAAAAGATATTATTTCATACACAGAGTGGGTATCACAGTGAAAGGCCATGGAAAGAGAAAGACACCGGTGGGAGCAGCAGAGAAGGGAGCCTTGAGGCCAAAATCTTCAACCTGCCCAGGTCCCTGATATGAATGACAGTGTCATGTACAAAAATTAGGCTTTGCTAGAGAACAGACCAGCCACGTCACAGATAAAAAGTCACAGCACTGACAGAGTCACTTAAGGAAACATGAATTGTCATGATACTCGAAATGTGTTTTGTCTGCTTCATACATGTAATGGGATCCTCTCAGATAATGTTAACTAATTGAATTGATCTAAACAATCAACTCATTAAATTATTGAAAATATAGAAGAATAAGTATATGGAGATCCTACATATGCAAAGAGCCTATTTATTCTTTTTCCTAGCTTTCCTTACTTTCCACATATGATGCTGTGACTCAAATAAACTCCACCTAAATTCTGAATATAAAAGATTGCCAAATTAATTTTTTTAATAGGGAAGAGAAAAAAAAGCAACCTCCTTGGTAGAACTTGAACTCCATTCCTCAGAATGATTAGTTTGGCCACTGGAGGGCTCCAATATTGTTCCATAAAAGCAAAAGAAAGTTTACTAAGAAGGATAAACACATAACAAATAGCCTGGGCAATAAAGTTCAAACATAATACGCAGTCTGAACCAAGATCTATGGGCTTGCAAGCATTTCATAAGAGCCAGAGCTAATTTAACTGTTGTTTTGCTCTTGTAGCACAAAAGGAGTTGAAGAATGATTTTCTTACAGTTTGGCTATAAACATCTCCTCAAATACAGCACCTATTAAAATGATTTTTGTATGCAATAGTAGAATGACTGGGTGTCTGCAGAAAAGCAAAACCCATAGGTTTCCTTGGTACATGTCAGTAAAACACTTCTGTGTGAAAGCCCAGTGCTGCAGAGTACAAAAAGTGCGTTCTCTGTCCCTCTCGCGACTCCAGTCTTCTTAATGAAAGTTTACCCAGATAAAGTCCTTGATTGTTTGTTCTTTTTTGGATAAGCCATTGTTGGGAGTTGCCTTTTCTTTTCTAAGGGGATTTATACGTTCAGGTATAGAAAGTCAAGGAATAACTGGCCCTAAAACTGATGGGTGTTTTCCCAGTAACATGGCAGCCAAGATTTTATCAGAAAAACGTATGCGGTCCTGCAGAAGCCAGTAGGGGCACTGATGTCAGCTGATAAGCTAATGACTGCAGCTTATCAGCTGATAAGCTAATGACTGCAATGCTCCAGTTAAGGATAAAACGAAAGTATTTCAGTATAGGAGCATGAGAAAAAAAAACGTATGTCAGACATCATTCTGCCTACAAACTTAGAGAAGAGAGCAAAATGTCGAAGTACCCCCAGCACTGCTCAGTCCATCCGGTTGGGGGTGGGGAGAATTAATCCTGAGCTGAGATCCTGAATGTTGGAAGTTTCACACTGAGCCAAATTTTACAGCTGAGTTAAGCACTCCTGAAAAATAAAGGAGTTTTATTAGAAATACTGAAAGATGCTAGTGGGTACCATGATAAGCCCAGCTGAGCACTGTTCTTGTTTGATGAAGTGTACTGTATTGGGCTGATGCACAAAACATCGTGGTTTGCTGGCACCTTGCCCTGTGCGCACTATTTTTTCCGCTTCTTCAATGTAAAGAGGAAAAAAAAAAAAAGAAAAAAAAAAGAGCTTGCTTAAAATATCCCTGCCGCTCTCCTGTAGCCCCTTCCTCCAGCACATCACACGTTAATGCCAATCTGCTGGGAGACTGCAATTCGAACATAATGAGATATTAATGAGCTTTGCACATGTCCCCAGTCGCAAGTCGTGCGCCCCCCCCCCCCCGCCCCGGGCTCATTTCTCACAAACCTACAGAGATGCTCTGCTTGTTTTCCTGACACCGCATTTGCGTCTCCCCCATCCTGCCCCCCACACACACCCCCAAGCAAGCCCTGCTGCACCGTCCCCCTTAAGCTGCCAGCCCTAAAGAGCACCAAATGGGCTGGCACTGCCTTGTTTCCTGGCCTAATGGATGCTTGTTTAAACACTGGAGCTGTTTGCATTGCTGCGGCTCACTGCATGTTAAACACAGTCCTCTGAAACCCTACGCCAATCCAATAAAGGTATCAGCAGTTCAGCGTGGGGAGGCAATTACTATAAAGTCCCAAGCGTGCCTTCTAAGCTCAAGGAAGGAAAATTTGATCGAACAACTAAAACCAAAATCTGATTCGGTCACGTGGAGGACACAAGGTTTAACGGCAGCCGGGCCTATGGAGGGCAGGAGGAAATCAATGGACGAGCCGGGGAGAGCAACTGCACATTGTTAAGAGGGCTTTAAGCTGCCCTGTTAGCGATGCTCTCTGCTGCCTTCACACAGCCGCCTCCCTCCCCCTTCGTCTATATGCCAAGGTGTGCTGTCTTTCCTTTTTTTTTTTTTTTTCTTCTTTTTTTTTAATGATATGCTCCCAATTTCTTTCCACCCTTCATCAATTCTTGAAACAATTCTTCCCCTGGTAAAGGTCCTTCCCCTGTACAAAGTCATTGTCATATCAAAGGGGAAAGTGTTACGCTGGAACAGCTATGATAGAGGGTTGACGGTAACCAAAAAAAGATCTGTGCTTCGTTGAAAGATGAAAAAAAAAAATAAAATCCAAATCTCAGACTAATGATGGTCAATATTTCAATGGACCAGCTCTTTACCTGGCCGAGGGCAGAAAAATCAAGGGAGGAAGAAGCTGTATTTCAATTCATTTAATCCATAGAAACAAAGCTGCTTTAAAATGTTCTACTTCCTTTACTTTTAAGTGAGAGATAAGGCGATGGGGGAGGGAGGGAATGTTTCCATTTTATACTTTTTTTTTTCCCCCTCAAATTTTAAATAGATTCTATAAGATGGCCTCACTCCGAGGGCAGCTTTGCAAATGATGTGGAAAGTTTTCCAAGCGCTTGCCATGGCCACAGCTACCCTCAGGAACCTCGGAAAAGGGGATGTGCCACCACACCGGATCAGGCCGGCGAGCCAGCAGGCTTGGCATCGTGCCCCTAGCTGTGTCCCACACCTCTGGCCACCGAGGGGGGCTGAAACCCTCCTCTCCCTCCCACGCTGCAGGGATGGGATTGTGCGTACGGCTGGGAACCAGGGGAGATATCTTTGAGGGGGGGAACCTGCCCTCCCCAAGCCAAGTCCCCAGTCCCGTAGGGCAGGTTTGTCCCATGGAAGGACGTGGCCGGCAGTCCACAACTGGCACCTGGCCATGCCCAGAGCCACCCGTCATCGCCCCAGCCAGGGTTGGCATCTGGCTAATGGGCTTAAGGATCAAGCTGTCCCTTCACAGCAAAGTTCTCACAGGTCAAGAAATCCGGTGTGATCCTAAGAAGCGCAGGCTGAAAGGTAGAGGGCTGCGCCAATTAACTGATTACCGAAGGATAAATGACACCGGGCTGCCGTCACTCCCACCCGGAGACACCGCCGCTCGCCATTCTGAAATGAGGAGGGCGGGGAGAGGAAGCACGGTCTGGTTTTAAAAAAGCCTATCTGCGGGGGGAAAATTGTAAAAAAACAAATAAGGAAATAATCAAGAGAACAACTTGTGGGGAGAGGATGGAGTTAATCCTGAGATGCCGCCTTCTGCGCTCCGGGAGTTACTCCGGGAGCTGCAAAACCCCCGTGGACTCAAAACTCCAGTGCAGGCAACAGGATGCCACTGGTGGTAGTTAAAGAGGGACTTGCCTGGTGGGTGTTTTGACAGAAATTAGGGGCTTCCAACCAGGAGGGAAAAACTGTTGGGAAACATCTGTTTTGTTAAAAAATAAAATAATAAAAAAAAGTTAAAAAAAAGCAGCACAGTAACTTTCCTATTTTCAGCTTTATAGCAAAATGCAGACAAACAAACAGCACTTGTTTTTGCTGGCGTTCCTTGCCAGGGCTGAGGGGTGGGGGCAGGATGAGCTGGAGACATACTGTCTAGGTAAAGGGGGAATCCTTCCACATACTGCCCTTCAGTCAGAGCTTGGAATCTGGAGATTTCATTTCCACACCTGACAACAAGGATCCCTATGAAGATGACGGGGCAAAGAGCACCGTCCTCGTGGGTGGAGCAATGCAGCAGCCAGAGCTAACCGATACCAAAACTAACAAAAACCAGGCTGTCTCGAAAGCATCAGACCCAGAGATCCCCGAGAGACTCTTGTCGCATTACAACTCCTTCCCCCTCTTGAAGCTGAGAATACGGCTTCTGTGAGGGCTTGAGAAACCCACTCACCTACTCACCAGTGGTAAGTGGAATGATTTCCTGATGAGACTGGGGAAGGATGTGGCTCTTGAAATCATCGGCTGCTGCAGAATCTAGCCTTTAATTTGAACCAAAGGACGACAACAACAACAAAAAAATATCCAGCCCTTGTGATTGCACAGATAACTTTCCAAATATGACCCACTGCCATGCTGTGTTTCTGGGTCTGCAGACAGGCTTCTCCTGTTGTTCCCAAGAAGCTACACAGTGAAATCAATAAGACTCATTAATGATAATCAGTACCCTATGGGCAGCAGCAAAACTGACAAGAATCCTGCCAATTTTGTCCTTCTGCTGTTACTTGGGGAAGCTCTGATTGACAGGAGAGGTAGATTTCCCACTTGCTTGCATTCAGCAGTGAGAGGAAGTTGCAGAGGGAGCGCTGTGGGAGGGAACAGCCGCAACATCCCACAAGGAGTATCATCAGCATTGGCTCCACTCAGAAAAGGGCTTCGCACTCTCACAGTCACCTATACATGGGATGAGGCTCTTTTCTTTCACATCCCGATATACCGCTCATCCCTGAACACCGCCAACAGGCTTTCCTGCCTCCTCACCCGGCAAGCTGGTGAGCCGATAAGCTCCAAGTCCTGACACAAGCCATACTCACAGCTTTGAGGTGCATGGGGAGCTATATCATGAAAGACAAACTGGGCTTTCAAACCAGGCAAACTGTCCTAGATGTTATTTTCACTCTCTTAACTCTGGCACAGGGACTGGAGGATCTGCCACCCATCGTCTTTCCATCTGTTGCTGGTGAACCACTGAGGAGATATTTTGGGACTCAAGGAAGGGACCCAATGGTCCCCTCTGCTTCTTCAAGGTCTGCTTCCCCCCAGCTCTCCTCCCACTTTAGTCACTTCCAGTTTTTGCTTGTTCCCTTTGGACTAGAATCTCCTCGGGCACCAAGCTGGCCCAGGACCCTGTCATGCATGCTCTCGGACACGGACCAGCACAAGCGACGAAACAGATGTCTAGGCAGGGCCACTGAAGATGAACTCCCAGGGAGATTTTCATTTCAGGATGAAATTATTACTAATTTTTAAGATTTAGTTCTCTCTTTTTAAGATTTTAGCTCGAAGGCATACCTTGCACACTTGTTACTTGTTTAAAACGTATTTCACTATTTGATTTAAATGGCACCTCTGAATGGACTGATTGGTTTTTATCTTTGAGATCTGACTCAAGGAGATATACAAAAAACACAGTAAGGTTTAAAGCAGTGAGAATTTCCTCCTTCCCATCCCCTTTGAATAAAACGTACCACAATAGCATAGCTACACATTTACAGTTTGAGTGGATCATTCCTGAGAATAAAATAGCCTCTTCCAGAACCTAAGCCTACACAATAGAGATAGTTTCCTATTAATCAATATTGTAGAAAAGTGTAATAAATTGATGTCTGTACATCCTATGTCCGCAATCTGCTTAGATAAAAAAACCTGAATGTTCTTATAATTCACACTTTCAAGGGAAATAAATGGAAGGGTTGACAGAGCCTACATTTGTCAGGAGAAAAACCTAGAGGGGGGGAAAGAAAAAAAAATCCCCTAAGTGTTTCTCAAGCACAGTATCATCTCATCAGATGATGCAAAGGGTGACGCTGAGGTAAAGGAAATGGAGAAAATGCCATTTCCTGCTTCATTTCCTCCAGGGAGAATCTGGAGCAAGGTTTCATCAGATTAGAAATCCAAACAACCACATGTAGACTGTTTTGCTTGCAGTCCCAGGGCTCCAAGGGAAGCACCCTGCTACAAGCAGCAGTGGGTTAGCTCTGCCTCCCTAAAGGAGCAGCAAAAAGTGGAAGAGGAGCAAGAGAAACTGGTGATGCGAAGAGTAAGGAGTGGTGGTTGTCACCTTCAGTTTTGGTTTCTAGGTCCTCATTAGGGCAAGTACAGGCTCCACTAGAGAAGACAAGGTTACTGGCCGGGCGGGATGGGTGGAATTTCAGGTTGTCAGTTACAGAAACGGAAGAGGGAAAAAAAAACAAAACAAAAAACCAACAACAAAAACCAACCACCTATCTGTTCATTTCCAGAACAGCTCAAATACGAAGAGCGCCTCAACTACACATATAAAGGAGTCAGGTTTTGAAAACTGTCAAGTATCAGATCTCTAAACATCAGATCTTTACACATACAGGTACCCCAAAATCAAAAGACATTTTTGGAAATGTTTTCTGTTCCTACCAGTTCACATCAGTAGTCACTGCCTTGAAATTGGCAATGTTGGACTGGTATTTACCGTCACTAACCACGCAAATCTACCATGTAACAGCTCACAAAAATGGCAAAACAGTCATCCATTGCACTTCATTTCAAAGAAGGTATCTAATAGGAATGTTATTATATGCCCAAACGTTAATAAACTTACATCCGAAGCTGCTGAATACATTTGTTTTCAGTTGGGCTCTTTAAGAAGCCTGAAGAATGGAGGCAAATTGGATGCTGTTCATATCAGAGCGCACTTTGCAGAACACCCCAATAGCGGCCCAGAGGGCAGAATTTGGGAAGCACACAAGGGATTGAGGGGCTTCAGGACACTGGCACACGAGGGAGGCTAGTTTGGTTTCAAACAGCTGAAAACATCCCCACTTTTGGTGATTTGCCATGTCTCACACTGGAACAAAAAACTTAAAGCAAATGGAAAATTGTGCTAGGTGTACCCTAAAATGCCCCACTGAAATCTTTCAGGCAGTTCAGGGCCTGACTGACAGGGCTATCAGGTGCCTCTGGGACAGCTCTGTCAGCCATCTCAAACCAAGAGACCTTCTCTGGCACAGTCCTCAGCCTCATGTCCAAAATGGATTCTGGTACTTCCCCAAATAAAGTGTGGGTGACAGAGCCAAAACGTTTCACTCGCAGTGATGCTAAAAACTGGATCCGGCCCGCAAGGTGGCTTTTCTTGGTGCCCACATCAGCAGGGCAAACAAAATTACTAGGTGTGTGGTATTTTCAGCATCCTCCTGGAGTCTTGAGCGCTGACAGTTGATTGAAAGGATTGACAGTTATGAAAAGGATAGTGGTTGATCGGGGCACCAGGCATTTTTCTACCAACTAAATGGAACAACTGTCCTCTTTGGCCTGATCCACCAGGATGTATCCATCCTACAACGTAGATTTAAGGTCAACTAGTAGCACATACTTTCTCTTTTCGCTATTGCATGTTTAGACAACCAGAAAAATGGTTATTAATGTTGGGCATCGTATCAATAGTGCTGAACTGCTCAGAGTAATGCAATTCCAGTAGCTTCTGGATCCCTTCTTAGGGGTCAAAACTCAGATGCCAACACGGAACCATTTTTCAGAGGCTGTGCTATTCACAGAGAACTAACGCTGATGCTCACAGGAAACCTCACCCAGCTTTGACACAGGTACCCAACCCATTCCAAGTCACTCAGCCCCCACGGTGGCCCAGAGGACTCCAGTTTATGCTTCCTCGGACATGCTGCCAGCGTGCTCTTTTTTGTATAGGAAACACCATCATGTACCTCTTTGCTCACAGCCGCCTCCTCCCTCTCTCAGAGTGCACATATGGATGTGTGAGAAAGTTCACTACCCATCTCAGATCTCTGCTAGTTACCCAATTTGCATCTGTTCAGTTGTACTTTTGCCTTGCATCTGTTCTGCACAAGGAGATATTGTAGAAAGCTTGAAGAAAGAAAAGAAAAAAAAGAAAAAACCCTCCAGACAAATATAATGCTCCTCTTCGCCCTTCTATATTAGTAGCCAGGTCGATAGTTCTGCCTATGGAAGTGACAAGTTTTGCATTGTACGTACGTGTTGCATGGTCTGCCATTTTCCTTTGGCAGCAAGCACACAGACTGCAGCAGCAGTGTTGCACAGATTGAAAGAAACAGTATAAATCTGTTCAAGGTCTTCCCTGGAAGCCCTTGCAATAAAAGTTGAGGGATTTTTTTTATTTTATTTTTTTTTTCAATTTGAACAAGCGATCACTCTGAACCAGAACTCCCAGAATTGAAATATCCCTGTGCTGAATATAATTCTAGATTCTGATCTACACATCGCATAAATCCCCGACCTGGGTAACAGCTGCAAATCAAAACCAAGACAGACATCATGGGTAGACCAAGCAGGCGGCCTTTTGGGCAACTAACTCCTACGGCAGCTCCTGCCTGCCTGCTCCTTGCTGGCCAGAACGACCTCAGGAAGTTGGCAGATTTCGCAAGTTACACGCAGTGGTGAAGACTCAGACCCACCAGGAACCAGTTGTCTTGTGTCAGCCGTGACCACAACCCAGCTGTGAATGCCACAAAATTAGAGAAAACTTGAGGCGTACTTTGTGGGTAGCCCCCTCCCTCCCCAACCCCTCACCTCCTTTTAATTACTTGGTCTTCCGGGACTTTATCTTCATTCTGGCTTACAAAGCATCCCCTGCTGGTGGGCTGACACAAAGAGAGCCAGTAGCAAAGGAGCCTGCTATTGTCTTAGTCAGAAAAGTCTCCTCAGAAGAATAAGTGACAGGAGGGAAGAGGAAACCCCGCGGAGCAAAAGTACACAAAGACTGTGCTGGCACTGGCTGGGCTTCTCTAGCTCCTATGGATGTTTACTTCTGAAACGCGTCAGAAAGCACAGAAACATCACCCAGCGCTGATTTTAAGGAGGGAGAGAACGGAGAACGACCTTTTTTCTTCTCTCCCCCCCACCTTCAGTTTGCAAGGCCAGCCCCCTGCCCAACCTGGCCACCCCCCTTGCGCGGTGACGGGGGGGATATTAGGGGAAACCGTGCCCGGGCTTGGAGGAGTGAATGCCCTGCACTGTTGCACTTGCGTTTGCTGGGCCTTTGGCCAGCTATTGGTGGTTTACCCTGTCATATATCATATACTCCTTGATGTTTACAGGCCGGAGAGCCTGTGACTGCTAAATATTTACCTGATCTAAGCTGCCCAATCAAACTTCGGGTCTGATAAACCTATTATAGTAACAGGTGACTTTTGACTTTTTGTACCTCTCTGCTACCTGAGGTCCATCCTGGGTGTGTTGTGAAACCAGAGCCTTGCTGATACTGCATTAGGGTCTGGGGAGAGAAGGCGACAGAAGAGACTTTCAGCTCAGACCTGTCATCATTTTGGTCTCTGACAGAAAGACTTACACCCTAACCAGAGTGAAGTTTCCAGCACTACCACTTACAGGAGGAAGGAGGCAGATAGACCATCCAGGAGGAAGGAGGCAGATGGACCATCCTTCTCTCCAGTGCTTCCCTGCTCCTCTTTTCCACCCACCTATACTTCTCCAGGGAGCCGGAGGACAGAAGGTCTCCGGGTGCCTGTTTTCCACTTGGCCATCCCTGCCAGATGAGGCAAGGATCAGATGAGGTGCCAACAGTAACCTTGCAATGAAGTATCAATACATTAAAGAGAGAATTAATAGCATTAATGCAGCTCTCCTTGAAGCAGCATACTGGGGGGGGAAAAACAATCACAGCATTCTCAGAACTACCTCTTATGCAGAAAACCTTTAAAGAGCAGAGAAGGGAAGGGAGAAAGACCACCAGTAGGTAAAAATTTTCTGTTTATGAAACCCTCTGCCCAGTCTGCCTCAGTAAGTGAGTATTTCTCTGCATCAGCCAGCCCAATTCATAGAGGAAAGTACCTTCATGCAAATAGAACAGCAGTTTAGCAAAGAAATTCTCTGCTTTGCCATTTACTTAATGTCCTGGGCAAGGTATTAGTCAAAACATTTGTTCTGTGAATGTTTATTAAATCACCCATTTCAGTCCCTTCTCTTCCAAAAGCTTTGGTGGAAGAGCTTTTCTCTACACAGCCCGCAGAAAGACAAGACATTCAGTCTCCTTTTTTCCTAGCCAAATATTCTATTAATCCTTACTAGTTTGTTATTTTGACTCATAACAATCAGATTGTTATGTAATTCTTAATTGCAGCAAGAATTGTCTAGAGACTAATGCTTAGCTCTCACTGACAGAAAGTGTTTTTTTTTTTTTTCCAATGTCTTAGATTATGTTTAAAGAAACACAAACATATCAAAGTTGTTCTAGGCAAAATATTCATTATACTTTCCCAGGTTATGCCACTTTTGTTCTGGCACGCTGTCAATAAAGAAAAAACAGAATTATAAAGGTCTTGGCTCTGTTTTCACATTGTCTTAGAACAGGTAAGCACAGAATCGGAACGTCAATATTTGGCCCATAATTAATAAATTCAGCTCAACAAATTCTTTCCTTCACTGTGAGAAGTATTGTTTGAGCCAACAGTCCAAAATCCCAGGGAACGCGGGGACAAGTGAGGTTTATTTGTTCGACTCTCAGATAGCAGTGCTACTCTAGCAAGTTTCTGGAAACAGAGGGAACCCGCGGTGTTTCAGAAGAGGAGGGAGCTTTTCATCCTTTATCTAGGAAACGAGCACCCTTCTCGGGGGAGGGCTGCCATGATGCTGTTAAAACAAAGCCAAGAAACACAGCACATAGGCAAAATACCACCTCACGATCTTGAATTATTTTACCCACCCCCGGCCATCAGGGTTGTTTATTATTATAGCAGTAATCTTCTAGCAAGATGATGGAATGTCTGTGAGCATGGCCCTGTCCAAATTAAAAATGCTTTCAATTATTATTATTTCCAACTAGAGTCTCTCTCTGTTGGGATTTTGCAAATGCCACTTGTGTAGATTTCTGCTCATCAGGTGAGCAGTCTCAATAGAATCCTTGCACCACGCTAATAGGAGAAATTTGTGTGAGTCCCATGGGGGTAGGAAAACAGTTTACCTTAGATACATGAATTTATATTGTTACATTATAAAAGCTTTGCAGAAAGGAGAATTTCTACCAGGTGTCAAACTTCCATACTGCGTAATCTATCATCAAATCTCAAAGACATCTGGCCAATTATTTTATTTTCCATTTAAAAACCAAGGGAGGGGGGAAATAAAAGCAAATTTCACATTTACATTACTATTTGTGAAAATGGAAATAATGTTTCTTCCAGCAAGTTATGTCATATTTACTTTTTAGTGTAACATGTTGACGAATTAAATATTTTGCAGAAAACTTCTCCGCTACCATTAAAAAAAAAGGTGTGTTTTTATCTCCACTTTAAGACAGCACCAATCAATATTTTAAAAAAAAAAAAAAAAAAAAAAAAAAGAGTGCCAATGCTGCTCACTTTGAATTACTTTGTTTCTTTAAGGAATCTTTTCCTAGGTGCAGACTGAATCCGGACTTTCAAATTCCTTTGTTTGACCAGACAGCAAAGCACACCTGGGCTCTGCTTTAACTTCCCTCCAGCACAGATCCTCTCCCGGTTCCCCATCCAACCGCGTCTTTGTGCAGCAGATTGCTCCCCCTCCTGCCTGCCCAGCACCCTCTGTCGCAGGATGCTCCCCAGTACGCCTGGGAATTTCCCTCTTCCCGCCCCAAATGCCACCCCAGTGTGCTAGGAGGAGAAACATGCACGCTTCTCTTCTGTAGTTTCAAAGAAATCCCTCTGAAATCCAACCTTCCAGGCACCGCCACGTGCCTCCTCACGCCTGTGCTTCTAGGAGGTTCCCATGCTTGGCTTCTGCTTGTCTTGCTGCTTCGGTATGAAATGACCCTTGAAATCGGGCGAGATGCTTTCAGGAGGTAATGCTTCCACCTCGTGTATCTCTATATGTGCTCTAGGCTTGAGGACTTCACAGACAGCTAACTACATGCAGAGGTAACCAAGGGCTCAGGTCTTCAGGACTTAGTGACCAAGAGAAGCACCCAACATCTGGCTGGCGCAAAACACTGAAACCCTCTCCTGCAGCAGAGGGTTTACAGCAACACAGTTTTCTCAGGGTAACTTTAATGGGAACTCAGTCCTGCACTGCATCTGAGAACTTTGTGAAAGGTGCCAGCTGTCCTTCACAGCTATGGATGCAATTTAGACTGTAATCCTCACCCTCAGCAACGTTCAGGACATCCCAGTTGCACCACCTGAGTAAGAAACATGTATCCCTCCACATAACACAGTTTGGGGAGAGATGATGGGGCTTTTTTATGCTACTTA
>NW_009650091.1:1838701-1854574 GCF_000708025.1 Charadrius vociferus
GGAAAGAGGCCTCCAGAAAAAAAACAAACCCACACCACCCTGCCCTCGCTCCCCCCAGATCTTCCACGTTTCCCGATTTCTAAACATTTTGCTCTGCAGCCTTAAGATCCTTTGCTGTTCAGGTACAACACGCACACCCCCCACAAACTCTCTGCCACCGCAGCGCAGGTGCATCACCTCTGCTATTTTCTGGAGCAGAGCATAATGGCCTCTGCAAACCACGTCCCGATTCCATGATAAGGACAAAAGTCTCCTTACACCTTGGCAATTATTGCAAGGAGCTAGCAGTTACCTCTTAAGGCACGGAGGCTGAATCACATGTACTTTTTCATTGGTTTCGGATGTAGAACTTGCAAACTTACCAGTTTTATTTTTCTATCGTAATCCTCTAGCAGGCAACCCAATCATAAACACAGCAGCAAAAGCAGATCCATATTAAAATCTTACCAGATAATTTGGGCAATAATAGAAAAGTGAATTGCAAGTTACAGGAAGGGGGGCGGGGAGAAGGAAAAAGAAAAAAAAAAAAGGAACAGCAACTGGCTACACCTTCCTCCTGACATTGATCCATTTCAGCTGGTGAGAAGTTATGAGCTGGGAACGGCACAACTACTATCACTGGTTTTGTCAGAGAATCCTTCTCAAGTTTCACCAAACCCATTTCAACTCCTGCTGCTGTTACAAAAGCCTCATAAAAATAGCAGCAAAACTGTGCTTTTTGAAGCAAGCAGCGCAGAAAAATATCCTTCACAAAAGCAAAGTTTGCAGCATGCTGTAATTAAGCTCACATCCTGACAGCGGGAGCATGAAGTTTTATTCTAAATATAGAAGAAGCCTCTTCCAATGTACAACCCCCTTTTTAATGCAAGATTTACAAAATTAGTCATTATGTGCCAACACCCTCCTAGGAATTCTTTAAAAAATATTTCGGGTTCTAATGCAGGGAGCTTTACAGCAGGGATTCGGCATAATCTCTAGTGTCAAGAAGCAAATAATTTTGGTTTATTTACTTATTGCCGACGCAGCGCTTGGAGCAGAGCAGGCACTACCCACCGGCAGGAAGATGCAGCCTCTGCCAGCCTTGAGCAGGCAGCAGCGCGTACAGAACACCACGGGTAGACAAATCCCATGACTTTTCTCCTAACATCCATCTCTTTTCCCCAGCATTCAGCACCTGTTTCTCATGGCGTTTTTACCTTCAGCTGGCAAGGCGGTAAGGACTCCATCAAGCTTTGGGTTGCCTGTGTTTAATTCAGTCTGAAGCAGAGATTGAAGACAGCTCGGGCTAGCTCATACCAAAACGCAGCCTGGCTGGCTGGCATGAATGGGACCACACCAAGTTTAAACGGAATTTGGAAACCGTGTTCTTAAATAGATATTCCTAAAATAGAGCAGGTCCGTCCAAATCCTGACCCTAACCACATCAATTGAAGGCAGAATAATTAATAATTTCCACAAAGGACCTCTCCTGTAACTCCAGAGACACGAGATCCTGGCCTGTGTCTTATCTTTGCGGGTCTGATTCAGGTTGCAGGACCCATCTCTGTCCCGCACCACCTCTGCAGTGGAAAGGGGGGAGGAAGGAAGCCCCTGGGTCACCGTCCACTGCAGTGCCCACATTGAAGGAGCTTCTCTTGGCTGGGCAAGTGGCCTGGCTCCTGGTGGGAGCCTCTGGAGAGGTGGACTTGGCTCCGAGGTAGCACGACACCAGGCAGGACGAGAGCTTCCAACACGACGTGTGCTACAACTGCTCCAGACAGCGGCAATAGCTCCAAAGCAGCTGGGTAAACTCCTATAAAAACAGCAACAGGTTCCCAGCAAAACCCATTTTTGATTGAGTCCAGCCCACCCCGCTTTTCCCTGCGCTCTGCGCGCGGGGCCTGACCACTGGTGACATGCAGCTCAACATCGGGCTCCAGGGATGGATGGCATCTGATTTCATTGACCGGTACAGCACCTCGGCAAGTTTGGTAGAAGCAGAATTCAGCTCCTCAGCTCCACGCCTGCTGGCGAACCAGGGCAGGCTGAACCCACAGGAACATGGGAATACCCTGCCCATACTAACAAGTGCCGATGATGCCTACGCTGCCCGAGATGAGCCCAACGTGGCACCTTTTCCTGCCCTCTCCTGCCCAGCATTTAACCTGTGTAAAACACAAGCTGCAGCACACAGCATTTAATACTGATCAGCACAGGGAGCAGTTTCTACATCGTTCACCTTCCTGAAGGTGGGCACGGCCATGACAACACAGGGCATCGGACCTGTGAGTCCCCCTGATGTCCCGGCTATCTCAGGGATGGACAAATTATCTACCTCAGACCCCAGGATCCTGCATGGCTATGGCTGCTGCTCGGCTTGGAAGTCTTAGGTATTTCTCCTGTCCCGCACAGTATGATGCACAAGAAACCTCTCTCCTCCTGCATATCCCAAAACTCACACGGAAAAGTGAGCAATGTCCATAGCCTGTATCAATTCCCTTTAAAAACAAAATTCCAAGCCCTGTATTTTGTAAGAGGCTCCAGACTGTGCCTGGAAGCTGTGAACGTGTAACAGTGAGTGAATCCACCATTTACCCAAGGCTATTTTCCTTGTGGGGTTGGTTTTTGGGGTTTTTTTTTTTTCAGTAGCATGCATGCATGCCTTCGGTGTTTACTGTCAGCAATTTTCAACGTGCTGACAGGGCTAAAAGTGACCACAAAGCCAATGCAAGCCGCCAAAGAGAAGAAACAGAAGTAGAAATGTCAGGAGGCGCAGACTCAAACTTTGCACTTCTGCGGCAATAACTACCAAGGTAACCTGGCTATCACGGGAAAGAACGTGATTAGCGCAACTTGGAGCAGCCTCACCTTTTTCCTCCTCTTTCATTAACCAATAGAGCTTTGTTCCCGATGTTGCTATTTTTGTGGCTGACGCATGCAAAGAGCGAAGGAGAGAGCCTTTCGCACTACAAGTGTTATATTTCTTTCCGTGCTATTGGCTTACTCAGGATGGCTGGGTTGTTTTTCCAGCAGCCTCATGGACTTCTCCTCCACAGTTTAACTCCAAGAGCAATTTTTGGTTTGTGTTTGCTTATTTCTGAGCAGCAGCTGAAAGCTAGATGAACAATGGCAGTGCCCGAAAACATCCTGGGAATGATTAATAGAGACTTTAGAAACATCACCGCAAAGTTTAGGTCCCGAGCTTGCCATGCCTTTAAGGTACAGGAATGTAAACTAATACATGCAGATTTTAAACATCTACACACCTGAATTTTAAAACCCACTGTGCAAAAGCAAAAAATATTAATGAACCATGACAGGCATAAAAAGCACCTCTTAACCTGGGTAATAACAACTTGCGCTTAGTTTTACCAGCAAAACTTGTCAAGCCCTCCTCTCTGGGTTGCCCTTCTGTCTAGAATAAGCAGCTGGAACAAGCAGAACAAAGCCCCACGGGCCGTTGTTTCCTGCAACTTCCAGGCTGATGCAGAGCCATTTTTTTTTTTTTTAGAAAATGGAAAGAACCAAATGAAGATTTTCTTACCGCTCCACTGGAAAAAGCCCATCTCTGTGGAAAAGCTTTACTATAGTAACTTGTAACAATACACATGAAAAGCTGCCCATGTAGCAGAAGTTTCCATTTCTCCTTAAGTTTAATATTTCTCCATTTTTACATTTCAGTTACAATACAGGTGACAGATGCTAAGTACCACAAATTCAAAGACAACCTAAGAAACAAGCTGTTGATTATACTTTGAAACCTCGCTTGGAATTAAACAAACTTCGCCGATTTTCATTATTCGGGTAGTATTTCCAATGCTAATGGGCATATATACATCAGAACAAAAGGTCCTGGGGTTACAATATCTAAGATGAATGTACATACCACACAGCATCCAAATAACAAGCACTGAAAAAGCACTGGCACCTGAATGTGTCTCTAAAAGAGCTGCAACCAATTACAGATTTAATCTATAAATAATGCCAACGAGCGCTTAAGCGTCAGCATTTTTCCAAGAAAGATCCAGCCCTTTGGAGAACAGAAGAGAGTAAGGAAGAGGAGGAACAAGGGAAGCGCCTTCCCCTCTACACTGGTGCTTTCACAGAGAGCACTCAGTCTCATCTCGCCTCTGTTTACTGACTGGGTTCTCCTCATCCAGAGTTCACCACCGCGTGTGCCTCCCTGTGCAGAGCGCTGAATGACACATCCAGCTACCATGAAGCATCTGATGTCATGGAGCTGCTGGATGCCCGTGTCGTGATGGTCGTAACTCGTACGAGCGAGGAAAGAGCACAGCAGTGCAGATCACACCGCCTCTCCATCCTGCGAGGCTGTTTGTCGAGAATCAATAGCTTTCCCGGCCAGGGTCCGACGTCCCAGCCCACAGGATCAATTTGGAGGCATGATTTGATAGTTATGCTGCTGTGAACTCCTTGCAAATCCCAGCGGTGATTTAAGAGCTGTGCTAAGAGCAGAGCCGTGAACTCTCCTGGCTGGAGGCAAGATCTGAGTTTCCCCGGAGTGACATTCAGCCCAAGCCTTTTCCTGGGCTGTGCACAACCACCACCATCTGCCAGGCTCGGGGTGAAACAAGGCAAGCGTGGCCACCCCATGGAGACTGCGCTGGAGCATCCAAGCCCAGCTCTCCAGCTCCCACTGCCCTATTCAGCCAGCCACCCACGGGCCCGTCATCTCCCACAGGGAGATGACAACCTCCATCCCCAGAGAGGTGCCCGATGCCCAGAGGTGCCCTGCTCCTGGGTAGGATGGGGCCCAGCGGCCTGGCCTTGCCCTCACAGACCCCCATGGGGAGCTCCCGCTGCCCCCCACTTCAGGAAACCCTCGGCCCACGCAGCACCCGGATATAGGTGCTGGAGGATTAGAAGCAAGCTTCCATTAATTAATTTATTAAAATATGTTTTTCAAGGCCAGTAATTTACATGAAATTTGTCAGGTTTAGAATTTTTTTTCCCCGCCTCGCAGCTGTTTTCAGTCCAAGACACCACAGCGACAGCCATAAAAATAACTGACCCTGTCTATTTTCCTTTGTCCAAATCCCAAGAATTGCAAATTTGGACCAGCTTCAATGCAAGTACATATCGCATCTGAAAATCATAATTTTTATTAATGTTCTCTGTAATTATGGAAGGTAGAATTATTTATGTAGCAAAATGTACCCACAAGCCATAATAAAATACATTGTGAATCTTTTACTTTGCCATGGATGCAGACATTTTTTTAAAGAGAAAGAAAGAAAGAGAAATTTATGGCTTCACGATGAGCTCCCAACACCACTTAACTTTAGGCAGTGGTGCGGCAAGGTATAGTGAATATAGCTCCCTGTAGAGTGGACAGGTATAGGTGAGCTCTCCAGAGAGCTACTCAGATCCTTTACCTCGGTTCCTGCTCCAAACCACTCCTCTTTTTTTGACCCCTCAGATGCAGTGGAAATATCCACCTTTCTTTACAGAATCTGAAGTTTGCCTCTGCCCAACAGAAGAGGCTTATGCTGGTTGTCTTCACAGCAACTAAGTTCAGCCACCATAGAATAGTTTGGGTTGGAAGCGACCTTTCAAGGTCATCTAGTCCAACCTCCCCTGCAATAAGCCAGGACATCTTCCACTAGGATCAGGTTGCTCAGAGCCCAGTCCAACCCGACCTTGAATGTTTCCAGGGATGGTGCATCTGCCACCTCTCTGGGCAACCTGTTCCAGTGTTTCGCTACCCTCATAGTAAAACATTCCTTCCTTAAATCTACTCTAAATTGTCCCTCTTTTAGTTTAAAGCGTTTACCCCTTGTCCCATCGCAACAGGCCCTGCTAAAAAGTTTGCCCCCATCTTTCCTGTAGGCCATCTTTAATTACTGAAAGTCTGCAATAAGGTCTCCCTGAAGCCAACTCTTCTCCAGGCTGAACAGCCCCAACTCTCTCATCAGCCTGTCCCTATAGGAGAGGTGCTCCAGCACTCTGACCATTTTGTGGCCTCCTCTGGATCTGCTCAAACAGATCCATGTCTTTCCTGTGGTGAGGGCTCCAGAGCTGGACGCAGTACTCCAGGTGGGGTCTCATCAGAGTGGAGTAGAGGGGCAGAATCTTCTTTTGATACAGCCCAGGAGACATTTGACTTTCTGGGCTGTGACGGCATGTTGTCGGCTCATGTCCAGGTTTTCATCCAGCAGTACCCCCAAGTCCTTCTCGGCAACTTGTAAAGCTCCAGCACAGGAACAGGGACGACCTGCACTTGCTCGATGGAGCTCCCAGCACCTGTCAGTGCAGGCCAATACGGCATGTGCAAAGCACGTCACGCACCTGCGATCAGGTGGACATTTTTATCTGGTCTGTCAGAAGCAGCTCATAATGCTAAACCTGAGATCCTTTCACTAGAGATCATGGGGAGATAAGGTGTTTTCCTTTGCACGCCTGCCACTGGCACACGTAAAAACAACCAGGATCTACCTGGTTTTGATTGACCAGCATGGCTAGAAACCAGTTACATTCTTTACTGCTGCTGTTCCCATCTCAACTTGAAAACTAAAAGCACAATCTAAATGCCACATCAGCTGCAGCGGTAAGACATTAAGTAACTGTGGGTTGTTTTGTTGCTCAGTCTCTTTCATATCCCTTCCTAAACTGCAGCAAAAACATTTCCCCAAACTGAAGCCAGACGGGGCAATGCAATTATGGTAAGAGTCGCAAAATATAATCATTTGCATATCCGTGACTGACACAGAAGATCATTAATTAGGCATTCTGAGTATAAGTATATATGTATAAATTAGCATCTATTCATCGTTTAAACTGTAATAGGGTTTTTTTGTATCTGAATATTAACTATGTAGGAAATTACTAAGTTTTCTATGGAAGGGCATCCAACAAGAAATTTTATCAGAAAAAAAAAATATAGAGAATTACAAAAATAATCAGAACACTTGAGCGAACAGTGAAGAATCTGACCTCAGTAGCGCCTATCACTGCTCCGTTCCACATCACTTGTTGCAAGCTCTCTGCGACCTCTCTCACCACCGATCCACACACATCCCCGACAATTCTTTATGGTAGGAGCATTTCAGGAGTACTATCTTTGACTGAATTTAAAAGGCAATGTAAAAACCTTCAGGATCTCACACATCTGCTATCCAAGCAATCCCTACACCTCATTAATATTAAAGAAGACATAGACTGAGAGCAGAACTTTTAACTACACCTCTAACTAGCAGAGCTCCCAGAGACACGCACCTTACGCTAATTCTGACTGGGGAAAATAGTTAGGAAGAAACAGGAGTTCTAAGTTTTTTAAAAAAAGCTGGATGTGACCTCCTTGCCAGGAAGTATAAGACACTTCAAAGACTGTACTTTTGCAAATGAAAGAAATCTGGCGATTTTGGAAGGCTGAGATGTCAACTTGGAAAATTACCAAAGCTCACAGCTCTTGAGCAGAAGTAAACAAGACGGGAATGCTGGAAAAATGATAGGCAAGGCAGAAACTAATGAAGATATAATTGCCAATAACGATATTAGCGAAGTTTGCTTGGAGCTACAAAATGCACAAAGGGTAGATAAAGAAAGATAAAAAAGGGGTCCTCAGGTGGCGTAAGTGGAAGCAGCTGCTTTGCTATGCTGATTTACCCTTTCCAAGCATCTGGCCTGTACTTTTAAGAACACCCACGCCTACAGTCAACCAGTGAAATGGAGAACCAACAGAAACAGCATCTTCCAAAGGGTATTTATCTAGCAGAGAATGAAGATGAACTTCGTAACAGGGAAGTTCTTATCAGGCTACCTAAGACAGAGAAAATGAAAAGCACGCTAGCAAAGGAACAAAGTGTAAAACCTCTGTTTTCTTCTGTTATTTTTCCCTGTCCATCAAAGTGGTGGCTTTTATGTGTAATGGTTTGGCAACTGCTCTCCCACTATCTTCTGCATTAGTAAAGATGGAAAACCCATAACCACAGTATGCAGTTTAGTTCTCGGCAATATCACTGACAGCAATACAACTGTGTGACTGATACCTAAAGTAGTTCAGCTGGACAATAAAATGGAGTAGAGGGGGATGGGGGGAGAAATTATTTAAGGAAAATCTGATTAAAAAAAAAAAGTGCAGGTTCCTTTGTGATTCAACTACATTTAGATTCAGGGGTAGCAAACACAAAGAACGCACTCTCACAAGCCCTTCTCATTCCTCCCCCTCTTTGGCTTCATCAACGTGCAAGCCCACTGACCTTGCCCAACATCTCTGCCTTAACCTATTATTACAATATCAGCTTTTCCGTATCTTTAAAATATCCATATACAGAACCTATTAAAAGACTGAAAACTCATTGAAACATGTACACACACACATCCAAAAGAAGCAAAACACCAGAGTGTTTAAAGTGTTTAGTGTTGTACCCTCTTCCTTTTCAACTTAAAAAAAAAACAACCAACCAACATTGGAGGAAGAAAACTGGCTTAATTTTCTGCCTTTCTGCAAATGTTAATCTGTCTATCACACATCATCTCTGTATTTTGGGGTTGTTTTTAGCTCTCAGACTCCAGGTCTGATCTAGAGAGTTGTAGAGCGCTGACAGCTCCCACTAAACGCACGCACGAATGACTCCAGCTTTGCCAGAACTAAGCAGGGGGCGGGTACAACTTTCTAAAGGTCCTTCAGAACAAACAGAAAGAACTTGCGATTTTCTGCATGCCAGCTTTCGAGCTCATGCCTGCTCAGCACGATCCCTAAAATTACAGGGCTCATGAGGGCAGGGAGAAGATAGGTCATAGTTACATCTTGGGGTCAAGCAAAGCTGCACTGAACAGTACGTGGATGAAGCTAAAAGAGGATCACAGATAAGATAACAACATACAGAGAAGCATAGGTCACTTCTCCTGGTGTCAAGGCAAGAATTATAACCACCAAAGCTAAGATGATCAATTTAAGTGACATAGAGTCCTTAGTGCCACGAACATCCATCCACTAGACTAATGCCTCTCACGTAACAAGCTATAGGAACCACACAGAACCAAACAAAACGGTAAATTCACATAGTAGCTAAATGAAAACTGATGCATAACTTGGTACAGGTGGATCTTTTCAAACATCATGATTAAATGTAAACAGGACAGGGAAGGGTAGTCTACAGGATCCAGTGCTCAAAGCAGCCTCAGAGAAGTGCAAGATTCCCATTTTCAGTGGTTAATGAAAGAGCAAAGGCAATTCCGGGTCGTGGCCTTGCAGATTTTATCACAAGGACCTGTTCTTCTGTGCCTAAGAAGCTGCTAATGATCTGGTTGAATGGGCGTGAATCCCTGAAGGAAGGATCCTTCAAAGATAGAGCAAAAATCTTTGATTGAGGCTTTGATGTAAATAAAGTGGCTTCAGACAGCTCAGGACAAATTCAGCTCTCAAAGCTGAACATAATTTAAGCATTCATCCCAAACTCTTGTAACATCCACCGACTGTAGAAAGGCACTGATTTCTTGAAAAAGACTGTTCTGGCAAGACCATGAGGTACAAAAGAAAAAAACAACTCTATCATTTACATGGAAGAAAAAGACCACCTTTGGTGTGCTAGGCCACTGCGTTCCTGTGAGGACAATTAGACTGCCTAGTGTTGATGGTGCTGCAGCAAGCCTCCTTCTAGCGCTTGGAACAGGCGTTCCCCTGGGACAACGCAGTTGTCTCCGTGGCACACCACAGCCCAGGCCTCACTCACACCTTCTGCCTGGGGTGGACTGGAGGGAAGGGTTCAGAACGTGTAGGTGGGGTGCAGAAAGCCTACAGCGCATGGACTCTGCTGGAGGACATCATCCTGAGAAAGAAGCCAGACTGAAAGAAAATAAAAGGGAGTCACCTACAAGGGTCCAGTAGCATCAGAGGAGGAGAAGGTTACTCAAAGTCTGGAAAAAAAAAACCAAAAAAAACCCAACAACCAAACCAAAAAACCCTAAACTCAACCAGCTGTTAGTTTGCCTGCTGGCTCTTGCCAACAGGTACCCTTTCGTGAGCCTCAAAAATCTGAATTTACCACAATTCTGCTCTATCTGGAGCAACACTAGTTATACAACTTGATCTTAATTGAAATATTTGGTGCCTGCTGATATGTTCAAACAAATTCACCAGATCTTGATTATGCGCTGGCAATTAAAGCCATTAAGTCAGTAGACAGACAGCAGGTTATTTCATTGCTATTTGACAAAGCCAGCCGTCGTTCTTTCCCCCTGTCTATGTGACAGCACTGTAATTAGCAGTAATCAAATACTATTTGTGCTAGGTGTTGTGAGTTTGCTTCCTTAGCTAGCAAGATACCTCTGCCAATTGCAGAACACAGACATCTACCTCTGGTCAGACGACACAGAAGATACAAAGAGGAGAAGAAAACAATGCAACACGAGGAATGAAGGATGATTGCTTATTTCAGGCTGAAGGAGTTTGTTCTTAAAAGCAAGATTCAAAATTAAGAACATTTTTTATTCCTGCAAGTTATATATTAAAAAAATTAAGCTAAATTACAAAAGCCTGATCAAGTAATATTGTGAAATACAATAATAATTACAATTATATTTAGCATTTATGTATTCCCTGCTTGAGAAATGCGTGCAACCTCCATTAGCATTAATGGGCGTTCTACTCATGCATCAAGCAGAGACTAGAGCCTAATAGTGCATTACATCTTCAAAGTGCTGTACAAACATTAACTAATTAATCCTCATAACCACCCTGCGTGGTAGGTAAGTGATACACGAAACGTATATCTGAGCAAGCCCAAGAGCAAGACAGCCCCACTCTGCGCCCTTCAGCACAGACCAGAAATTCATCACGTTTATAATCCTACCGAATTCAGCTGTATTTTTACAGGCGCAAGAGAGGGACCCATGGTGAGCCAAGTTCACTGAAGCCAGCAAGAAAAGAAGTAAATTACACCTCCCTCTCTCTTCCCTCCTCCCTGGGCTCTGGTGGGCTGCTCTCATCTTGATGAGCAGAAAGTATTAATGCCCGCTGCTTCTTCCCCTTTGCCTTTCTACCGGGGGGAGAGAGCTCTTGAATCCCGGGAAGGAGAAAGGAAAAGATCCATGGGAGCCTCATCACTGCAAACTTCTCCTCCGTCAGTACCATCCCCTTTGATATCTTGATCTTCCCCCCTTTCTGCTACAGCTCCTCCTGGCAGGCTTTCTGCCTTCAAAACCTTTTGACAAAGTCTGTATATCAAAGTTGCAACAGGACCCCAGGAGGAGGAACTCAGCCCACGATTTGGGTATTCCAATTATAGCACCTGAGTGATTTCTCTTTAAATAGTAATCTAGCGATGAACATGTTTCATCTTTCCCTGATGAAAAGATACTGCATTCTGAACACCCGTTCTGCAACAGGCCATAGGCATGAACTTTGACGGTGTAACTTTAAAAGCAGCCAACTGCTTTAATACAGAGAACCTCTGTGCAGAACCTCTCCGTGCAGAGAGGTCCCTGGACATATATGCTCAGCGAGCATTTTAGAAAGATAAGACGACAACACAGTAGTACATCATGGGGGTGTGTTCTTTTAGAGAAGAAAAGTGGGGAAAGGGGACACATATTACATCAGAAGGGAAAAAGGAAAAGCAGACCAGGTACTTAAATGAAAACATGACACTGCACCATTTCCATCACTACTCTGCTTTCCAAAGCTCGCTCAGCCCAGTATATGCCGTGGTGAAATGGTGAGGTAGCAGGTGCTCTGGCAAGCAAACACAAAGATACTAAAGGTGTTTAAGTTTCGCCCAAAAGCCTCAGAAACTCAGCGTCAAAAGTCAAGGCCACAGCTGAAGTCTGTGGGTCTCTAACAAGCTGGTCTTCTCCATGGAGAGAGGCCAAGCTCAACCTTCCTCTCTGCATGCATAGTTCTGATCTCGCCAGCAGCCATGGGCACTTTTCCACGGTTGCCACTTGCCTGCGAAGTGATGTGTGCCATCTACAAGCCCCAGAGCAGATGGGTGCGCAGGGAGAAGCACAAGCACGAACAAAACCACACATTCAAGAGAGAAAGATGCTTTTAAAAGTGTGCGTTACTACCTTCTGGTGTCATATCAAACACGAGAACAGCCGGTATGAAAGAAGAGAAACTTTCTTTGAAGAATGCTTAGAGTTTTGCTTAGAAGTAGCCCACACAACATATATTATACTTCATATGCCAAATCTTCAGCTAAAGGTGGTGCTCAAAACCAGTTCAACACTGGCTACTTTAGCATGCAGAGTTCGGGGCTTGGACGGCAACGGGAGCTGTAGACGGCTCAGCTGGTGTGTTTGGTCTTTAAAGATAGAAACACATTTGAAACATTCTGTTTTCATTTGCCACAGGCTGCCTAGAAAGTTTGCAGACACATATCCTAAATACATATGTACTTACTTATATCAATCCACAATATCAATGAATTTTCACCAAGGCTATGTATAAATCTTCTTAGAAAATGTACTTTCATGTGCCCTGGAGTTTCCGCGTCAATATTTCAACAAGATGTACCGTAATACAGAGAGGAAACAGTAGTGAGAACTGTGAAGCTCCTCATGCTTGGGAAGGAAAACAGATCTGAATTTTGGCTAGAACAATTAAAAATGTAATTGAACTTTCTGGGTAGTGCTTTTCTGTTTGTTAAAAATCGAGTTACGACTTTCAAAACTGGGTGGTTCACAACTAGAAGCAACTAAACTCAATGGGGTGTTACAGTTCCCCTTCTGCTTTATTCAACGTGATTCAAAAAGCCCATGGCGGTAGCACATGCAGCCTTTGCCCTGGATGGGTGCCCCTGCACTGACCAGTTTTATAGCAAGTGGTGGAGCAGTGCCTCTCCTAACATAAGGCAAGCACATGTCTGTAGAAGGGAATAAGCTATTTTTTCTGCATTAGACCTAAGAACTTGTGTATTATTTTTATCTGCTTTTCTTTCAAGGAAAAAAAGTTTCTCCCAAAAGTCTTGTCTTGGTGAGAAATCAATCCATAGGCATGAGGAACACAAGGGAGCCACCTAACCCTGGAAGCTTTCTTGCACTCTGAAAAGCCTGCTGTGAGCTCTGCCCTTCCAGGTCTCACAACTTTTGGGGTAAGTGTGTGCCACCGGCTCCCTTTGCCGTCCCCACCCCATTGCTGACCAGGTGCCTCGACCCACCTTCCCTTCCCTGAGCAAATGGAAGCCCCGAAACAGTTGAGTTGGCACACAACTCCTGCAATGCCAACTTCACTCTGCCCTGTCTTCCCAAAATGAAAAGAACTAAAGGAAATTTCTTTCATGCCTTCCCTAATCCTGTCGCTTGATATGGAGAGAGAGAGAGAGAGAGAGAACAGCACAGAGAAATGAGATTGTGAGAAACTGGTCTCATTTCAAAGGAGCCCTCCTTCTCTGCTAGTAAATATTCAGCAAATGTTGTGACCATTTAATTTCTATCCTCTCTCTCCCCCTCAGTCAATGACTATATAATTTCCAAAGATGTTGAAGAAATATTCCCTGATCAGCTGAAATTTAGTGTAGACAAGTGCAAGGTAATGCACATAAAAAGCAGCAGTTTCCTCATGCACGCTGATGGATGTTATCTTAACTCCAACGGCTCTGGAAAATTCTTAGGCATCGCTGTAGGCAGTTGAGTGAAAACACCTGCTCTGTACAGAAGGACAAAGAAGTGGCAAGAAACAAGACAAAAGGGTGGGAGAATGTGTTAATACAGGGAAAGGAAAAAAAAAAAACTAAAGCCATATGCAAAGCGTACACGCACACCAAGCTCAAGTACTTGCTACCTCATTTCAAAAAGGATACAGGAGAACAAAACTTATTATGGCCACGGAGAAGTTCCCATCTGAGGAAGGATTTAAAAGATTATAACTATTAAGTTTAGAGAAAACTCATGTCAGGACTGACATGATAAAGAGTATGTCAAATAATACATGCTTTAAGCAAGGTCCCAGAAACATTTCTATCTCCCTTTTTCTTATTAAAAAAAAAAACGTACCCTGTCATTTAATGGAAAAAACATTTAAGGGGCAGTGTGTTTAAAAATAATGCTCAATGCCTTGTTGAGACAAAGGTCTCAAAGATTTAAAAAAAAAATAATACATGTTCATGGCTAAAGAGATTTATAGTTTTGCTACAAGTTTGTATGGGTTATCAGTCCTCCTGCTTCAGCTAAAAGATGACTGTGATAACCAGAGTAGGGGAAAAAATTCCTCCTTGGAGACCTCACTATATCATCTCTCAGCACTTCCAAAGCAGCTATGCAAGCTGAGCACCTGGCTCCTTCCAAAATCCATGAGAGTTAGATGCCCAGATCCCCCTCCATCCCCCAAAGACTCAAACCTATGACTTCAAAAAATCTAAAACTATGCCTATGTGGGGCAAGAGATAAGCAACACCTGAGCCTGGTGGGACCAGACTAGCTTTGGAAGTAGGAGAGCCCAGCTCGGCGTGGGCTCTGCAGACGGTGACGCTGGCTGGCAGGGCTTGCGGGGCTGGTGCCTCTACGTAGCGTGGTGGCCGGGCAGGGGGGACACGTCCCTGCCCCGAGCCACTGTACAGCGCAGACGTGGCTGGATCACCTCGGCAAATCCTGCGCCCTGGTTCTGGGCACTGCTGGCTTGGCTGGAAAACCAGGGGCGCCGGTCCAACGGGGGGACAACCCTCTCCTTCGGTACGTCACACAGCTACTGTTTGGGATGAGTCTGAAACACCCACGTCTCCGGGTTCACGAGCAACGTGACAGGCTTCCCATTCAAAGCTGAGATGGAGTTGCATCAGATATGATTCTGGCCCGGTTTTCAAACAGGCCTAATTCTGCTCTCACTTTGACTTTTTCACTAATGCAAATGAATTAACTCCAGCTATATGCTAATGCTGCCAAGAATACAATTCAGAAATTACAGAAGGCTATTTTGGGGATTTTCTTTTATTTCGTGAAAGACCCTTAACTCTCCTAGTCTTTCAAAGGAAGCCAAAGCATTCAGATGTTGCTGGTACAAACTGCATCACGCAAGACACAGAAATAAAGAGCAAAACAAGTGCCATAATTTAACATTCAGGCAAGGCAGCTCAGCACTGCAAAGCCCCTACGTATTGTTGCAAAGGAACAGAAGTTTAGAATTGACTCCTCTTTCCAGAGAAGTAAAGGAACCCCTCGCTGGCTTTTTGTTTTGTTTTTGTTTTTTAAATTACAGTCTCATGGTTTGTGTAATTACAATGAGAATGTATAAATGGCGCTGCTTGGCCTAAGGAATTTCTCATAATACAGAGCAACCCAAAACACCACGATACTTGCTTGTTTGTTTGCTTTTTAATGTTACTGATTGCTTCCCACCACAAATCCTTCCTATCCTTTTGCCCAGTTACTCATTGCCATCGTTCGCCAGTTCCCCTCTACTGCGCTTCAGCGCTTTCAGGCTGGAGTGGACCGCAGTAACGCAGGAGGGTCTCATCCTGCAAAGTGCCCAGCACGGCCACAATCCAGGGTTCACAGCGACCATTCTCCAGTGGTTGGGGATGCTATGGCCAAGCCGAGCACGTAGCAGGCCTGCCCTCCTAACTCGTGTTTTACAGCCAACACACACACACACACCCCCTCCCTTTTCATTTCATAAAGGATTCCAGAAAGATGGCAGTCAAAATGCCAATCTCTGTGGAAAGAAGCCAACTTATCCCCCACTGTGGGCAAAAAGGCAATGGGCCCTGTAAAAAAGGACTCCAGACTTGGGCTCTCTCTGCTTTCGGTGCCTGAGCACGTACAAGGAAGGAAAACTCATCTCCTGTCCCTCTGTGTGACATTTGCCTCCTCGCGAGCACCCAAAGCTGCCCACAGCGGCGCAGCCCTCCCCACACACGTCGGGGGCGTCTCAGAAGCATCCAGGAGCAATGCTATAACTATAGTCCACGGGGAAGTCTGAAAGGATTTGTGCAGGTT
>NW_009650092.1:0-216 GCF_000708025.1 Charadrius vociferus
GGTCCATAGAGGGGCTATAGGCACCTAATGGGGTCCACAGAGGGGCTATAGGCACCATAGGGGACATATAGGGATCCATAGAGGGGCTATAGGGACCATAGGGGACCTGTAGGGGTCCATGGAGGGGCTATAGGGACCATAGGGGACGTATCGGGGTCCATAGAGGGGCTATAGGTACCATACGGGACGTATCGGGGTCCATAGAGGGGCTATAGG
>NW_009650092.1:1324-3190 GCF_000708025.1 Charadrius vociferus
TAGGGGTCCATAGAGGGGCTACAGGCACCATAGGGGACCTATAGGGGCTGACTAGAGGGGGCTAGTGGGGCCAGAGGGGGCTTAATGGGGGACACAGTGAGGGCTATAGGTGCCATAGGCACCATAGGGGACCTATAGGGGTCCACAGAGGGGCTATAGGCACCATAGGGGACCTGTAGGGGTCCATAGAGGTGTATAGGGGACATAATGTGATCTATAGGGGCCAGAGTGGGGTTGATGGGGGCAGTAGGGGGCCATAACGGTGTCTAGAGGGCCTATAGGGACCTATAGGGGGCAACTAGAGGAGACCTAGGGGTCCAGAGTGGAGCCAATGGGGGCTATAAGGGGCCATAATGGGATCTATAGGGGACCTACTGGCATCTACAGGAAGACCTATAAGGCCCCTAATGGGCTTTATAGGGACAAATGAGGGAACTATAGGGGCCACCGGGGGACTAAAGTGGGTCTATAGGGGGGGGCCTATAGGGACCCACCACGGAGGGGGCCTGTAGGGGCATACAGGCACCTATAGGGGCTATATGGGGAGGTCTATAAGGGGCCATGGAGAGGCCTTAAGGGTTATATCGGCCATACAGGGGTCTTTATGGGTCATGGCGGGGTTTATAGGGGCATATGGGGGAAATCTATAGGGGCTATATGGGGGTCTATAGGGGCTCTGCAGAGGGGGACATGGGGGGTCCTATGGAGGTCACGTGGGGACCAATAATGGGGCTATAGTGACTATAGGAAGTTCTATAGGGGCTATGGGGGAAGATGTCCTATGGGGGGTACCTATAGGGGCACTATGGAGCACAGGACCCCTATGGCAGTGCCCGTCGCAGCGGGTACCTATGGGGCCCATAGGGGCCAGGCACTGCACCCCTATGGGTGACGGGGCCACTATGGGGGCTACGTGGGCCATGTGCCCTATAGGCTCCATAGGGGTCAGGACCCTATAGAGACTAGTGTCTGTATGGGCGATAGGGCATGGGGCAGGGATCTAGGGCCCAGAGAGGGGTCCATAGGGTGTCTATAGGGGTCTATAGGTTATCTATAGGGTTCTATAGGTTTTTATAGGGATCTATAGGGTATCTATGGGGGTCCATAGGGTATCTATAGGGTTCTATAAGGGTCTATAGGGTTTTATAGGGGTTCATAGGGTATCAATAGGGGTCTATAGGGTATCTATAGGGTTTTATAGGGATCTATAGGGTACCTATAGGGGTCCAAAGGGTGTCTATAGGAGTCTATAGGGTTTTATAGGGGTCCATAGGGTATCTATAGGGTATCCATAAGTGTCTATAGGGTATCTATAGGGGTACATAGGTTGTCTATAGGGGTCTATAGGGTTTTATAGGGGTCCATAAGTATCGATAGGAGTCTATAGAGTGTCTATAGGGGTCTGTAGGGTTTTATAGGGGTCCATAGGGTATCTGTAGGGGACCTTAGGGGTCTATAGGCTATCTATAGGGTTCTATAAGGGTCTGCAGGGTTTTATAGGGGTCCATAGGGTATCTATGGGGGTCTATAGGGTTTTATAGAGGTCTGTAGTGTATCTATAGAGGTCTATAAAGTTCTATAGGGGCCCACAGGCTATCTATAGTGGTCTCCAGGGTATCTATAGGGGCCTATAGGGTATCTATAGGGGCCTATAGGGTATCTATAGGGTATCTATAGGGGCCTATAGGGTATCTATAGGGCCTGCTGACTCTCCCCAGGGCATCAACTGGTTTCCCTGGAAAGGCTTCGAGTTCTCCATCCCCTTCACCGAGATGAAGCTGCGGCCGCAGCGCGACTGAGGGGCCCCCCAGATGTGCGGGAAAGGGGCCCCCCAGATGTGCGGGAAGACACCCAGATGTGCGGGAA
>NW_009650092.1:6590-7083 GCF_000708025.1 Charadrius vociferus
GGGGACAGAGAGGGGTCAGGGGTCAACGGCCGGGAGGGGAGCCAGGATTTCGGGGAGGAGACCCACCCCAAAGGGTTGAGGGGACTCAGGAATTCGGGAAGGGACCCTGGAATTTGGGAGAGGATCCCACCCCGAAGGGGTTCAGGGGAGTCATGAATCCGGGAGGGGATGTGGGCGTTTGGGAAGAGACGTCGGCGTTTGGATGGGGACCCACCCCAAGGGGTTGGAGGGGCTCCGGCGACTGGGAGGAACCCACCCACCCAAGGGGTTGGAGGAGCTCCAGTGACTGGGAGGAACCCACCCACCCAAGGGGTTGGAGGAGCTCCGCCTGCTGACTCTCCCCAGGGCATCAACTGGTTTCCCTGGAAAGGCTTCGAGTTCTCCATCCCCTTCACCGAGATGAAGCTGCGGCCGCAGCGCGACTGAGGGGCCCCCCAGATGTGCGGGAAAGGGGCCCCCCAGATGTGCGGGAAGACACCCAGATGTGCGGGAA
>NW_009650092.1:8923-11786 GCF_000708025.1 Charadrius vociferus
GCTCCAGTGACTGGGAGGAACCCACCCACCCAAGGGGTTGGAGGAGCTCCAGTGACTGGGAGGAACCCACCCACCCAAGGGGTTCAAGGGACTCCAGTGACTGGGAGGAACCCACCCACCCAAGGGGTTGGAGGAGCTCCAGTGACTGGGAGGAACCCACCGTGGGGTTCAAGGGGCTCCGGCGTTGGGCCGTACCGGGCAGGAAGACGTCGGGGTGGACCCAGGTTTCGGGGTCCCTGTGGGCCATCAGCAGATTGGGGATCAGGATGGAGCCAGCCGGCACTGGGATCCCCCCGATGCTGCAGGGACGGGAGGGTGCTGGGGTTACTGGGATATACTGGGGAGCGTTGGGGTTCTGCTGGGTTCTACCGGGACCTTCTGGGGCCTCTTGGGGTCTACTGGAATCCGCCAGGCTCTACTGCGACCTACTGGGATCTACTGGGGCATACTGGGCTCTGATGGAGTCTGCTGGAACCTGCTGGGGTTTACTGGGGCTCTCTGGAGTGTACTGGGATCTACTGGGGGTCTGTTTGGGCCTAGTGGGCCATACTGGGCTCTGCTGGGGCCTACTGGGGCTCTGCTGAAATCTACTGGGATCTACTGGGGGTCTGTTGGGTTCTACTGGCCCATACTGGGATCTGTTGGGGCCTAGTGGGCTCTGCTGAGGTCTACTGGGGCCTACTGGGATCTATTGGGGCCTACTGGGTCTCTCCTGGAACCTTCTGGGGTCTACTGGGATGTACTGGGACCTCCCTGAGCATACTGGTTCCTACTGGGTGTGACAGAGATCTACTGAGGCCTATTGGGATGTACTGGGGCCTACTGAGACCTCCTGAGGACTACTGAGATCTACTGGGCTCTACTGGAGCCTACCGGGAGCTACTGGGACATACTGGGGTCTACTGCGACCTGCTGAAACCGGCTGGGGTCTACTGTGGCCTACTGGGGTTACTGGGATATACTGGAGTCTACCAGTAGACTTGGGCCTACTGGGATCTATTGGGGTTTACTGAGACCTAGTGGGGTCTACTGGGGCCCACTGGGGGACTACTGGGGCCTGCTGGGCTCTGCTAGGATCCACGGGGTTCTGCTGGGGTCTACTGGGGTCTACTGGGATCTACTGGGACCTCCTGGGACATTCTGGGCTCTGCAGGGGTATTTGAGTCCCCACTGCGGTGTACTGGGGCCTACTGGGGCCTTAGGGGTTCTCCCAGGGCCTTCTGGGGTCTGTTGGTCTCTACTGGGGCCTACTGGGACATACTGGGTTCTGCTGGGATCTCCTGGGGCCTACTGGGCTCTACTGGGGTCCACTGGGGCCCTACTAGGATGTACTGGTGTCTACTGCACCCTACTGGTCTCTGCTGGGGCTACTGGGGTCTATCAAGGTCTACTGGGAGCCACTGGGGACTACCGGGGTCTGCTGAGACCTACCGAGGTTTACTTGGGCCTACTGGTACCTGCTGGAATCTACTGGGGCCTACTGGGATCTATTGGGGTCTACTGGGGCCCTTCTGGGATGGTCTGGGGTCTACTGGGACCTGCCAGGGTCTAGTGGGATGTACTGGGACCTCCCTGAGCCTACTGGGTCCTATTGGGGTCTACTGGAGCCTACTGGGATGTACTGGCATCTACTGAGGCCTGCTGGGAACTGCTGAGGTCTATGGGACCTCCTTGAGCCTTACTGAGACCTAGTGGAGTGTACTGGGGCCCACTGGGGTCTACTGGGACCTGCTGGGATCTCATGAGGCCCACTGGGCTCTGCTGGGGTCTGTTGGGATCTACTGGGAGCTCCTGGAGCCTCCTGGAGCCTACTTGGTCCTACTGGGGTCTACTGGGACATACTGGGCTCTGCTGGGGTCTACTGAGGCTTTCCTGGGGTCTACTGGGATGTACTGGGCTCTGCTGGGGTCTACTGAGGCCTTCCTGGGGTCTACTGGGACGCACTGGGCTCTGCTGGGGTCTACTGAGGCCTTCCTGGGGTCTACTGGGATGTACTGGGCTCTGCTAGGGTCTACTGAGGCCTTCCTGGGGTCTACTGGGATGTACTGGGCTCTGCTGGGGTCTACTGAGGCTTTCCTGGGGTGTACTGGGACGCACTGGGCTCTGCTGGGGTCTGCTGAGGCCTTCCTGGGGTCTACTGGGACGTACTGGGCTCTGCTACGGTCTACAGAGGCTTTCCTGGGGTCTACTGGGACGTACTGGGCTCTGCTGGGGTCTACTGAGGCTTTCCTGGGGTCTACTGGGACGCACTGGGCTCTGCTGGGGTCTACTGAGGCCTTCCTGGGGTCTACTGGGACGTACTGGGCTCTCCTGGGTCTACTGAGGCCTTCCTGGGGTCTACTGGGACGTACTGGGCTCTGCTGGGGTCTACTGAGGCCTTCCTGGGGCCTACTGGGACGTACTGGGCTCTGCTGGGGTCTACTGAGGCCTTCCTGGAGTCTACTGGGACGCACTGGGAACTACAAGGTCTTCCTGGGCTCCACTGGGGTCTATGGGGCCCTACTTGGGATGCTGAGTGATCCCTACTGGTCTACAGTGGTTCATGCTGGTTTGTTCTGGTTGATACTGGCCTGTACTGGTCCATACTGGCCTGTACTGGTCCACGCTGGCTCAAAACACTGATACGCTTCTGCGCACAGCGCTGCAACCAGAAGCGCAGTGGTTCCTACTGGTCTATAGTGGTTCGTGCTTGTTCATACTGCTACACGCTCATCTCAACTGGTCCATACTGGTTTCTACTGGCCATACCTGGTGTCACGGAGGGCGCAGTGGGGCAGGGCCAGGGGGGCAGGTGGCCGAAGGCGCAGAGTCTCGGTGACGGTGGCATGGAGGAGGGGCAGACGTTTGGTGTCCCCCGGTTGGG
>NW_009650093.1:0-1004 GCF_000708025.1 Charadrius vociferus
CATCCCGCCTTTGCCAGGGAGAGGGTGGGGGGGTCCTCTTTTTGCCCAGACCCACAACACAACTGTGGGGTCCCGCAGCCGCCCACCAGCCCCAGGCCACCCTTTCCCAGCCCCCATTGATCTGTGGTGGCTTGAAATGATGAACCTGTAAAGAGTGGGATTTAACAGAAAAACCCATAAATGTCCCTTTTGCCTTCCAAAGGAAACACATCAAAGAGCAAAACTCAGCGGTGGCCCCGGCTGAGCCCCCGGATCCCGGCTCTGATGGGTGATGTGTCCATGGGGACCCACCACCCGACACGGTTGATGGAGAGAGGACACCAAACTGGGGAGGAAAACTTTATTTGTA
Source organism: Charadrius vociferus (assembly GCF_000708025.1). Lineage (NCBI taxonomy): Eukaryota > Metazoa > Chordata > Aves > Charadriiformes > Charadriidae > Charadrius > Charadrius vociferus. The sequence continues at coordinate 350 of NW_009650093.1, forward strand.
GCCGGCTCCGGCCAGGAGCATGCGGGAACGGTGAATCAATTCTCCTTCATTAGCGCTTAATTTTTCCCCTGATATTATTAATGCTGAGGGCGCATACGAGACCTGGTGAGGGGCTTCTGGAGGCGGCGTGGCCGGGCAGGAGCTGTCTGGGGGATCCAGGCTGGGATACGGGGTTTGGGCTGGGGTTGGAGCAGGGGGATGCCGGGGAAGGTCCGTGTGTCCCGGCATCCCCTGGCGCTGGGGTCCCACCTTTCCAGCCAGTCCCTCCGATGGAACCGTCAGGTGTGATGTGCTCCTTGGTGGGGTGCAGGACATGGCGTGAGACCCCAGGGATGGGAATGGGGTCAGGCTGACCTTGGGGTGCCCTTCCCGGCCCCAAGCCTGGGTTCCCTTGGCCGGGGAGGGGGGAACATACGGGGTGTGTGGGACCCGGTGCTGGGATGGCAAAGGCAGAGGGACCCAGGTGTGTCCCATCCCCATCCTGATGGGTAAAACTGGGCAACCCACCCCCTCATTAGCGATGCTAACGAAGCGCTTACCTGAGACATGCTCTGCTCAGATGGAGGGTTGTCATCAACCTGGGGGAGGGAAGGGGACCCACTGGGTGCCCTGTTGCAGGGAGCACCCCCTCGGCACCCATCCTGCTCGGTGCCCA
>NW_009650093.1:1149-2093 GCF_000708025.1 Charadrius vociferus
AGGAGGAAGCCGTACGCTGCTGGCTCCGGGGTCTGCGAGGGGAGAGAGGCTGAGGAGGGTGGGGGGAGGCAGAGGACGGTGGAGGAAGGCCATGGCATGGGATGGCCGCACTCACCCGCAGGCTCAGCCGCTGGATCACTTGCTGCGGGTCGCTCTCCAGGATCACCCTGCGGAGCAGTGCGGTGCTGGCACCATCCCACTGGGATCCCCCCGGCACCGCTCCCTCCCGATCCTGCCTTCACCCAACTGAGCATCACTGTCACCACCCCGTGCCTCAGTTTCCCTCCCTGTGCAAAGCTCTGGGATGCCCTGATGAAGGCTCGAGGAAGAGCTGCTGCCATGGTGACAAACTGGCACCCTGAGACAGGGCCAGAGACAGGGCCAGCAGCTTCCCAGCACCCAGCCACCCCCTGTCCCTGCAACTGGGGGCTGCTTCTTCCCTTCCAGCAGGAGCTCACCCTCTGTCCACGATCTCATCCACCACCAGGAATGTCCCCTCCATGTTGTCCAGCAGCCAGCGCTTCTCCACCTCCTTCCTGCAGGTGGGACATGTCACTGGTCACAGTCACAGCCTGGGGTCCCGAGCAAGATGCCGGGACCCGGACCCCTGCCACCGCAAAGCACCGCTGGCCCCGTCCCACTCGGGGCATTAGGGGACAGGGGGTTCACACCAGCTCCCAGTGTCACCTGGGGCGGGCTGCTGCCCCGTGCCCTGCCTCAGTTTCCCCACCCGAGGCACAGGGGTTTGGGGACTCACCGCAGGAGGTGGCCGAGGGTGTCGAGGAGGCAGGCGAGCACGGCCGACAGCATCAGCTGTGGGAGGACGGGGATGTCAGCGGGGCCGTGGGGGGTCCCCGGGGCTGCCCCCCCCATCCCAACACATTTACCTCGTTCTCCTGGCAGCCCCCCACCACATAGACGCAGAGGTCGACGCTGCTCCTCTC
>NW_009650093.1:2166-2556 GCF_000708025.1 Charadrius vociferus
CCCCCGCGATGCTGCAGGGGGGGACGCTGCCCCAAGCCTGGTGCCCCCCCGGCATGAAAGCTTTTGCAACCGCGTCCCCTCCCGAGTGGGGGGACACCCCCCCCACCTCACCGCCTGCCCGATGGGTCTTGCTGAAGACGCTCCTCTCGAAGGCCGCCTGCTCCTTGGCCGTGGGGAAGGTGCCATCGTAGTACTGGGGGGACAGGCGGGGGGGGTCAGTGCCGGCAGGGTGGGCAGCAGGAGTCCTGCACGGGGGGTGGGTGCTGTGACCTCCAAACCCTCCTCTGGGACCCCTCAAGGTCCCTGCTGGGACCCCCCAAAGGTCACTGCCAGGACCACCCAAGACCCTGCAGCCTGGCAGGGGGGTGATGCTTGAGCCGGAGGGGGGTG
>NW_009650093.1:3799-11235 GCF_000708025.1 Charadrius vociferus
CCCCCCAGACCCCCTGCTCCCATCCCCTGTTCTCTCCCTGCGGCGTTTCCCGGTGACTCACCGGTTGCACCCAAATTGCCCTGTTTGCTTTAACCTCCGGGGCTGGAGCATTTCCCCTCTGCCAGGGCTGAGCCCACGGTGTGGGGGGGAACCTGGGTCACAGCCCCGCGGTGAGGGGCAGGGGGACACGCCGTGCCCAAAGCAACCCCATGGCATCCTGCCGAAGGGACGCTGCTTGCCCCAGGCTGTCCCTAACCATCCCTACTGCCAAAACGGAACCGGCAGGGGGTGGGGGGCAGTTTTCCCATGGGAACACCAGGAAAGCGGGTCTGTGCCCCCCTCATGGGCACCAAGCACCAAAAGGCTGTCGCCTGGGAGCTGGGCAGGGTACAGGGACAGGGATGCCTGCCAGCCCTCCAAATAGTCCTCGGGGGACACACACACATACACTAAAAATAACCCGGCTCGGGTTGCTGGTGGGAGGATGTTCCCATACACCCATTTACCATGTGGGGTACGGAGGGGGGGGACATGGTGCCCAAATAAAGCTCTCAAGCGAGGCAGCCCTGTTTCAAATCCTTGGTGGCCATTGGGGTTGGCAGAATCCCCAAATTTCCCCCCCGGCGTGCAACGTGCTGAGCGGCGGCTCTCGGTATTGAGGGGGAACTGCTCTGGCAATGGGGCCGTGCCCGTCCGCCCGCCGGGGCCGCCGCCATTGCCTCAGCAAATTGCCGGTTGTGGCACGACGTGGGCCAGGGCCGCACCCCGGCTTTCGTGGGTGTTTCGCGGCTTGTTTTCCAGGAGGAGATTAGCGAGACGGAGCAGCCAGGGCAGAGTGATCCCATGACCCAAAATTGCTCAGATCCGGGTGCTTCCAGGCTCCTCGCCACTTTTCCCTGCATGCTCCAGTCCTTTTCCTTGCCGTGCCTGTCTCCCTGGATGATCTGGAGCATCCCTTCTTGCAGCGTTGGGGCTTTCTGAGTGTGGGGGGATGCGCAGCCTGTCCCCCATCTCAGCCGCGCCGTGAGCTTGGTCCTTGCCATAAAAAACGGGGGGTCTGCTCCCACCGCTGCCCTGGGAAGACACCCCCCAGCTGGGAAACCGCACCCCACTGCGAGGTGTCAGAGCCTGCACTTGTTTTCCATGGGTTTTTTTTTCAGATGAACTATTGTCTCTGGCATCCTGTTTGTCCCAGCAAGTTTCTGGGGCAGGGAAGAGGGTGTCTGGTTTTGGCAGCTGCGGCCGCTCCGGGCAGCTGTAGCGTTGCAGGAATAGCAGGCAGGGGTGGTGCTGCCCGGCTGCCCTTACCTCCTACCTGTCCGCCTCCACTGCCAGGTCTGGCAGCCACTGCCCCTCGCCCCGTGGGTGCCGGCATTGATTTGGGCAGGAAGCCCGCACCGATCAATGGGTGAAGGTATAAATAACCTGCTCAGAGGTGACAGTTTTAACATCGACCCCGCTCCGTGCTCATTTATTTAACTAGTTTCTGGCGTTCCTGTGGGTGATCTGGTGGTTGATCATGCTGGAGAGGTGAGGATGGGAGGGGGAGCCTGACGCTGGCTGGTTCACAGAATGTTTTTGCCTCTACTCCTGCAGCTCTAAAGGGAGAGCCCGGCACTTTTTGTCAAGTGGCTTCAGAGTCACCCGCTGCATGTGCTGATGGTGCTGGTGCAGCTCCTCGGGCACCTGGTGAGGTGGTTTGGATGAGTTGCAGCCTTTCCCTCACCTCTGCTGGATAGTTACTGTCTCAAAAGGCATTGAACATTGAGATCACGGTTGCTCGGTTAAAATCAAACTGGCCAGCGGTTTCCCCTGTGATGAGCAGCAGCACTCATGGCACGACCCACAGACAGTGCAACTCTTTTAGGCAATTAAGTGACAGCCAGACATACAGACAGCCCCTGGTATGTGAGCTGCGGGTGGCTGTGAGCAACTCTGTGTGGTGCGGAGCCCTGTCCTGCTCCGAGCACCAGGACCTGGGGGATGTGGTGTCCCCCAGGGGCTGTCCCCCTCCCCGCGGCTCTTGGACAGCCCAAGTCAGGGCTGGGAGTCACCTCGCTCCGACACAGCCATTTGCACCTCCAGCAGCTCCCACCGCCACGGGCGAGGAGCAGCCGACCAGGAGAGCTTGCTTTTCTCAACCTGAAAACAAGACCTGGGCGTAATGAACAGGGGTATGCCGACTGGGCAGCAGCCGGAGCGTGAAATTAAAGACGTTTAATTAGCGAAAGGGCTGGAGCAATGAAGAAAGTAAAGCACAGGGTTTGCAGGCGATGGCCTGGCTGGGCTCCCAGCCCCGCCACTGACTCACTGCAGGGCCTGAGGCGAAGCTCTGGGTTCGGCTTTGACTCACTCCTTCCATCTGCAAGTGGCTGCGACGGCTGCCTCACGCCTGCGCCGGGCTGGGGACCTGCGAGGGCCGCAGGCGAGCATGGGGCAGGGTCATGTTTAGACAGTGTTATCAGCCCCAGGGCCCAAGACAGTGCAGGGGAGGCCCCTGAGCCGCTCTGGGGCGACGAGCAAGGCCAAGGCGCCATCATCCTGTCCCAGACACGTAGTAAGCATAGGTAAACCCTGTTTTTCAAGTTACTGGTTCTAGCAAAGTTCTCCTCAAATAGCTGATGTATAAGGAGGTGAAACCCTTACGCTTTCTGGAAGGAATTAAAAACCTATGTCTAGGGCTTTAACAATAAATCCGTCTTTGCATATGATTTAACTAGTTACAAGACCCTTTGTTGAATGCTGATTTACAAATACTGTCGAGAGCCATCTTGATAATTTAGAATATTATCTTTCGTTCTGAAACCAATGGAAGCACCAACAGAGAGAGATAAAGGTTTTTACCACCTAAGCTCACCCCTAAATAAGGTTATTGTAGTTTCTGCGTTATTCTCATACTGAAGCCTGGAAACCCTACTTTTCAGGTGAGGTCCAGGAATTTTGGTCCAGGTAGACATTGTGACTGTATCCTGACTCCAAAACAGAATAAGATTTGACTACATGCCTTCATTCCAGAGAAACACAAGATACAGAGGCAACAAGAAGACACAAGAGATAAACAGGTCCATGAATTATAAATTGGAGTATACCGGCTGGCACTATTCACTATCAGTAAGTGTTAAACAAAGACTTGACTTTTTTTATTAAAAAATATAGTATCAGAATCTGAATGTTCAAAACACAAAAGAATAGTTTCAAATCCATTGCTCATGAATAACCTCATCAACTTTATTCTAGCAGGTTAATATGCAAGTACATACCTGAAAATTAACCATGTCCCAAAATCCATCTAAGTCTGCACACGTCGTTTCTTTTTCACCCCGTTTAAATTCACAATTATCCACCAGTCCTTCAAACTGTTTAAACCTTTCTGCTATGAGCAGTCTTGTCTGACCAATTGTGGTGCGAATAAGATCTTTAGCTGATAGCAACAAGAAAACAATAACGAAAGTACATATTTGAACAATCCATTGTTTCCCCAATTGATTTAAATAAATATTTGAAGAGTCTGGAATTTGTTTATTGATCGCACTATGTTCACCTATTGGAGATCTGCAATACAATTCACATGGAACACACCTATGCATTGAACTGCTCTAAACTTGCTTCTTTAAAAAAAAATACGGGCGGTTTGTGGAGCTGCGGGAAAAGCGGGGTAAAGAGTGAAAGGGAGTCGGGGCTGGATTCCTTGGGAGAGAGGGGAAGTTGACGCACCAAACTAAGAATAGCTCCGGGAGGGGAAGCACGGACAGTATTGTCACCAGAGGTAACCTGGTGGGGGTGTGGGGGGCGTGTGTTTCTGTGCCCCCTTCTCGTATCGGGAAAATCAGTTTTTCGAGTGAAATTCTCTCGGCTTTTCCCCGGGCCCCGCGCGTGGGGCAACCGCCCCGTTTCCCGGTGTAGTAGGTCCATGTGCGATGTTTTCGGGTGGTGCCCGGTGGGCGCGTTATCGCGTTTGCTCTCTGGTTGTGTCTCAGCCGCTGATGAAATTGCAGCCAGGAGCGGAGGAGTCTTTGGACCTTCCCATGATCGGGACCTTTGGCTGGTAAAAGGCTCCTTCAAGAAGCGTCGCAGACCAGAAGAAAGGAAGGAAAGAGCCGCCGGCTGTCGGAGGGAGCGGACCCCCGTCCTGGAGTGTGGGGAATTTGGGGGTGGGGGGGGCGCGAGAGGAAGTCGCTGGATGTGGAGTTTTTTGACAGTAAGTCACGTGGATTTTTATGTGGCTGCACGGTCTGTGTTCTACAACAGTTCTGAAGAAGAGGAAAGGGCAAGAGAGGGTGGAGGCTGTGTTCAGGGGAGGGTTTGTTGCTTCGTGAAATTTAAATCTTTAATTGCACTCTGCTGGCCGACCGGTGAGGTCCAGAGTTTGAAAAGAAAAACAAACTCGTTTGGAACCCAAAGTCTTGAATGTTCTTTAAACTTTTATCCTGTTTAAATAATCTGAATGCTGAAGTCGTTGCTTTATTTTGTTTGTTTGAAAGTGGGGCAGAGGAAAGACAAACCCAACCAACCTGTTGTGTGGAGAATTCACCTGAAGCTGGGTTGTTGTTTTGTGTTGTGTGTGGTGTTTTTTTTTTTTTTTTTTAATTCCCAAACCCTCCACCTGTTTTCTTTTCTCCTCTGCCAGAAATGCTTTCTCTGAAGAAATACTTCACTGAAGGCCTCATCCAGTTCACCATTCTGCTCAGCTTGATCGGCGTTCGTGTGGACGTGGACACCTACCTGAACTCGCAGCTCCCTCCTCTCCGGGAGATCATTCTTGGCCAGAGCTCCGCTTACACCCAGACCCAGTTTCACAACCTGCGTAACACCTTGGATGGATATGGCATCCACCCAAAAAGTGTAGACCTGGACTATTACTTCACTGCTCGCAGGCTGCTCAACCAGGTGCGGGCCCTGGACAGGTTTCAGGTGCCCACCACCGAAGTCAACGCCTGGTTGGTGCACAGAGACCCCGAAGGCTCCGTGTCCGGTAGCCAGCCCAGCGCCGGCATTGCATTAGAGAACGGCAGCGGCCTGCAGGATGGGAGCAATCCTGACAACGGGGTGAGGGAGAGCGGAGCAGAACAAGGATTTGGGGAAGAACTGGAAGATTTGGGAGCGGTGGCTGCCCCAGTGAATGGAGACCTGACCAAAGAGGTAGGCAGGACCTTCTTTTACCTGTGGTGGGAGGGAAAAGGAGCCCTTGGCGGGGGCTCTTGCTCTCTGGTACCCATCCGAGCGAGTGGTACTCTGCACGTTGTGTGGGTTTAGCACTTGGAAAAAGTGGGTTCCCACTTGGGAATGGCATAATACTGAATGATGGCTCAGTTAGAGGGCTCCAGGACTATGTGTGGGGTGGGTGTTCCTTTTGGTTTGTTTTATTCTTGGTCTGAAAGTAATAGTGAAAGGAGGGGGGAAAGGGTTGGGGTGAGCATTTCAACCTGTGCGCATAGCTTTGTGTTGTGAAACCGATAAAACGTGGCTGGGAAATAAACAGGGGCATTGGGTAACAGCCTCATCCCAGGTGTCGAGCGGGTGGTTGGGTTACTTGGCTCTGGAGTTCATCCAGTGGTGATGTTTATTGCTTGGTTTTCATCACAGACGGGTGGGGAGAGGTGAACTGGAAAGGGGTTTATTTTTTTCTGTCTGAGCACAACCTTTCTGAGGCTGTGATGCAATGCTGGTCCCTGGGAGCTGCTGCTCTTTTTCCTTTTTGGCACTGCTCTCTTTGTCACGGCATGTTCGGCCTCTCCCTGGCCGCCGTGTGGGGGATGTTAGTGCTGATTTGCAGCGTCGGGTCCATCCAGCGTCGCTCTTGCGTCTTGTAAATTGTGTCTCGGAGGCATCTGGGCATGGGGAGAGCCCAATTCGACTGCTGCCACCCCTGTCCCCTGCAGCGAGGGGTGGGCAGCTCTGCAGGCAGCTGTCGCGGATGCCGGGGGCTTTTGTCATGTGGCTTCGGCACAGCGGCAGGCAGGGAATGGAGTGAGGAAAGCGGTGTGAACGCGTGCACGCTGGAGAGACAAAGGTGATGATTGTTTCGGGTCTGGTATTGACGGATGAGGAGCGGGATGCTGCTGTGAACGGTGCCTTGGCCGTACCTGCGGGCAGCTCTCCCCTTCCCGCAGGGATCTTCTGGAGGTGTTTGGGCTGTGGGACAGGGGGGAAAACCCCTCTACAGTCGACCTTGGAGGTGTCAGTGAGAGGAGCTTTGGTCGGAGGGTCGCACGTGGAGCACAAGGCAAACCTGCACGCGTTCAGCTTTTTCCCTGATGATTGAGAAGGGTCATTCCCTGTCTCGGGAATGGGGAATAATTTGATGAAATGTCTTGTACAAGGTCACGCGCAGCCCGCGGAAGACTTCACTGTCCTTCCCCGAGTCTGGTGTTCTTGGCTGAGTGTGTTGGGTCTGAGGAGCCTTTCCAGTGCAGCATAGAGAACCCGTGATTGGATTTTTAGAGAGAAATGCTGCAGGTTTGAGTGGTGAGATGCCAAAAATGGGAAAGCAGCAGTGTTAATTTCTGTCTTTAAAAATACAGTTCTGTGTTCAATGCCGTTGCAGCAAGCTGCCCCGGGCACAGGGTGTAGCTGCACATGCGGCCAGCTCGAGATGGACTTGTCAGGAGCGAAACTCCTGGGCAATGCCGGGTGGGAAGCCCGCTCCTTCGGGGAAGAGTGGGGAGATGTGGGTCTGCACCGTCCCTGAGCCGGGTGGTCAGGTACCCGTCCTTTTCCTCTGGTCTCTATTTTCTTTTTTTTTTTTCCCCAAAAAACCCCTGGCTTGGGTGGGAGGGAAGGGTGATACTGCACCTGCAAGGTGTGCACAGTGCCCGAGCGCTCAGCACCAGGAAATCCCGTCCGCCCAGCCCACCTCGCACGCCCACGTCACGCCGTCGCATCGTCACGCTGTCACGCCGCCTTCTCGTCCCCCGGGGCCCCGAGACCGTACTCGCTGCTGCTGTGACGCTTCAAAGCACCGAGTCTTATTTCAAAGCGCTACCCCGGTGGGGTTTTTTTGGGTTGGTTCGGTGTTTTATTTATTTATTTGGTGTGTCTTTGTCTGGAACCTTGACTCCCTGGGAAACGCTGCGCAGCCGCCCAGCCTTTCCGACGGGAATACTGTGCAGCTCCTGGCACTGTTGCCTCTGGAAAGGCACCTGCAGGGCTCCATCCTTCCCATCCCTCCCCGTTTGTTAGGTGGAGGAGGAGGATGATGATGATACGCAGATGCCTTTAGGGCCGGGGTTTAAATTTTCCATGACTTTCCCTGGCACTTAAAATATCGCGATTCCCCGCGGGTCGTGTGGGCCAGACGCGACCTTGCTGGGGGAATATGGCTGTTTATTAATAATTTTAGGAGCTGGAGCTCGCCCTTGGGTGCGGTGCAGAGCTTTGGGGGTGGGGGAGGGCTGCAGCTGGGGCTGAGCATCAGCCAAAATGGGGAATTCAAATTT
>NW_009650093.1:12876-18537 GCF_000708025.1 Charadrius vociferus
GGGGGGGAGGGGGAATGTCCCTTGGGTGGGGACCCTGCCCAGGGCTGAAGGAAATCTGGTCTGTCTTTCAGGACATCGATTTGATTGACATCCTGTGGAGACAGGATATTGATCTCGGCGCTGGGCGAGAGATTTTTGACTACAGCCACCGTCAGAAAGAGAGCGAAGTGGACAAAGAGCTGAGCGATGGGAGGGAGCGCGGGGACAGCTGGAGGAGCGGAGGGAATGAGATCTTGGATAGAAACCTACTAGTTGATGGAGAGACCGGGGAGAGTTTCCCTGCGCAGGTAACACCCCTGGGCCAGCCGGGCTGGGGTCTGCGCCCGCGGTGATGCAGTGTGCCGGGGGTCTGTGCCCCCGCCGAGGTCAGGGACCCTCTGTTTGGCTGTCGGGGCGAGTGGCATCGCGTGTGACTTTCGCTGGGGATGTGCTGAGCCGCACGATAAGGGTTCGCCTGGGTGGATGAGCGGATTTGATGCTGGGAAAGCGCAGGCAGGCTGCCTGCTGGGCCGGGGAGCCGCAGCAAGGCGGGCAGGGTAATGGCCGTCACCCGGCAGGACGTTGGGACGAGGGCGGCTGGTTCTTGCTGTGCCTTTTGGTTGTCTGGCAGAGGCGGTGGCGCGGGTAGGCGCAGAGTCCCCATCAGCTTGTAGCCGAGTCCTTGCGCTGGCAGTAGGTGAGGCTCGCTGGGAGCAGAAGCAGCACGTTTCCTTTCCCCGCTGCACTCGGGGGCTGCTCTGACGCTCTTTGGAGCAGGAGGATGGAGTCTGCGAAGCACTGGGTGGGGCCTCTGGCTCTTTTTGGATGCGCCGTAATAAAGCCCTGCTGTAAGGAGCTCGTTTCTCATCACCACCTCCCTAATCCTGGGGCTACGATTGCTTGTGTTTTACATCAGGTGCCCGGTGCGGAGGATCAGACAGCCCTGTCCCTGGAGGAGTGCCTTAGGCTGCTGGAGGCCACCTTCCCTTTCGGGGAGAATTCGGAGGTGAGTGGATGGGGGGACGGCTTCTGCCCCTCGGCAGATCCGGAGGCAGCGGCGGCTCTTGTTCACTCGCTCGCCGGGGTTTTGGTGCCTCTTGTACCCCTAACCCAGACCGCAGAACCGGCAGTAAATTGGGTTAGCCTGCTTAAGGAGGCTCCAGGCGTTGTGCCTGCGAAACTAGCAGGGGGGGTGGTGGTCACAATTAATTAAAGACTTCTGGCTTTGCTTCTAATTAGTTCATAGTGAACTGTGGAGGAATAACTGCAACCGGTTTGCTTTGAACAAAGGAGAAGCGATTGCCCGTGCGGAGGTGGAAGGGCATTGGGGATTGCTGGCTCCCTGGCCGCGGCTCCTCAGCCGGGCACTGACTGTGCCTCACGTGGTTAGTTTCCAGCTGCGGATGTCTCCACCCTGAGCGAAGCCGTGCCCGGCGAGAGCAGGTCTGCGGGCATCCAGACCAGCCTGCTGTCTCCTCTCCTCACCGAGACCGAGTCGCCCTTCGATCTGGAGCAGCAGTGGCAGGACCTCATGTCTATCATGGAAATGCAGGTGAGCTCGAGGTGGGGGCTGTGGGAAGGCGTTTGTCCCTCCAGGCGCATGCTGCTGCTCCCTTGGGTTGCGGTTCGATGGCTGACACAAGCACCTGATTCCTGGACAATCGTGGTTTGGGGTTGGGCGCAGCTGCTTTTGGTTTTCTCCCAGCCTGTGCGGTGACACCGTGCCGCCCGTGGTTGCCGCCGCTGTCGAATCCCTCCTGCGGCTGGATGATGATGCTGGGCCGCTGGAGAGAGCTCCTTCCGTGGGATCTAAAAGCATTGTCCTGTCTCTTCTTGGCACGCACAGGGAGCGAAGGCAGGGCTCGAGCGCGGCTCATTTACCGAGCTGTTTCGCATCTCTTCCAGGCTATGGAAGTGAACAACACAACCGCAGAAACCCTGTACAACGGCACGAGTGGAGACCTGCTGACTTCTAACTACAGCCTCGCTCCGAACACTCCCATCAATCAGAATGTCAGCCTGCATCAGGCCTCCCTGGGGAGCTGCTCACAGGACTTCTCCCTCTTCAGCTCCGAAATCGAAAGCCCCTCCATGGCTGGCAGCTCGGCCCTGCTCCAGCTGGCGCCGGACAACTCCACCGGCCTCAACACCACCTTCGGCTCCACCAACTTGAGCGGCATCTTCTTCCCTCCGCAGTTGAACAGCACAGTCAACGAGACGGCTGGCCCCGAGCTGCCAGACCCGCTGGGCGGTCTTCTAGACGAAGCCATGCTTGATGAGATCAGCTTGATGGACTTGGCGATTGAAGAAGGTTTCAACCCGGTGCAGGCCTCACAGCTGGAAGAGGAGTTTGATTCTGACTCAGGTCTTTCTCTGGATTCCGGCCACAGTCCTGCTTCTCTGAGCAGCTCAGAAGCCTCCTCCTCTTCCTCTTCCTCCTCCTCTTCCTCCTCATCCTCTTCCTCCTCCTCGTTTTCTGAGGAAGGAGCTGTCGGCTACAGCTCAGACTCTGAAAACGTGGACTTTGAAGAAGCGGAAGGGGCGGTTGGATACCAGCCAGAGTACAGCAAGTTCTGCCGCATGAGCTACCAGGACCCGTCGCAGCTCCATTACTTGCCTTACCTGGAGCACGTTGGCCATAACCACACCTACAACATGGCGCCAGGGGCCCTGGATCCCGAGGAGCCCAAACTGCCCAGCGCCGGCAAGAAGAGCAGCAAAGAGAAGCCGTCCGAGTTCCTGGATAAGCAGATGAGCAGGGACGAGCATCGAGCCAGAGCCATGAAGATCCCTTTCACCAACGACAAGATCATCAACCTGCCCGTGGAGGAGTTCAACGAGCTCCTCTCCAAGTACCAGCTGAGCGAGGCGCAGCTGAGCCTGATCCGCGACATCAGGAGGCGAGGCAAGAACAAGATGGCTGCCCAGAACTGCCGCAAGAGGAAACTGGACACCATCCTCAACTTGGAACGGGACGTCGAGGACTTGCAACGGGACAAGTCCAAACTGCTCAGGGAGAAGGTGGAATTCCTCAAGTCCATCCGCCAGATGAAGCAAAAGGTGCAGAACCTCTACCAAGAAGTGTTCGGCCGCCTGCGGGACGAGAACGGCCAGCCCTACTCCCCCAGCCAGTACGCCCTGCAGTACGCCAGAGACGGCAGCGTCATTTTGATACCTCGGGCCGTGGCGGACCAGCAGGCCCGGCGGCAGGAGCGGAAACAGAAGGACCGGAGGAAGTGAAGGGATGGCGACGCGGGAGGAGTGGGACACTCGCTTAAGTGAGAACTGGAGAAGGGCTGAGCCTGGAAGTACTTAGAGGAACTTTCATGCCTTCTTATCCGATATATCGTCTCAAAAAAACAAAAACAAACAAACGTGACTGCTGCCGGTCAGTGTACGGGAGAGACTGCGGGACCTGCAGGCTGAGTTTTGAGGGCTCCCTGCGGGGAGGGACGGGGCGGAGCGGACCCTGCACTGGTGAGCCCGGCGCCTTCCACAACCTGGAATCCTTTGAGCGCAGGAAACGAGCTGGCATCACTGGTGGTGAGATTGGCAGAGGTGGAAAAACTACTGTTAGGAACTGGCTTTAAATAAGAAAAGAGATTTAAGCAAATGAACTTAAAACAAGTTATAGGAGAGACATTTTTCTGAACTTCCAAAGTTCTGTGATTTCAGGTAGTTGGTTTTCTTCTTTTTTTTTTTTTTCCTCCCCCCCCCTTTTTTTTTTTCCCCCTTCCTTTTCCTGAACCAGTTTTGACATCGGTGTGTGTGATTCAATCTGACTTAATTCCAGATTAACCAACATCCCTTCCTAGAGCAGACCAGTGCACACATGGAAACACAAGCGGTGTGACTTCCATTAACCCTCTCCAGTCTGAGGAGGGGCTCACGGGAGAACCGTTACTGTACGTCTGGAGGAGCTGTGACGCCTCGGGGGGAGGAGGGGGCCACGTAGAGCTTTAGGATTATTTTTTTGGGGGGTGGGTGGGGGATGTCTGGAACTGGAGAGGGTTAACAGAACCAGTGCGATACGCGTTTCCCCACCGCACTCAAGAGCATGTCACTGCCGCCGAGCCAGCGCCGTGCCGGGACGCTGAGCCGGCACACGCAGCAGCCTGCATGCAAACGCTGTCTTCTCCCACTGACCGGCTGCGGAACTGCTTGGGGAGGAAGGAGGGAAGGGTGGTCGGGGTCGTCCCCCCCAAAAAACCCTGGTCAGCGTACAGCACAAGGGGAGCGGAGGGTTCCCACCCCGGGCCCTGGGCTTGTCACTTATAGAAATTAGACGGCTGTTAGGATTCCTGTTTCTTAACCGCGCTTTGATTTTTATTTTTTATTTTAGGGCTTCAGCCCTGGTTTTCCCTATAGGGTCTAGAGTGCTTGTGTTGAGTAAAAGGGAGAAGCCCAAATGTTCAAAGCTGCTAAATGTTCTCTTTGCCATAAAGATTCAGTGTAACCGTGTGATCACATTATAGGATTCTCTTCTGTCCCTAGGTGTTGGTCTGACTTCCTTTGTTTTCAGGAGGGGGGTGGGGGTAGTGCCTTGATCACTGTCGGTCTCCGCCACGGAGACGATCCTAGAAGCTGTATTTACAATATAGCACAGCTGGGAGTGTACTGACTTTACCAGCAACTGAAAAAGCTTAAAAAAAAAAAAAAAAGAAAAAAAAAAAAAAAAAAAAAAAAAAAAAAAGGCTTTTCCTAGCCAGTCCTGTGCATGTGATACGGGGTGAGGGCGGCGCATCAGAGGGAAGACTCGGGTGGTAACTCAAGGGAAGGAAGCCCAGTAATGCAGGAGGGAGGCCTGGAGCAGCCCACGGCGCTGCCCATGGGGAGGATGTCTGGCTGTGGGGACGTTTTTCCAGGCTCCGGGGAAAGTAGCTGGATCTCGGAGCGCAGCACGGGGCGTTCGGTGCGTTCGCTGCGACCCCGAACAGCGTGAGAAGGACTCGCCGAGACCCCGGTGGGTTCTCCCATCCCGCCCTCTGGAGAGTCAACGGCTTTACTTACGCATGAGACGAAGCACAAGTGGTGGAGATGTGGGTGTGGGGAGGTTGGAAGGGAGCCCTGCGCGTATGTTTTAAATTATTTTCCTCTTAGAAACTTTATTTTAATGATCTGTGACCTGTCAGGGAAAGAAGAGAGATTGTGTGAGCACAGGACAAAAATAAAACGGCTTATTCACTGTATGAGCATTTGTTTCATGGATTTTATTTTTTTATTATTTCTATAAAAGATAAAGCAGCACATCAGGGAAACGAAACAGCCTCTTCTTGTGGGTCCTTCTCACCCACGGTAGCTCCTGGCTCTCTTTTGCTGTGCGGAGCTTGGAGCGGGTCTGGTTTGCCTCCAGCCACGGTCTGGGGAGGGAGTCGCTGTCATCCCGTCCTGCAGGTAACGGCCTCGGAGGGGAGGAAAATGAAAGGCTCCTCCTTTGTGGGGAAACAGCTCTGGCTCAGCTGCTTTTTATTTATTTTTTCTTTTCTTTACTTCACAACAGCATCTTCTTAAACAAAGCCGAGGAAAAGTGTGGTTTTGGTTAAATGTGGAGCCGAGTCATGGGTCCCTCGGCCAAAGCCACCGAAGCTGCTGTGGTTCAAAGGCTGGGACGCAGCGTGTGGCCACCGCGTGGGTCAGAGCCGCCCTGGCACAGCCCCGTCCCCTTCCTTGCCCCTTTGCCTC
>NW_009650093.1:18738-20157 GCF_000708025.1 Charadrius vociferus
GTTGTCGCGCAGGGGAGCCGATGGCAGGGGCATTGCTGACCCCCCACCCTGCCCCAGCTCAGTTTTTGGCTGTATCATGGCCATCCCCACCTCGCCGCCTGGTTGGGCTGGTGGGAAGGGTTGGCTACCAGCCGGCAGACAGTTGCCAAACCGACGCTGGCTCCAGCCCACCCCGGGGTTTTGCAGCCCCGTTTCCCCAGACAGGGCTCAGCAGAGTTGGGTTCGCGTCCAGCCGGGCTCAAGGGCAGCCCCTGACTTTGCTGCTCTTTTGTGTGGGGGATTGTGCGCGGGCAGCCCGGCGCGGGGAGCGGCGCGGGGATGGGGACAGGCTGCTCTGAAGCCTCCAAATCGGGCCAGGCGGGAACCCAGGCCCTGCAGAAAAAAAGCCACGAGCAGCTCGGATGAATGAACTGGGGGCTGGAAAACTGCTCCTGGGAACTGCTGGTGCACCAGCAAGAGACGGGGCTGGTGCTGAACCGCCGCACTTCAAAGAAGTATGTTGAGATGCCGTCCTTGTGGCTCAGCATCTGATCGACTCCGTGTATTTTTTTTAGTTATAGACGCCTTTTTCTAAGGCTTTAATACTGACTGCCTTGTTGGCACTGCCGCTCGTAGGCGCTGCCTTTTCTCATCTGAAAATATTATTAAGTAGCAGTTCCCGCACCCCTAATTTGAGTATTAAATAAACAGAGCCCGGACGCCTGGGTGAGACACCGCTCTGGGGGCACCAAAGCTTTGTGTCCACCACCCTCGGACACCTCCCCTGGCCAGACACAGCCAGAAAAGCAAGCAGAAAGTGTGCTGCTGGCCCTTGATCTTCCACCGGGGTTCCCATGAGGCAAATGGCATTTTCTTGTGGATTAAACCTCTCTTTATGGGACCAGAAGAGTTCACCTACTCCTGCTGCCGGAGCTGAGCCCACGCCAGGCAACAGCTCAGCCAAGGGGAACGCGAAGCATTAAAATACACCCTCCGAAGTGCTCCCCGTCTCGCTCCCTGGGCTCTGGGGGTATTTATTTCAGATATTCCTTCAGGGGGCTCTTTTGGAACGTAATACCGGTTTGCCAAAAAAAAAACCCCAACCAATCCTGCATGGATTTCCACCTCCCTGGTGATGCTGTGAGGACACAGCCCTGCCGGTGGGGTCACTGTCCCCTCCCTGACCGCAGCAGGGACACAGGAGGGAAGGACGCACTGCTCTGCCCCGGCTCTACTCTCCCTTTGCTGCCTCTCCCCCCTTTTACGGGACCGTTCACTTCATGTCTCCGCTCCTCTATGTCTTTGCTCACGCACAAACACACCAGCACCCCCCCCCCCATCTCCCCATCGAGAGGCTACAGGTGAGAGCAGAGCTTTTTTCCCCCAGTCTCGGTCACGGCTCCGGAGCAGCAAACCCGAGCTGAAAATGAGCCCGACAAA
>NW_009650093.1:20458-33022 GCF_000708025.1 Charadrius vociferus
CCCGCCCCCCCACCCCTCGGGCCCGACCCTGCCAGCCTCCGCTGCGGCACGGCGGGGGACACACGGAGGAGCTGCCTCTGCCCCTTCCCTGCCCCGCTTCTGGCAGCCCAGGTCCAGCCTGGAGCGCTAAGCCTGGGCAACGACCACCTCACCATCACCCACAGTGCTCTGAGCATGTTATGAGGGTCGTGAGACCACTCTCCTGTGCCTCAGTTTCTCCAGAGGTGGCCCATCCCGCTTATACCGTTGCCACAGGCGGAGAGAACCGGTACCCAAACCCCTGGTGCTCGCCCTGCCCGCAGCTCAACCGGAGCCCCACGTACTCCCACCCCCGGGATGGAGCAACGCGCGTCTTCCAGCTACCTGCTGCCATCGATCCATCGCCCCAGAGCCTCCCCAGGGACCCGCAGCCTTCTTACGTTCAATTAAGTGGACGTTACCCCTTCCATCTCTAGTGATTAATACAGGTTTAATTGCTGCTGCTGCCGGGGCAGGGCAGATGTTTCACTGTCCCGCTGGGTATAGGCTGTGCCGATGCGAATAACCCGGCTTTCAACCGGCTGCGTCGTTTTGCAGCCCCGAGCGCCAGCCAGGGGATGGCAGAGCCCCTGTTCAGCCCAGACCACCACCCAAAACCTCCCGGCTTCTCCCTGCTCCATCCCGCACTCCGCAAACACCAGAGACTTCTGCGCCAGGAACCACAATCCTCCTCCCAGAAACGCTTCAGCCCCACTCTGCCGTCCGTACCACCACGTGGAGTGTCAGCTGGGCTGAGCAGAGGACGGGTCTACTCTTCTCCAGGCGCAGGAGCTCACGGCCTTCAGCGAGTCCATCCCAAGACTCAGGTGAGGCCACCTCCATCTTCAGCCAAACAGTCGCCATTGCCAGAGCTTTAAAAACCCATCCGTAAACGCAAAGCGACCAAGTCTGCTCGACGAGAGTTGAAGTAAAGGTGACTTACCCCACCTCTGGTGCCGGATCCTGGCTAGGAACACACGCGGCGCACGCTCCCGGCTCGAGCAGCATCTTGCTACATCAAACGAGGTCCCGAATCACAGCTAGTCCTCTTGTCTCCAGGGGCGAGACTCGACTCGGGCCTCTAGACACTAATCTCTACGACACTTCTCTTCTCCAGATGGAAGTCAACACAAATCAGAACCTGCTGTCAGCTGCTCCAAAGCTCCTGCCGCTGTCGACACCCAGATCGGAGCCAGCGGCTGACCCGGGCTGCATCAGAGCTAACCTTGCTGAGAGAGAACCGCAACCGCAGGCTAACTTCCCTCCGTGACCCGCTCTACACCTCGTCACTCATCTCACGCACAAAGAGCTGGAGGAAGGAGCAAGGTAGAGAAGAAAAAAATCAGGATTATAAATCTAAAATTTTATTGAGACAAAAACTGACAGAGCTCGGTATGAAGTTAAAATCCAAACACGTACTTTACATTTAAACAACGTTTTCACAGAAACCTAAACACATGCTTTTAAAAAAAGGTTTGTACAATGCAATCTAGATACATACCACCCTACAAGGAGGTGCCAGGAGTCTGGTGGGGCTCATGACTCCAGACATTAAATAGTTCAGTATTTGTAATAAATCTGATTTAAAAAAAAAAACAACAATAAACTTCAGAAGATTCAGGGTAACACATCCGGCTCCAGCACCGACGTCTGGCCTTCTACAAACAATCACTTGTTACGGGAGAATATGGAATTGATTTTTTTTTTTTTTTTTCTTGTGCTGCTGTTGATTTCCTCTCCCTCCCACAACTAAAGGGTTCCCAACGCTGCTGGCTGGACACTCAAATTAAGGTGAGAAAAGGAACAAGTTGTCAGAAATCTGTCCGTGTGTGTGTGTGTGTGTGTGTGTGTCCCCGCCGTGTTTTGAGAAATAGCACCTTATAACGGAAAGAAGGGTAGAAAGGCTTTTAACGGGTTAAAATCCATTCCCGCCCCACACCCCACCCTCCCACATACAATGCATGTGTCAGTAACTGGCAGTTCTGGACAATACGAATCACAAGTTTGCATTTTCACAAGTCTTCCCTCCCCCCCCCACCCCGCTACCACCCCTCCCCTAAAAATTGCTCGCAGGGTTTTGAGGATCTCGGCTCCCGAGATTTGGATATTCACAGTTTCAGTCTCATGTCAGTGTCCCTGTCTCCGAAATGATCCGAAACATTGTCACCAGACCTCATCTCCCTCCCTCCCCAATTAAACAAAGAGACCAATTACCCCACATCCCTCCCCCCCAGCCCCCTCGAACCAATACACCAGGAAATAGCAAAAGAAAAAACAAAAACAAAAACAAACCCAAAAAAACCTACACACATGCTACGCCGTAAAAATGCAGAGTTAACACTATCGGGAAGAAGGCTGTGGGTTGCTGAGATGGTCTTTGAAGAATAAGCAGTATCCATCTGCACTCCCTTTCCCCAGCCCACCCATCACCAGTGATAGTCCTTCATGGAAGGGGCTTTGCTTCCTCTACCACAAGCTGCAAAATAGACAGCCTTGAAACAAACACCCCGATTCCTCCCTCCCAAATCCCCCCTCCCCGAACCCGGTATCCCCCTGCCCTCCCCTTCCCTCCCCCCTCCCCAGATTGAGCCGGGCTGGTTTGAATCTGTACACAGCATGAAGCTGCATAAAGCAGTCGAGCAGCTGCAGGGCACAGAAACCATACTGGTCTCTTCAAAGGGCATCTTCTTCAGCCATCTCTACGCTCCCAACCGAGCAGAGCTGCGTTCTCTCCCTCTTGCTCAAACCCACAGTTCAGATCTTTATACAAAGGCTGGCCAGAGCGGGGTGCCGGGGGTTAGTTCTTGTCCTCTTTCTTGTCATCGTCCTCTGAGGGGTAGGAATGCCATGTCAACCTCTCCTCGTAGAACGAGATGACCACCTGGGGGCACTTGATGTTGGCTTCCTTGGCAGGGACCAGGTCGGCCTCGTCCGAGTTCTTCCTACAGGCCAGAGCAGAGGTGCAAGTTAGGGGGCTGCAGAGGGGAGGTGGAAGAAGCGGAGACCAGAGAAAAAATTAAATAAATCAAGAAGCAGCAGGTAAACGGAGTCCCCGAGCTGCTCGGGGCATCCAAGCGACCCCTTCCCGAGTGGCTCTGGAGCGGGGAGGAGCAGCGCGTGAGCTCAGGAAAAATTCAGGCGGTGAGTTCAGCTCCGTGTCGTCGGGGATGGGGAGAGAGAGAGGCCAAATCAAAGCTGCGGCCCTGCCCCCAGCAACTCCGTCCTTCTGAGATGGTGCGAAAGCAAACGGCTCCCGCACCTACGCCTGACTGGTTTGGCTCCCACCTGCGCCAGCGACAAACCCTGTGGTCACTACAGCCGAAGGGGACGCGGTCATCGTCAGGGCTCTCTCCTCCGGGCGCAGCCTTCCGAAACTGCAGCCCGCGCCATGACACCGTGCCCCGCTCTCTCCCCAAGCTCGCGCCTGCTGCAGGGGGACATCTTAAGAGCCACACAATCCCGAGGGCCCTACCTGCTCGTTTCACATCCACGTTAGCCTCAGCGCAGAGGGTCACCTCAGGCAGCAGCGCCATCGCGAGAGATTTCATGCCAGGTAGCAGGGACTCCCCAGGCGCAGGTCCTTCCCTCTCTGGCACAGAATAAGTGAAGAAGTGACAGACACAAAGACACACTCACCACTTCATCAGGAACATGAGCTCCCCGCTGGAATCCGTGGCACCAATGATTCGCTCTGGCTCAAATCCTCGGGCAAAGCCTCGCGGTTTCTCCGACTGAAAAGAGACAAGTTTCCACTTGTAGCATCACAGGGGGGACAGCCACAGCCCCGTTTCTGGACACCAGGACATACTGGTGGCTGTTGAGAAAGGCTCTGCAAATCAGGTGCTCACACTGCAATTACTAAGGCCAGCGGGGAACCGTGACAACCGCTCAGGTGTAAACCCACTGCACAGAGGTGACCTCCTGCCCGGCCCCGGGCAGCACAGCGGGGCGCCCCGCTCCTGCTGCACACACAGGATCCCATTTCCAAAGCCCCGCCGGTGAAACTCTCGTGTTGGCCACGATTCAGTAGCTCCTGGGATGAAAACCAGACCGCAGAGCCTTTTTACCGCCCCTTTTCCCAAGCAAATACAAGCACCCCGAGCAGGAGGCTCTCTGCTCCACCTTGTTCTCCCTCCTCAAGGGGCAACAGGCAACTCCTGCCTCCTGTTTCACCCCTTGGGCGGTTCCTCAGGAGAAGCTGGGGCTCTCTACCCTTTTGGTTTGGGAACTGGCCTTTCATTTAGCGCTAGGACTGGCTCTGGACTCGCTAACAGGCCTAGCTTAGACAACAGCTCGTGCCTCCTTCCGAAAGCTACAGCTTTTCAAACACGCTTCAGCTGTGTCTCATTGAAGTGCGATCCTTTCCCCTCCACGCAGGAGAACAGTTTGACCGAGGTTTCGGAGCGCGGCTGCTCTAGCTGCGAGACACCGTGCCGATCGCAGGGGTAGGGAGGTGAGCACAGAAACCCCACCCTGCCTCACCTCCTCCTTCTTCTTCTTTGGTTTGCTCTCCTCCCCTTTGTCCTCCGTGTCCGACTCCGCTTTGCGCTTGCTTCCCTCGGACTTTTCGCTCTCATGTGCGGTTTTCTGAGACTGAAGGAACTCTGCAATGAGGTCTGGGCAGTCGAGGTTCTCCTCTGGCTCCCAGGTGTTATCTTCGCTGCAATCAAAGACAACAGCTTAGTTTTACACGCGGGCAGCTTGCCGCAGCTCTCCCTGCCAAGAAAAGTCCTGCACACCAGGTCAGGCGGAGAGAAGCAGCAGTCTGGACGCAGGTGTCCTCGCCACGACACAGGACCCTGCCCTGATCCGGGCAGGGGTGCCGGAGGGCAGGGCAGTCATTTCCCTTCTCAGAAGAGAAATGCAATTGATTTTATCCGGCTGCTTGTT
Source organism: Charadrius vociferus (assembly GCF_000708025.1). Classification (NCBI taxonomy): domain Eukaryota; kingdom Metazoa; phylum Chordata; class Aves; order Charadriiformes; family Charadriidae; genus Charadrius; species Charadrius vociferus. The sequence continues at coordinate 25,367 of NW_009650093.1, forward strand.
TCACACTAGGCTTAAGTGGGAGAGAAGCCTCACCAGGGCTGTTTGCAAGGCAGAAATGGGACTTTCTCACCTAGGCTGTGCTCTCATCGCCCTGATTAGAGCTCGAGGCATTCAGCACCACCGTTTTTATCATCACGGCTGCCCTTGGCCTCTTAGCTTCCTTTTACAGACAAGGAAAGAGGCGCAGGGAGACTGAGCCACCTGCCCGCAGGCTTTGGGAGCCAAAAGAAGAAGAGATGCTCCCGCCGGAGCAGCCCAGCACGCACCCCGCAGCCGCAGGCGGGGAGGCACTTACTCCGAGAAGCCTTTCCACTTCAGCAGGTATTCCACTTTGCCCTTTACCACTCGCCGATCCAGGACCTTCTCCACCACATACTCCTCCTCCTCTTCCTCTAGGACCTCTTCTACTTTCTTCTTGTTCTGTTTTTTTCCCATTGTGCTGGCCAGTTTTTCAGCTTACGGGCGACGCTGCTAAAAGAGGAGAGAGAACCACACGGTTTGTGTCAAGGTCAGGTTTGCCTTTGCCAGGCAGCGAACGTGCTGGATACGCAGAGGCAAAGCACAGGAATGCTGCTTTGGAGAAAACAGGCACCTACAAAGTAGATAACGCACCAAGAGATGGGCCAGGACGGTCCTGCCAGCCAAAAAGGCAAAGGGGAATCTCCAGCAGGAGCTGCTGCATTTACACAACGCTTTTCTGACACACAGTTTTGACCTTTTTGTCTCCCCAGCACCTTATTTCACCTGTTCCACCAAGACCCTGCCTGATTCTACCCCCACTTTGGCCCTCTTTTCGGTACACCATGTCTCAACTTTGCTGCTCCCACGCGTTGCCCGCTGACCTCCAGAAAGGAGGCAGCATCCTGCGGCAGCTGCTCCACACCTCGTCCTTCCTCTGCCGAGTCCCACGCGTCCCCCCTCAACCTGCGCTCCTTCCTCACCTCGCCGACCCGCCTGGAGCTGCAGAAAGCATTTGCAGAGCTGCATAGCAGCGGGAGGAAGACAGCACGCCGCTGATATTAACTAGAAGTTAATAAATAGTTAATCCAAGTCAAATACAAGTCACAGTCCCCGATACCGAGCTCCCAATATTCATTTCTTTGGTTCATGGATGTGCACTCTGGGATATTTATCTAACTCACCAACCCAGAAAATGCCTTTTTTTTTTTTTTTTCCTTCCTCCTTATCTTCCAGAGCTGTTTAGACAGTCAAAAATTCCTGCATACATATCCAGTGCTGGGTGGGAAGTGGCAGAAGCGACGCAGAGCTAGGAGAACTCTCTGGCCCGACACAGCCCAAGGCTACCTGCCGCAAACGCCGCGGCACACAGGTAACGCGTGATGGGGTGGCCCTCGGCGCAGCTCTCTCTGCTTTCCAGTCGCGCGGGAGGGGGGACGACTGCAGAGGAGGAGCAGCTCTGCCAACACGCCGGGCGCTTCCCCCAGGCTGAAACGAAACACCTCAGAGAGCCAAAAACCACAGAGAGGCCCCGCTTCCCTCCTGAAACCCAGCTCGGACCAGTAAGAGCACCGCAGCGGGGCAGATCCCGGGTCAGTCTCTCCTCGCTGGTGGTGGGGATGGCCGTGCACCTCGTCCCTGCCCTCTCTCCCTCTGTGGGGCAGTGGTTCTGCTAAAAACACGCCGGCAAACGCTCTCCAGACACTTCTTGGCTGGTACCGCTTACACCAACAGGTCCCAGCCCCACACCAAGATCCTGAGCCACCACACAGCCCCACAAGGGGACAGAGGAGGACCACGAAGATGATCTGAGGGCTGGAGCATCTCTCCCATGAGAGAGTTGCAGGGGTTCAGCCTGGAGAAGAGAAGGCTCCAGGGAGACCTTAGAGCCTCTTCCAGTGCCTAAAGGGGCTACAAGAAAGATGGGGAGGGACTTTTCAGCAGGGCCTGTTGCGATAGGACGAGGGGTAATGGCTTTAAAATAAAAGAGGGGAGATTTAGGCTAAATACAAGGCAGAAATGTTTTATGCTGAGGGTGGTGAGACCCTGCCCCAGGTTGCCCAGAGAGGTGGGAGATGCCCCATCCCTGGAAACTTCCCACTTCAGAATGGACGGGGCTGGGAGCGACCCGGGCTGGTTGGTGATGTCCCTGCTCATGGCAGGGGGTTGGACTGGATGGCCTTTAACGGTCCCTTCCCACCCAAAATATTCTGTGATTCTACGATCTGCTCATGTGGGAAGGGGATGCGGGAGGAGTTTTCTCTTTAGGTTCAAGAAAAATACAGAGCCTTCTAGTACCCTGACCTCCCCACCGGCCTCTGCTCCAAAGAAGTCTGCGCAGCCAGCCGAGCGCACCGAACAAGTTGCACTGATTTACATCAACCAAAGGGTCGGGAGGTTCCGAGTCTCCCCATCTGTTATCTCTGATAAGCAGCGACGCCGTCACGGAGAGCCACTGGCATAGCCGGCAAGGGGACCCAGACCGCCTGAAACCAACTCCGTACCTCAGCCTCCCAAAACCCCACCCTGCTGAAGAGCTGCCCGGGAGCTTTCCCAGCCTGAGCCCTGGGGAACACTACTTTTTTTTTTTTTTTTTTTTTTTATTATTCCAGTAAAACGCACATTTTCTGCCAAGCAAAATGACTGGTGAGCAGGTCAAACATTACCTGCCTGGAAACTTTCGTTTTGCCACTCGGGTTATCACGAATCTTCTAGAATAAATTTCAGCTGGCAAAATCTAGGCAAACCGGGGGCCGGTTTATATGGCGAAACAAAGATCCTGCAGATTTACACTGGCTGAGGGAGATGACCGAGTTCAGCAACGGTCTCAGCTCTCAGGGTACAGCTGGACGGGCTCCCCTTGTGCACAAGATGCTGCTGAGCTGAGCAGCTGCTCTTAAGAGTATCCTTCAAAGGAGAAAGCTTAAAAACAAGCCCCACAAAGACGTACCGCCAGCTCAGACCAGCAGAAGCCCCAGCAGAGAGGAGAGGAGGGAGCACAGCCGAGCCAGCACGTTCCAGACCACCCCGTCTCCGCTGCTATCTCTCAGACAGGGCTTGAGGGCAGCCCAGGAGCGCAGAGGGTGAAAGCGGCACTTCTCTGCTTGGCAGGCGCTGGACCAACGTGTTTATACTTTGGACCCCGCTACTGCACTGCTTTCAACCCGACCTCGGCGCAGGAGCTGTGCCAGCACCCGGGCTCGTGCTCCGCAAGGTTTTCAGCCTCCAGCCGTGCTTGCTGGCGGACAGACATCTTCCCTTTACACCCCATCCCTGCGGGCACCAGCCGTGAGGTGACCACAGCCTTCTCCCTTGATGGCAACGTCAGGGTAGAAGGAGGAATGAACACCTTCCCACCAGCCGCAGCCCCCAGATTTGGGGCCGCTCATCAACCAGGCAGAGGACTGGCAATAAAAGCCAGGCCAAAGCGGGTGCTGCCATCTCGGGGTTTTTGGGGGTCACTGAGCAAGTTGGGGGGCGGTCCCAAGAGCCCAGGCTCTGCATCACAAGCCTTTTCCTCCTCCTCCTCATGTTTAGCATTAGACATCTCTTCCCCTGCCTTTCTTTTGATTGGTGGTCTCAGAAGAGGGGTCTGCACCCAAACAGGCTGCAGAGCAGAGAGGACCAAGGGAAGAGCTTGTTTGGCTACTGCTCGTGCTGTCCTCTGGTCGCAGAGCTCCAGCGTCCGCCAAAAGTGAAAACTAAACCCCCTCTAAGTGTTAAATGAGGTGAGAAGTTCCCTGCTCTGTACGGAGCGGCAGCAGAGGTGGTGGCAGGGATATTGCCACGGACAGGCAGTGCTTCCCCCCTGGGTCCTTTATTCAATGCCAGAGGACACCGAGACCCCCAAGGATGAAGTTTTATTGCCCTGTTCAATGGGGGGAGAAAAAAAACCACCCAACCACCTGGAAACAGACCGCTAAAACAGAGCCGTAGGAGAACATGCATCAGAGAGGCTTTTCCCTCCTCAACTCCTGGGATGAAATACACTGACAGCATCTTTAATCAGACGCCAGACGGAGGCAAACCCGAAGCAGCGAGGCTCCCGGTCGCCTGCGGACTCGCCGAGGAGGAGGCCAGGCTGCCTGGCACCGCCTCAGCTGGTGTGCAATACAACAATGTAAAGCCTCCGACCCACCGCCAGCATCTAATCCCCGGAGCAGGAGCCAGCTCTGCAGCAGGAAGCCAAGAGATCGTGTTTCACTCTGGAATTCTTCAGGCAATTCCTTCCTCCCGCGCAGGACAGCCTTCCTCCCCTCCATCATCCTCCTCCTCCGGCACCGCATGGCCGACAGAGAAGGGGGCCAGAGCCGAGCACACCGCGGCAGAGGGGATTCCCAAGAAGGCGCCGTCACAGCTCTGACTACAATCAGCAAATAAACACTAAGACAGCCTGGAGAGGCGAGATCTTCCCCTCCCTCAGCAGGGACTTCTGTTCAGCTGCAGCCAAAAGGACTTTAGATGAAAGCGCTGTGGTTAATGCTTGGAGAGGGACTGGGTTTTAAGGCACCTAAGGATGCTGAGCTGGACCGCCAGGCCGCTTGAGCTGCCTCCTAAGGCGGCGACCGGATCAAAGAGTCTAACGGTAGAGTCCGGCCAAGGTGAGCTCAGAGGGGAGTTGCTAAAACTCGAGGTGGTGTGTAGGACAGGTAGAAGCGGAAAGGGAAATGGAGAGAGGCAACAGAGCAACGCAACGCTGCGGATCCGTCATTTTATTGCGGTAAGTGCTGGGCAGAGAAGACGCAAATCCAAGGCCAGGAGCACTTGGGAAAGAGCTTGCCAAGGGGAGGGATAAATACACCAGTGCAAAGGGCTGCGGCAACTATACCTTGAGCGTAGGGCAGGCAGCAACCTCGCCAAAGTCCCCAGTCACTGGGGGCTCGTTCCTTTCAGCAGACGTTCCCCTCTTTCTGCCAGAGGCATTTACACCGGAGTACCAGTGTCACCCCCTCGCACGGACCCGCTCTGCCTCTGTGGGTTCGCAAGATGTCTGCTCCCACGCAGGCACGGGGCTGGCACCCAGCTGCCTGCTGACGAGCCGTCCCCTCCGCATTCACCCCCGCGGCAGGGACAACATCTGGTTTTGCCTCCGCAGCCTGCAAGCCAGAAAGGTGCTGCGGGCAGATAAGGCCGAGCCGCAGTTCGCAGCGTCTGCTGTTAGACAGGGCACAGATTTTCGCGTTGAGCCAGCAGCAGAGACAAGCTGCTGCACAGGCCTCTCGCTGCACTGCAGTCAAAAACGCAGCTCGAGTGTGAGAAAGGGACTTCAGCCCCCCCCCCATCCTCCCCAGGGGGGTACAAACGCAGCGTGTGGCTTTATCTGCGAAGCATCTGAGCTGCTCCCCACACCTTCTAAAAAAAAAGCCTCCGCGGAACAGAGCGCTCGACAAAGATTTCAGCCTTCTGTGACCGGGAACATCCAAACCCTCCAATTTTAGTTATTAAAAACAAACCACAGCCACCCAAAGCACTGGCTGGTTTCTGGTCTCTGGAGGAAGGGGGAGAGGTTGAACAATACCCGTCTATTTGGAGAGGCAGCGCAGGGAAGACTTACCCCGTGCTCTGCTCCCTCGTCTCCAGAGCTTTCAAATAAACACATTTCACTCGCACCGAGCTCTTGCGTGCAGAGGTGCAGAATTAAGCCATTTCATTTTGCCTGGGCATTTTTGGGGAGGGCAGACAATCCCTATTACGTTTACATGAGCAGTCTCGTGTCTATAGAGTTTGGAGCTAGATTACTCCTGCCTGAGAGAGATCTCATCATTAGTGTGTTTTCTAAAATTCAGCTTCAATTTTCTAGACTTAATGTGTGAAAAAAGTTGTCTTGTACCGAAAAATATGACTTCAAGACAAATTCAAATGCCAAATCTTTCCATTTTCATTTGCTGCTTCTTACCTAACACTCAAGGCAAAGCTGAAATCCTTTGCGAAGAGGAAAGCAGAACAGAGGGAGACCGAAAGAATAACTTCTTGGTCTGCAGCTGAGAGGAAAAGGATCCAGGACACACCTAAGCCACTTGAAAAGAATTCAAACTCTGGTGAAAGGCCATGAAGAAAGAGGCCCAGCACGAAGGTGTGTACAAAGCCTGCGTTATTGGGGCAGGAGGAGCGGATGGAGGAGTAAGAGCCACCACTGACAGCACGTCATCGCAGCGGATCAGAGCGAAGCACGTGCTGGTGTCATGAGATCTCCTGGAGAACAGCATCCAGGTAGCGAAACCACTACCTGATAAATACAAATACTCTCAGCCCTGCTGGCTGGGACACTTTCTTCGGAAGATGGTGAAGCTCTACCTAATACCCTTCCGCGATGCCTGGCACTGACCTTTCCAGTAGAAAGTTTAAGAGAGAAAAGGAAGACCAGCCTAAGAAGAAAAACGTGGAGACCCAGAGGTTTAATTTGAGTACAGACTAGTTGCATTAGCTGCATCTTAAGGGATTAACAGTTCAGCTCAGCTTTAATGAGTTTTAAACTTAAAACATTTCCTCCTCCTGCCTTTCTCAAACTTGGCTGGGATCACTCCTCTCTTTAAAGACTTATAAGCACGCCAAGTTTATTCCACACGCGCCAGGGAAAGGCAGCAGGCATCTTTCTTTTGAAGTGGGAACAAGCATGTTAAGTCTTCCACTCTCCAGAACCTGAAAAGAGCAGAAAACATTTCTGGAAAGTTTGAGTGAAAACTCAAGCCTTTGAGCGGAGACCAAACTAAAGAAAAGCCACAACCTTCAAGCTCAGCCACATCATTTCCAGTTAAATTCACAATCCATGAGAGAAGGCACCTCTGGATTTAAGAGAAACACACACGCAACAGTAGGAACGTTACCTCCCTGCTGAAAAAAAGAGACCCCGAGGTAAGAAATCCCGTCATGCAGACAGGAATTTTGTTATGTGGCAGCGGACACAGCTTCTGAACTCCTCTAGATCAGATAAACGCTTATGGAATCAGTAGGGATTTGCATTGTTCTTCTCCCCTTTGTATAAAGATGAGACAACATTGCCCCAAGTGCTGCAGGGTTCCCAGCTTTCCAGTGCCCCCGACACTGCACCACCTCCCTCTTCATGAGCAGCCCCCGGCCCTACAGCACCGTCCCCCGCCAGCCTTCATCCCTAGGGACAGAGGGACCGCATCTGGGGACAGGTCCCCCAGCAGCCCCGTGCCCAGAAGCTGTCTGCCGGCGCTCACAGGCCCTTCACCTGGTTATTTTTGCATTTCCCTGGCACCGGGCAGCGGGGTTACAGCAGCCACATCTGTTTCTCATCGTTTTCACTACCAGGACCTCAAGCCCTAATAGGAAACTGTGCTGGGTCGCAAATCCAGCGGGGACTGTTGACTCCAAACATACCCATCACGAACACCTTCCTCTCCCAAATGCACAAGTTTTTTTGTTTGGTTTTTTTTTGTTTGTTTGTTTTGTGGTGGTTTTTTTTTTTTTTTTTAAGTTAATAAAATCTTTCACAGATAGAGCCTGTACTTCTTCAGCCAGAAAGCCCTCTTATACTTTGATCCTTCAATTTTATAGGGACAACATATGTGCTTCCCGATTCCAAACTGATCAATTCAACACCGAGAACACTTCCCCATCTCTGGAATCCTCACACTGACCCCCCACCCCAGCTCAGGCCACTTTCCCATCCCTGCCATCTCCTCCATGCCGCACGGGAGCGGGTCAGCTTCACAGCACAGCCCAGAGCCAAAT
>NW_009650093.1:52727-53097 GCF_000708025.1 Charadrius vociferus
GCCATCAGCCCCACATCCGCCACCTCCTTGGCAAAGCTTCGCCACCTCCTCGTCCGGAGACGCAAATCCCATTTTGGCTCCATCACCTTCCCTTTCCAGAAGTCCTGCTCTTCCCCCAAATGCTTTACAACTTTACAACTCCCATTCCAAGCGTGACTTGACTCCTCCAGCTCCCAAACCTCCTCCCCCAGCAAAGGAGCTGGAGAAAGGCAGCTCTGCCTGGGAGCTGCCCCGACACCCACCCCATGCCGCGGGTGAGCAGGGACTCGACCCAAACACAGCTCCTGCTGCATCTCCCCCCTCCCCTTCCCCAGCACATCCCTGCTTCCAGCCTGACAGACACAACCCCCTTTTCCACCTCCCGCCAGCC
>NW_009650093.1:55061-63092 GCF_000708025.1 Charadrius vociferus
TTTTTCCCTGCCGGGGAGCTCCTCTGTGAGTCTTTCCTCAAAACTCGGAGGCTGTTGGGTGGCTGGAAGTCACCCGGAGCCGTGCTGTGCCTGCGCGGATAGACAAAACCTCGGCCAGCCTGGAGCTGGGTGGGGAACGGAGCTCCGAGCTAAACTATCACTGGTGTGTGCTGGTTAGGACAGAGTATTTGATACCGGTCCTGTTGTTACAGAGGGGTAGAGACTACTGCTAAGGATGTGTCTGAGTCAGCAAGGAAAATAAAAGATAGCAAGAAAGAGATAAAAACTAAGACTTTCTCTGTCAGCAGTGTGAGTACAGGGCTGGGGGAGGCAATCCGCCTGGAGTCGGATGGTGTCTGTGGCTCGTTGAACGCCCAGACTGCCGTATCCTGGGCAGGAGAAAGTCCTGAGGCTCCGGGAACGTGGATGTGGGGCGTTTCTGTGCGGCTTCCACCTCTAGACCTTCTAGCTAGAAGACATTGAAAGCGCGAGCCCTGGAAACACTGAAATGCAAATTGGAGGAAGATTAAACCAAACCCAAACCACGTATCCCAGGGCCCCTTAAACTGAGGCTTTAAGCAAAAGCCCTGAAAGAGGATTTGGTGTAACTGTTTAAAGCTAACTCGGAGCTGCCTTCTCCGTTGGGTTTAAGTTGATTTATCAAGTTAAGATCAATTAACTCCAAATAAAGCATAAATAAGATTATGTGTTTCTCGGTACAACTCTGAATGAAAGCATAGGTAAAGGATGGGAGTACTCAGACTTTCTGATTTCAGGTTTTTTCCCCCGAAGCCTGTTCACCTCCTCGCTGACTGCAGAGAGCGTCTCCCCCTCCTGGGTCTCTCTGCTCTTTGGAGCACCCTTTCAGTAGCTGGGAAATTAAATTCCTCTTCCTGGCAACCCTCTGCTGTTCCATTAGGCGATTTCTGAGTCTCTCTCTTCTCCCTCCTGCATTTTTAATCTCGGCAGGGCTGTTATGCAGAGCAAGGAGCTTTAAAAGCAACGGGAGGGCGGCAGTGTCCCCTGGGGAGGCGAGGGAACATAATGGTCAAGTTCTGCTGCTGAACTGGTTCTGGCTGGGAGCCCCCAGCATGGGGGAGGATCGGATCTCCCCCATTACCGTGCTGGGCAAAGTGACTCATGTCACATTTGGCTCCTTCTCTCCCCTCCTTCCCCAGGGGAAGAATCATGTGCACTGAAGCGTGGGGGTGGTTTTTTTTGGTAGGTTCCCCTTGCCCTCCCCCTTACAGCTCAAATTGGAAACAGCAGCAGCCTGACCCAACACCAGCGAGAGTTCAATTACTCGGAGGCATCTTGCAGCGGGCCTGGGTCTCTTGCTGTCTATCCTGAAACTCTTCTCCGCTGTTATTAACAATTTCTGTGCTCTCCGGGTGGAATCGGATGGCTGAAGACTTGCAGAAACTACCTGCAAACCGGTGGAGCCAGATTTTTTTTGAAGTATGGTTTGTGGCTCAGCCCCTCCCCTTGTCCCAGCTAAAATTAGCTCTGTCTTCAGAAGAGCTTTGCTTCACATCTGAGCGTATAAATAAAGGCTGGGTTTCCAGTGCTGCCTGACACTTGGCAGCTCTCGTGGCCTAAAAGGCAAGACTCCAGGAATGGGGAACAGGTGAAGGGTTGCTTCGCCTCTGCGATCGGGCAGCCGTGTCCCTCGGGAGCCTGGGTTGTGACAGGCGAAGTCCTGTGCTTGCTGGTTCATCCCAGGGGCTCCAAAACCTCTTGCAAACAATCCCGCAGAGGAGGTGAAACCAGGACATGGGACACCCTTGGTCTTCCAGCTCCCCCTGACGAGTACTCCTGGTCTGTGTCTGCACAGGACGTCTGCTGTGGGGGGACTCTGAGGGGTTTCATGGGCTGGACTGTGCACTTTTTGGGTGTGGGGAGGTTATTTCGCTGTCCCCCCCTGTTCCTCCAAGGCCTGGCACTGCGTTCGTGGTGTTGTTACAGAACAGGAATTACTGCAGGAGCACGTAATGGTGCAGCAAATTAGCTGACACGGTCCAGCAGGACCTGGGAGCGCCGGAGGGATGTGGCAGAGGAAAAGGCTGGTGTGATGGGAACGTGTGAGCAGCTCGTGGCGCAGCTGAGCCAGGAAAGCTGGGCGGGATGGGGGGCACCGGGCACCTCTGTGGGTCCCCGAGGGCTTCATCAATGCTTGTCGCCCCCCCTGGCTCCTGCTGGGAGAAGGAAAAAGGGGGGAGGGGAGTAGAGAAATGCGCAAGAAAGAGCAGTCACAATGCAGAGTAGAAACCTAGCTGGGTGGGGAAATCTGGTACCCAGTTTGCTACTTATTCAGGTGACTTGTGAAAGCCAGAGAGAAACGGCATATCTGCGTCTGGTGCTAATGGGAGACTTACTGAGGTGGCAGCTGGGGAATGGGTCAGAAAAGCAGGTTTCCCCTGGGGAGGGGCAGCGGAGTCCTGGTGTGGTCTGGCTGCTTCTCCTGCTCGGATGGCTCAGCTGAGCTCATGTTGGGTAGGCACTGGGGGAGAGGGAAGCCTGCAGGAGAACGAAACTGTGATAAAAGCAGGGGTTTCTCCTCCCCAGTCGAACCGGCTCTCCTGGCATTTCAGTGCGAACCTGCCCATGCGGGGAGCAGGCAGGTTTGCACCCAGTCTTCCTCCTTCATTGCCAGTTCTGGCTCTGCAGGATCAAACTGGGGACCCGGGGTCTTGGTGCTGTTCAATGAGGAGGCTGTTCCTGGCTAACAGGAGTTAGACTGGGGAAAAAGCTCTCCTGGAGCTGTGTCCGGCTCTCCCAGAGACCCCGTGATCTGCCCGGGAGCAGGGACGGGCTGTGGGAGAGGAGGGCAGGCAGCTCAGCAGGAGCAGCCGGCTGCCCCATCCCATCCTCAGGTTGTTACAGCCCCTCTGAGCTGGGAGCCCTGATCACCTCTGTCTGTGATCCAGGGATTTTTGAGTGCTGTCCCAGAGGGTTGCAGGATCCCAGTGGCTCTCTGGACAGGGCTGACCTGAAGACGAGCTATGGAGGACGGAGGTGCTGCGGGCTCTGGCTCTGGTCACAGCGCACACCCCAGTGAGAGCCTGACGGGCCACGCTGCCCTCAGGAGCGCAGGGGAGATTAATGCTGGATGCTCTGTCCCCTGTGGGCCGCTGGATTTAAATGCATCCTCTGTCATCAGGGAACAACATCAGGGAGGGCAACCGAGTGCAGGTGTGGGGGTTGGAGAGGTGCCTGCTGGATGGGACAGAGGTGTGAGGTGCCTGGGGGGATACAGAGTACGTGGGAGACCCTGATGCGTTGATTTCTTACTAAATCCTTTTTTCTCTATGCAGATGTTTCCCGCTGAGCTCTGGCTCTAGGATGTTGGAGAACCGAGAGGAAGTAAGACCTTTTCTCATGTGGGTTTTGTCTTGTTCCTGGCTGGGGTTTGGCAGTGCTGGAGAAGAGTGGTCTTGGCTGAGCATGGTGTCGAGGGGTGAGAGGTGCCGAATGCTGCGCAGGGTCCGTGGGGCAGAGCTGGGGGGTGGCTGGCGATAAGGATGGGAAAGGCTGGAGGTGTCTGCGCTGCCCCTGGGGCAGGATGGCAGTGTGGTTGTGGGTACCTGTCCCCGGGAGCCCCTCTGAGCCCTGTGAAGGGGGTGATGCTGGCATAGGGTGATGAGCGCTGTCTCCCTGTGCTCAGGCAGTGTTTGTGCCGTAGGAGCTGACCACGGTGCGTGTTCAGGACCCCCGGGTGCAGAACGAAGGCTCCTGGAACTCCTATGTGGATTATAAAATCTTCCTCCATGTGAGTTGCAGCTAAGGGAGAGGGGTGAGCTGCAGAGCTCGGTCGTGCCATACATGAGGCTCATGAGATGAGTTGTCCGGCCATGTCTGGCTGTGCTGAGAAGGAACAATGAAGGGGGGACCCTCAGCAGCCCATCCGTACCTCTGTGCTTTCTCCATGTGGGTCTGACATCCAACTTCTCCCTTGAAGCCTGCTCAGGTCTTTAAGACACTTTCAGCTCCCCCAGTGCTCCCCAAAGCCCAGTGCTTCCAGGGGATCCCTTAGTCATTGAGGGGATCACTTAGTCCCTCCTCTGCCTTGCTGCCCCTCAGTTGCGTGGATTATTTCCATGGTGGGTTTTTTTTTTTGCAGACCAACAGCAAGGCCTTTACTGCTAAGACCTCATGTGTGCGGCGCCGGTACCGTGAATTTGTGTGGCTGAGGAGGCAGCTCCAAAAGAATGCTGGCTTGGTGTAAGCATGCCTTTTTCTCCCTCCTTTTCTCCACCTGCAGCCAGACGCGGTTTCCCATTGCCCTGGGATTTGGGGATCCCAAACACTCTCTGAACAGATGTGGATAGAAACCCCAGACACTAAAATGAGGTACCTGGGCTCCTGGGATCCAGCTCTGCACAAAGCAGGGTCCTGGCTGCTGCTGCCACGGTGCTCCTGTGTCTCCTTGCTCTGGAGTTGGGGTGATCTGACCTTGAACTACCTCTGCTCTGTACCTGCAGGCCTGTCCCAGAGCTGCCCGGGAAATCCACCTTCTTCGTGGGCAGCACAGATGAGTTCATCGAGAAGCGGAGACAGGGGCTGCAGCAGTTCCTGGAGAAGTGAGTAGACCATTTGTGAGGGTTGGATGGAGGGAGAGGACACGCTGCTCCAGTCTTGCTTAGAAGATGCTGGCTGTGAGGAGGCAGTGGAGTTGTTAATGGTCACCCTGGTGGTGTGGGGCATGCGATCTGTTGGTGGGGCAGGGCTCAGTGTTCTCTGTGCTCCTGGGCGCCTGCCTCACTCGCCCTCCTCTCTCTGTGCACAGGGTTGTGCAGAACGTGGTCCTCCTCTCCGACAGCCGCCTGCACCTTTTCCTGCAGAGCCAGCTCTCGGTACCCGAGATAGAGGCGTGCGTGCAAGGCCAGGGCTCGCAGACAGTGACAGAAGCCATCCTGCACTACGCCATGTCCAACTGCGGCTGGGTGCAGGAGGAAGAGAGCCGCCCCACGCTGCTGCCGGCAGGAGACCTGCATGGCAGGTAAGGCAGGAGGGGAAGGACCGGCCCGGGGGATGCTGCCAGCGAAGCAGCTCCCAGTTCCCTTGCTGTGCCTGGAGCTGCTCTGTGCTGGCTGGAGCAAGCCTGGCTACCGGCAGTGCTCCGAGCCAGCTGGTGACTGGCTGTCTGCACCTCTCCTTGTCAGTGCTTGCAGCTGTGGGGCTGGCTACAGCCTGATTTGAAACGGTTGGTGCCTGTGCAAGGGACTTCCACCAGTAACAAACAGCCTCTGCTGTCAAGTAAGACATAAGAGGAGCTGCCAGGCTTTCTAGAGACCCCTAAATGTTTTTCAATTTCCCTGTCCCATCCTTGCTACAGTCGTTTGAGGGAATGAAGTTGAGGATGTGTTCCTCAGCCCTGCACACTGCTGGGGTTCCTGGGGGTCAGGCTGTCGGAGCTGGACATCTCGGGCTGTCACCAGCAGTCTCCTGTACTGCCCTCCAGGCTGCCCGGGAGGGTGACCTGTCCTGGCTGTGGCCAAGGCTTAGCAGAAAAGAGCTTGAGTCTCTCAGAAGAACTTAAGCTGAGATTTTACAAAGGTCTTCGGCTGCTTTCCTCCCTTAATCTCTGGGGAGCGGGGAGCCTTTGGAGGCTTTCAAAGCTCAGGCTTTCTGTGCATCTTGCCTTCGTCCTTGCAGCGTGACTGGGTTCTGCAATCCCTCATGCCCATCAGAGCTTCAGAGTGCTTGCTGCAGGCTGGGGAATAAATCAGGCATCTCCCCATGGGGTGGCTGACTCCCCTGCAGCCAGTTGAGGGTTTTCTGCACCTGGGGAGGCGGCTGACCTGGTGGGAGAGGAGGGCATCCTCCATTTCCCACTGCTGCAGCTCCCTGCAAGAAGCTGAACAAGCACAGACATCACCTGCGTGTTTGAGTCCTGTGGCAGGCACAGGGTCCCTGCCTGGGCTCGCGGGCAGCCTGGTGCGCCTGGCAGAGGCGCTCTGCGTCCCCCTGCCCCTTAAACGAGAAGTTTACCTGCTAAGCAGGAGATGTCTGGCCTTCTGCACCACCCCAGTGCCTCTGTTTCTTCATCTTGGTTTTCAAATAGCAGGTCGAAAGAGGTGTCTGGACTCCAGCGAGAGACCTGTTTTTAAATAGAGCCCTTCTGGTTTAAGGAAGGGGTTTGAGGGAGCGCGGCAGCCCGGGCTAATGGGTACGTACCCAGGCAGTTGCGGCTTTGTGAGTCCCTCTTGGCTGCCAGCGCCATCCGCTTCTCGCTGGTGGCAGTGTCGTGTCCCCCCCCCTTCCCTGCTGTGGGCTTGCGTGCGAGGGTGAGCGGCTGCTGCGGTGGCTGAGCTGGCTGGAAGCTGAGGGCTGTGGTGGGGCTGTGCAGAGAGGAAGCAGCCTCCACTGCGCAGAAGGGGTAGCGCTGAGGAGGCAGTGGTTGACTTGTAGACATGTGGGCACCTCAACCCCTGCATCTTCCTCGAATCCCTTCCCTGTTCTCTTTCCAGCTGTGCCGGCCTGGGAAGCACGCAGGGTCCGAGCTGCCTGGAGACCTTCCCTTACTGGAGTGACTTCGGCATGGATGACACCCACTCGGACAGTCCGGATGAGCCAGCTGAGCCCTTGGGCGGACGGCGTGAGATGCAGTAAACGGCTGTAGCGACCTCGCCTGCCTTCCCCAGGACCTGCAGCCCTCGCTGGAAGAGGGACCGCTGCTGAGCCGGAGGGATGTCCAGGCTGGCAGGACTGGGGCTGCGTTGGGAACATGGCCTTGTCCCGGGCTCTGCGGTGTCCAGGGCTCACGTGCTCTCTCCCTGCTGACTCTCGACTGTCCTTGATGTCCCAGGCAGTGCGTTCATATCGCTCTTCTCTTTGGAGAAGAGATCTAGTGGTTAGTGAAACCTGTGTTTGTTGTTCCCATGGCCTTTGCTCGCTGACTGGAGCAGTAGCAGGGCTCAGTTCGGTTGCGGCGCCAGCGAGGCCCTGTGGGGTTGTTTTGTTTTTTTTGGTATGTCCCTGGCTCAGGGCAGGGTGGGATACACTGCCTCACGTCCAGCATGATGGAGGAAGGCTTTCCTCGGTGGAACTGCAGGCTGGGAGCAGGAGCTGGCCGTGGCCCAGCGGGTCTCTTTAGTCCCCCGCGTTCCCCTCGGCGCCGCGGGCAGGGGAGGCTGCATTTCCCCGGTAACGGCTCCTGGGGACGGCGGTCTCAGCTGTACGGAGCCCAAACGTGGGGAGCACATACCATATACCCACCTGGGGCCTCCTGGCACAGCTCGCCCCGCAGGTTGCCCGCAGCTGGGACGAACCGAGATGAGCTTCCTCCCGGGAACGTGGGGCAGGGGAATGAGTTGGTAGGAGGGGGTAAAGGGGGAGCGGTTTGTCTCCCCTTCCAGATGGGCTTCTTCCTCACACACCAATTGCCATGCACAGGCGGGGGGAAACGGGGGTCTCGCAGTCGGGATCTGGTTTGCTTAGAAAGAAGGAGCACGTCGCTGCCTCGGAGTTGGTGTCTGGCAGTTTGTGGGCTCTGGTTTACTCTGGAAGCCTCTCCCTGTGCTCTCCTGCACCTTCTCGTCCCACCCTCAGCACTGGTGAAGGCAGAGCCGACGTGCTCTGACTGGAAATAAAAATCAAGTAGAAGAGACTTACTGGTTGCTGGCAATGTGTGTCCTCGCTGCGTGGGCGGAGGGAGCTGAGCCCAGGCTGAGCTAATTGCGGAGAGATGGCTTTAGGGAAAAGAGGGGGTTATTGCACCTCTCACCACAGGGCTGGAGATGCCGAAACCATCACGGGTGACCCTGCCCTGGGCAGCAGAGAGGTCGCCGGGGCCAGCATGGGATGCTGGGGACAGCCCTGGAGTTGTGGCAGGGGACAGGCAGGGGTCCCACCTTAGCCCCGAAATGAGTTTTGCAGTGCTGGGCCTGGGGGGGGGTGTCTCGGCTCCACGCAGGGTCCAGGACGGACCGGGGGGGGGCAAGGGAGGGTTGGAAACCCGACGAGGCGCATCCGAAATGTCAGGAGAAGTTCATTGCGAAGGCTGGCAGCTGCTGGGCCGCCAGAACGCCG
>NW_009650093.1:63107-68044 GCF_000708025.1 Charadrius vociferus
TCCTTCATGCATATTCATGTATATTCATGAGTGTGCGGCTCCAAATGGCGCAGCTGTGAGGCCAGCTGTGCCCACGGACCTGCTCCTGCGCCCACGCGTGCCCTCGCCCACACGTGGCCTTTGCCTGTGCGCAGCTTCACGCAAACAACATGATCGGGGCCGTATCCTGCCCTTGGCTCCCTGCGGTCCCCCAGCACCGTTTGCACCGCGAACTTGGCCTGGCACAGCCATGTCTTTCGCTTGACACCTTGCTGGGAGCCAGCCTGCCCTGGGGGGGTTTCCCTGGGAAGGCGGATTTGGAAAGGGCAGCCTGTGGGGCTGCCGGAGCGAGGGCTCCATCCCCTCTCCTGCATCCTCACAAGGCACTGTGGTGCCCATCCTTCCCCCCCGCCCCGGGGGGCTGCAGCCCCGCTGCTGGCTGCTCTTTGGAGCCAGGCAGAAATTATTTTTAGTGGTGTTGATTGGCTTTGCGAAGCTGTCGGGAAAACAGTGACTCAGAGGCAGACCTGGCCGTGGGCGGGGCTGGGGGGGGGGAAACAGCTCTGCTCCGGCACGTAAGGAGCTGAGCATCGGGGCTCCCCCCTGGGCTGCAGAGAGCCCCTGGGGTGGGGGTCCTGCCTGGGTGGCACCGTGCAGGGCTGCTTTGGTGCAGAGACTGGGAGCAATGGCCCTGGGGGGGGTGACGGTCCCCTCTGCCACACACGGGGCTGGCTCGGTCCCTCGGTGGCCTGATGGCTGCCGGGGGTGATGGCAGCCGGTGAGTCAGCTCTGGGCAGGGAGCCGCAACCCCATCACCTCTGGGAGTGGGGTGGGGATGTCAGGGGACACGGTGGGGACGCAGAGCCGCTCAAGGTAACCTTCCCCAGCCGGAGCAGGGGAGGACGGCTCGGTGTGTGTCCCCCGCCATCCCCATCCCCGCGCCCTCGCAGCCTGGCACGTCTCTCTCCTCCCCACTGCCTGCCAGAACAACAGCCTCGCCGCCTGGAAGCGGGCCAGGCTCTCCAGACAGCGCATCCTCACCCCCCTCCAGCAAAGCTGTCTCTCAAGTCTGTGCAAACAAACCATGGTGTTTCCCCCCCCACCCTCCATCCCCGGTCACGCCGCAACAGGGGAGGGCTCCTGCTCGGACCTGGGGCTGGAGCAGCCCGGGTTTGGCCAACGCATCCTGCGCCCATCTCCCGCTCCCGTCCCATCTCCCGCTCCCATCCCATCTCCCCAACACCTCCTCAAGCAGCGCACGCAGGTCTCAACCCGGGTGTCCTGGGTGAGTCTGGGGCAGGATCGGACCTCCTGATGCTTGAGCATCGGAAGCGGTAACGGGGGTGCAAACAGCCAGGCCGTTTCCTATACATAGGGCTGAGGCAGATGTGTCCAGTCAGCCCCAAACCCTGGTCATTTTTGGACCGAAGCATCCGACTGGGCAAAAGCACCAGTTCCTCCCTGCTGGGATCCCAAAGAGCTCCCAGGAATGACGCTGGAGAGATGGATACTGGCTCTGCAGCTGCCCCCAAAATGTTCCTTGCATGATGCTCATGGATGGGGATATGGAGACAGGGAAACGCTGAGCATCACGCCGAGGGGCAGAGCAGAGGGAGCGTTTCTCTCTCCAGGCACACAGATTCCTGCCACCCTGGCGTGGGCTCCCGCAGGCGCTCAGGGTGCAGAGAGCTGGGGCTGGAAGAGCAGCTCGGGAACACTGGATGGATTTGAGCCAAGCTTGTGCCCTGCCAAGCTGAGCTCTGGGGCATCCCAAACCCATCCTCCAACACCAAAGATGTGCGTGGGAGGGAGGTGGGTTGCGAGCGAGTCCGTGTGCCGGAGCCTGGCGAGGCAGCAGGCGCCGGAACGGATTCAGCTGCATCCCCCCAGCCCCCCCCCCGAATGCCTCTGGGGTCCCGCGGGGTCCCCCAGGTTGTGCCTGGCTTCTAAACATCTGCCCAGCTGTGCTTCGGAGCAGGCGTTGGGGCGATGCCTGAGCTCACACCGCGGGCGATGCTCCTCCTTGGGCACCGAGCGCCCCAGCGGCGGGTACCGGGGGCGGGGGGAGTTGCTCTGGTCCAGCCCAGGGGGTTTGGGCACCCTCCCCGGGAAGGCTGCAGTCAGCAGGTACTTACCACCATCTAGTGGCCCTTCAGCCAAGTGCGGGAGGAGGAGGAGGAGGATGCGCTGGGTTAATCCTCAGTCGTGGGCTGGGATGGGACTGGACCAGAGGGCTCCGGGGATGCTCAGAGCCGGGGCTGGAGGCAAGGAGCCACTGCCGGCACCAGCTTCCAGCTCCAGACCCACAACCAAGTCTACAGCAGCCAAAACGTGGAGTAGAAAATGGCTTTATTGTGGGCTGTCAGTCCCCCGTGCCCTCCGCCATGCCCCAACGGCATCGCAGTGGGTACCACACGGCAGAGCTCCAGGACACAGTGCGTGGGCCGGTGATGGGACGTGGGTCTCTTCATGCACTGGGTGCTCGAAGCAGGGGGAGGCTTGTGGTGGGGATGGTGTCTCAGCATATGTAAGAGTATCTCAGCGTGGCCAAGGAGAAAGAAGAACCTGGATTCAGGCACGGGGAGAGACACGGGTGACAGTGGGGAAGGGGACACTGAGATGCAAGCTGGGGCTGACACAGCCGCTCGTGACTGTGCCTCGTGGACACAGAGGCGAATAAGGAGGGTGGGAGATCTCCAGGCAAATGGGGAGGTCTCACTGCCCCAGGCGGGTGTCAGAACTCTGCCTCTGGCTCTGTCCCCTCTGCTTTCCCAGCCCTGACCTGTGCCTCAGTTTCCCTGTCTGCCACGTGCCTCCATAACAGACTTTGTTTGGGAGAGAAACACTGCTTGGTGTCAGTGTTGGTGTTCGAGCCGCTCACACACAGCTCTCTGGGTCCGACGGAGGCGGCTGTGGGGGTTTTAGCACGTTTCTCCCGTGGAGCTTGAAGGATTTGAACTCCAGGGAGGGACACTGGGCAGGGTGGCATCATCCCTGAACTGCGACTGTGGTTCCTGGTCTCGCCTGCTCCCAAGTAAAACGGAGACCAGGAGATGGAGCCAAAGACAGTCCCTGAGGCTCAGCACCCCGCAGACGCTGGGGCACCCCAGGAAGGGAGCCGCCTCCCCGCCGCATCCCCAGCGGGTGCATCCCCGGGGTGCCACCTCTCACCTGGGGTACCGCGGTCCTCATCGCTCCTCCAGGTCATAGGCAGCCACCAGGTAATCCTTCGGGACGATGCCGACCACGTTGTCGAGCTCTCCGACCCACCAGCCGTACATGTTGTACTCCTGGGGAGACACAGAGGGAGAGACGTGGGTTTAGTGCCAGCGCAGGGGACACAGCTCAGGTCCCGTCCTTCGTACCTGGCAGAAAACACCCCAGTCCCACCTCTCCCCCTTCGTCCTGCCCCGCTCTCCCCCTTCGCTCTGGGTCCTGCGGGGCACGGCTTGCAGCTTGCTCAGAAACTCAGCATTTAATTCACATTTTTGGGGTAGTTTAGTTACAGGTGGCAAGCCCAGGGTGTCCCAGGCCCCAGCCTGGAGCTCTGAGAAGCCCCTTCAGGTGGATCATGTCTGGGTAATGTGTTCTCTCCCCAGATTTACGTGTGATTTTCCCCTGACAGCACATTTTGGAGGCAAATAATAACAGAGAAAACCTCCCTGTGTGCGAGAGGAGGAGTTAGCACATACAGGCTTAAGAAGTTTGCCATCAAAATAGGAGCTTTTTTTTTTTTTAATTGTTTTTAAAGGAGATGTTACAAGTGATGTGCACAGCAGCGCATCCTATCCCGTAGCCCACGTAAGCTCTGACCCCCTTCGCCTCTCTGGGGTGTTGAGTGGGTCTCTGAGCTCATCCCTTCTTCCCGAGAGGGAAAGGGCTTTGCTTAGGAGAGGGGCTGAGAGTCATCAGGGACAGACATTGCTCCCGATGCTCCCAGCTCTGCAGATGGTGCTGCCCTCGCTGGAGCCGGGAAAGGGTCCCAGGAGTCCCACAGCTCTCCGGGATGGGATCCCGCTGCTCCCCGGGGACACACACCCCAGCAAACGGCACCAGCACTGAGTCAGGCCCCTGTGATGCTGCTGGAAATGAAGGAGCCGGGAGGGATGGGGGCTACATCCCCCCTGCCCCGCTGTCCTCACCAGCCGGGGGGGGAAAAAATCCCACTACAAAACCAGAAGGAAAAAATTCAGGTCTATTTGCTGCAGCCGGGAGACCCGTGGGCAGAGGGGCCGAGGGGCACCCCAGGCGTGATGGGGAGCCCCCAACCTCCCCTCTCCCTGCCCCCCCCCCCAACTCTGCCATAGCCTGAACGCTATGAGGTATTTTAAAATAATTTCTGCTTTGATGAATTGCCGGGTAGTCCGCGATTGCTCATAATCAAAGGGAGGAAAATGCAAATGAGAGCCAGCCGAGAACTCGCGGCACCGAGCGTTTATTTCACTGCGCAGTGCCAGAAAGAATTAAAACAACATTAAACTCCCAGCAATAATGTTTAAGTCCTCGTTTCCAAGTGCCAAATTGCACCACTCTGGATCATACAGATGTTCGTTAATTATGCTAATTTTTATTAAACTATTAAAACGAGGAGTGCACTGGCACAGCAAGGCAGAGCCCAGTGCAGGGTGAACTCTGCTCTCGTCTGGAGGTGCTAATTTACATCTCGCTAACGTGCTGATGCCTGAGACCGGCTTTTGGAAAAGGGGGGGCGAGGAGAAGGAGGGAGTTTGAGGATGGTTTTGCTGGAATCTACCTAATTACACACTAATGGGGCCTCTGTGCTCAGTACCTGCCTGGACTACGTTGTATCGGGGGTGTGGGGGGGGAAGTAATTTAGCTGAGACTTCACAGAAGGGACTGAAAATCCACTAATCGGGAAGATAATTGCTCCAGCGAGGTTGGTGGCCCCGAGCGTGCTGGTACGGTGGCGGGAGAGGGATGCTGTGCCGCTCCCCCCC
>NW_009650093.1:68061-71891 GCF_000708025.1 Charadrius vociferus
CTTAACCGGCATCGGGTGCTGTGCGGCGGGAGCTTGCAGGGTGCTGGGGGCAGCACCCATGGGTGCTGATGCTGTGCCGGGAACCTCTGGCAGCACTGGGCATCAGGCAAGAGGCAGAGCAAAGCCACCGCTCTGCCCCATCCCCAGAAAGACAGCAGGACTGGGCAAACTGGGAACCCAGTGCCCTTTCCAGGCTGGCATGTAACAGGGAACTGGATTTGGGGTGGGGGGTGTCACCCCAACACCCCGGTGGCCATCCCCCCCGCCCAGCCATCCTCTACATGGCCGTGAAGGCGTCGCTCCGCTCCCGAAATGCTGGGATTTTCTCCCAGAAGGAAGAAAACCCCTCAAAGCGTTTTCACTCCCGAGATCCCCGGTGCTGAGCAAACCCGAAGCAGACGCTCGTTCAGATGATCGCCCGCAACCGGGGGCTTTTACGGCGGGTTGGCGCACGGGACCGTAAAAGGCTTTAACATTGCTAATCTCCATCGGCAAGGGAGAAGGAAAAAAGGGAAAAAGAAACGACAAGATGATAACCACAGCCCGGTTTCTCCCCCTGCCCTGCACCACGGCTCCTCCGGCATCACCCGGGAGAGACGATGCTCTTCTGAGGAGCGGGAAAGCGCAGTCCCTGAATGACCCAGCTGCAGATTCCCCCCGTCCCCATCCAGGGGGACATCCCGCAGCCCAAGCCTGAGGTCACAGAGGTGGTGATGGGAACGTGGCCAACTGTCCCCTGCACGGCCTCAGATGGATGACCACCTGGTGGGAACCCTAAACGTGCAGCCACATCTCTCCAGCAGCACTTCTCCCGCTCCACCAAGCTCCGATTGTCCCATCCAACACCCCTCCCGCCCCTTGCCCAGGCTCTTCTCCTCCACCGAGTGCCACAGGGATGATATTTACTCCCCACCGGCGCTCCCAAGCTCTCCTTGCCACCGCGCTCCTTCGCCAGCCCTCGTAAACAACCCCGTCGGGCTTCGGGAAGGCCATTAATCACCCCCCTTCGCACAGAAGATCAATGACGCTTTGATGGATGCCGAAGGAAAAGCCAATCAGTCAGGAACTTATCGGTTTATGATTGCTCGGCCCCATTATTAGTGCTTGTGTGTCATACATTATTGTTAGGAAAATGGAGGAATCTAATTCATAGATGAGCTATGGCGGGCGTGCGAGGGGTCGGCTGACACCGGGGAGTTTTATACCAGGTCAGCTATACATCTATTTACCTCGAAAACCTGCTCGGAGCTGTGGCAAGCGCTGAAATCGAGGGGCTACCTGTCCTTGGGGGATTCGGAGCCGTTGGCAGCTGAGAACACCGTTTCCTTGGCACGTCACCCAGCCTGGCACACCGAGGAGTAATTCAGGTGATGCTCACTCTTTGCTTCAGATCATGGCCTACCATCACCTGCCTCCCCCCTCCGCTGCTCTTTTGTAGGGTAAATCCTATAAAAATGAACGATTCCCACCTGCTTCCAATGATTCCATTCTCAGCTGCTGTGAGGAGCTGAGCACACACAGCCAGGACATTGCTCCTGCTCCTTGTCCCCTCTGCAGCGCCTGCTCCGGCATCCCTCGGGGTGGCCACAGTGTCCCATCCCACCGTGGTCCATGTGTCCCATCCCACTGTGGTCCATCTGCCTCATCCCATCAGGGTCTGTGTGTCCCATCCCATCAGGGTCCATGTGACCCATCCTACTGGGGTCCACGCGTCCCATCCCACCAGGTTCCATGTGTCCCATCCCACCAGGTTCCATGTGTCCCATCCCAACAGGGTCCATGTGACCCATCCTACTGGGGTCCATGCGTCCCATCCCATCAGGGTCCGTGTGTCCCATCCCACCGTTTTCCACATGTTCCATCCCACCAGGCTCTCCACATCCCAGCCCGGGGGAAGAAGCTAACAGACATAAGATGCTCAGAGCAAGCAGTACTGGGGGAGGGAGAGGAAGGTGATGGTCCCCAGCTGGGGAAGGCCAGGCAGAAGTGACCACCTGGGCCGGGGGGAGGCACATGGGCAATTTTGGAAGGGACAACAGCGCAGCTCCTCCTGGGGACGAATTCTCAGGCTTTCCATGGGGAGACCAACCTGATCGAAGGCGTTCAGGATTTACCCCGTGAGCCATTTCCCATTAAAAACAAGCGACCACCCGACCAGCCGAGCAGGGCAGCGCCGCGCACCAAGGCACCCGGTGACAAGCACGCCGCGGCGCTGGCACGACCTGGCTTGGGGGTGCCGAAAAGCTGGGGCAGGAGGGACGCCCGTCCCTTTGGGCACCCCGGGGCCGGCCGGCTCCTCACCAGGACACCGCAGCCAGGGATGACGGCACGGCGGGAGGGTGTGGGGGGACACACGGCCGGGACAGACAGACGGCGGTGACGGCCGGACCCCCATACAGCACGGGAACGGGCAGAAGGTGCAGCTGGAGCCCCGCCAGCCACCGGGGCCAGGCCGGGGAGACAATAGCGGCGGCAGCATCCGATCGGCGGCGCTGATGGGATTGGGAGCCCATGTGAAACTGCCGTATTAATATTTATTCCATAAAGCGCGCGGCTCCCAGCTTTGCGCGGCTCCGCCGCGCTCTGACCGCAGTACCAACCCTGCGGCACCGCAAACACAATTTGAAAACAATGTGACGGAAATGTTTAATCTGCTCAGCCCATCTGTGCTGCGTATTTCTCCAGATCTCCCTGAGAGAGGCGCCTTCGAATCTCCACATTGCCTTTAATATTCTCCTAAATCACCTCCCCACTGCACTTCAAGGGCCATTGCTACAATATCACAGGTTCATCGAGAGTGCACGGGAGAAAGGAGGGGGGGGGATTTTTTATTTTAAAATATTTCCCAGGGATGGTGTTCCTGTGCCCCTCGGACAGGCGAGAGCGGGGGAAAGAAAAAAAGGGGGGGGTTTGGTTTGAAATCCGAGGGAAGTTATTGTGCTGTTGCTGGGAGGCGATTAGCGGGGCTGTTTAGAAGCAAACAGGCTGGAATGGAGCAAAAATCATTTCCAAAGAATCGCTTTTATTAATCTCCTTCCTCGGCCCCTCGCTTTCGCGTGCGGCTGCTGCTATTCCTCTCTCCGGAGAGCCCCATCCTGCTCCGAGCTTCACGTGCAAAACGGGCGCGGATGCTCCGGTGAGGGGGGGACACCCTGAAGTAGCGGCAGCCTGGGGTGGGGGTGGCTGGTCCCACACTGCTGTGTCCCCCGACCCCGGCACAACGGTGACCTACAGCCGAGATGCTCCAGCTCAGGCGCATCCCCACTCCCTGCCTCAGTTTCCCCATCACACCAAGACTCTTCCCCGCCCCCATGAGGCTTTTCAGTACCTAAAGGGGCTACAAGAAAGATGGGGACCGACTTTTCAGCAGGGCCTGTTGCGGTAGGAGAAGGGGTAATTGCTTTAAAATAAAAGAGGGGAGATTCAGACTGGATATAAGGCAGAAATGTTTTATGCTGAGGGTGGTGAGACCCTGCCCCAGGTTGCCCAGAGAGGTGGGAGATGCCCCATCCCTGGAAACATCCCAGTTCAGGTTGGACGGGGCTCAGAGCGACCTGGTCTGGTTGGAGATGTCCCTGCCCGTGGCAGTGGGTTGAACTGGATGGCCTTTAACGGTCCCTTCCCACCCAAACCAGTCTGCGGTTCTATTTCCACTGGGAGGCCTCCGCTCCCTCCCCGGGCTGCTGGGTGCTGCCACCCCCAAACCACCCCACAGCCATGTGCGGGGTCCAGGGGGTTCGAGGGGTCTAGGAGACACGAGGCATCTGGGGGATGTGCAGGGTGCCGGGAATGTGTGGGGTGCAGGGGTGTGTGGGGTGCAGGGGTGTGTG
>NW_009650093.1:72929-74582 GCF_000708025.1 Charadrius vociferus
CCGCCTCGGCTCCCGCATCCCCCGGGGCGGGCGCAGCCGCATCCACCTGCTCCTTCCCGACCCTCCGCGGGGTCATCGCCAGGTCGGCAGAATAAATGAACGTGAGCACTAATGATGTGTTTGCTGGCTGTTTATGCTCTCTGTGTGTCAGGGGCACTCACATTTAGAGAGCTCATTATGGCTGCAATTAGACTGCACCATTGCTAGATATTTAACTCCTTTTTCTTTTAAATTAGCATTTTAATAACGTGCTTTGAGCAGGGGAAACAAAATGACCATTTTTCACGGACAAACTTCCTTAGCTGTAGGTGCAACTTTAATGGCAAAGTTGCACGGGAGGTAAAATAAGCCCAGGCCTGTTCCCTTCCCACCTCTCCCTGCCCTCTCCCCCTCCTCCCCGCCACCGGGAAAGGGGGGGAGGACACACGCCAAAAAAACGGGAGAGATTTTTATTTGCTTTATCGCACACTCCATTTCCTAAATTTGTTCTGCAGCCAATTATTTTCGCCTTTAAAGTCCTGAACGCTCACGCCTGATGAAAATTAGCAGCCATCTGAGTTAAACTCTGCCTGTGACCTGTGAAGAGGGCTCGAAATAATTGCGTACATGTGTGCGTGCACGCGCGTGTGCGAGGAGCCATCCGTCCCCGAGTCCCCGAGCTGTGTGCAAGAGGGGGGCGGGAGGGTGCGGGTGGGAGCAGCCAGTGCCCATTATGTGATGGGTATTATCAAAATATCTTTATATAGTAACCCCCAGGGCCGCTTCCCTGCAAAGGTCACCGCAATTATTTCCCTCTTCATTCATAACTCTTCGGCTGAGCTTGCGGGACCGGGGGCGGCAGAGGGGGACGAGGGGACGGACGAGGGGACGGACGAGGGGCTGGCTGCAGCCGCTGCGCCGGGAGGAGGGATGGGGACCAGCGGAGGGGATGCGGCGAAGGCGACGGCTCCGCGACTTCATCGGGAATTTGCAAAAACACCCATTTTCTTCACACCCACAAAGTGCAAAGCCCAACCCCAGCGCAGCGTCGCGGCTTCGTTCCTCTGTTAGGATTTACGCTCCTAACTAACTGGTGACCCCAAAGCACCCATCTTACCCCCGGGGATCGCTGTGAGGGCCGCGGGGACGGGGTGAGGGACCCCCGGGGGTGGGTGCACCCGCTGCTGCCGGGCTGGGAGAGGGACCTGAGCCGGGACAGGGGGTCACTGGGATTAGGGACCACCACCTGCCCCGGCCCCTTTCTGTAATGCCTGGCCTCCCCCAGACACCCCAGGCCGGGACCAGGAGCCAGAGCCGGGACCCCCGGACCCCCACACAGCCGAAATGGCACTGAGGGTCCCAAATCAGCAGGGACACACAGCAGGGAGGGAAGGGCAGGAGAGGAGAGCGAGAGACACAGCCTTTGCGAGAACGATGCTTTAAACGTTTCCTCTTTCGCATCCGCTCAGCTGTACCTTAGACACCGCCGTTCCATAAATACAATCCGGGTAGCGCAGGCTGTAATTTGGTGATAGCTACCCCAGGACATATCTAGATACACTTCTGTTATTTTAATTAAATACTGCATTATGGTTTGTGACAACTTCATCGCTATAGCGTAAATGAATTTGGAATTAAAGTCTTACTTAGGCATTTCACTACTTCCCCCACCCC
>NW_009650093.1:74688-78178 GCF_000708025.1 Charadrius vociferus
GAAAAAAAAAAAAAAGGGAGAAGAGGCGAGACGGTGCAGAAGCGAGCGCAGACACCGGTGGGTTGCGAGCATCCTCGGGTGGAGGAGAGCACAAATGGGGGATGCGGAATACTAATTGTGCACATTACCGTTATCCTCCAAACTGGGCTCCCCGAACCCCCCTTCCCCCGGGCACGGGATTTCAGTGTTTTCCGTGCTTCTAATTTTTTAACTCTTGATTTGTGACTGCTGCAGACGAGGCCGAAGCGCTGGAAGTTTTAGACCTTTTGGGGATTCGGTCTGTGGGAAGGGCACGGCAGCGGCCGGAGAGACTGAGTTATGGCAAAGGGAAACTTTTTATTTTATGCCCGGGCCTGGGAGTTTCAATTCCATCCATCTATTAACTCGTCTCTAATGAAACTAGACCGTACGTGACATTTTGCAATGTAACTGCTTTAAATGTTACCACATCAATTGGTTTAAATGTTACCCGCGCCTCATGAACCGGGAGATGGTTTTATAATTATCTCCGTCTCTCTCTAACGAACAAAGATTTCTACTGTCGGCTGGTATTTTATATTAGCAAAGGAAACAAGGGTGCCTGCTCGAAACGCGGGCGCTCAACAGGCTCAGGCAAATAAAACCCACAAGTTGTGAGGGTGGCAGAGGTGTCGCCTCTCACCTCTTGGCAAATCGACGCCAGATTTAAAACCCTCCTGATTTATTTTGCAGTTGGGGTGTCACCCTCAGGTCTCCCCTCGCTCCCTTCTATCGCCGATTCACCACCCCCCAAATAAAAATGACTCCCATCCATCCACCCGCACCCCCACATATCTATGTATATAATATATAGATCCATAAAACGACGTCAGCTCATGAAAGTTATGGCCGGGGAGGGATGGGTTTAACGACGGAGGCTCTGCTTTAATATTTCCCGTCCTCGCAACCCCAAGTGAAATTTCCACTTCCATTTACAAAATAAGCTGGGAAATTGTCGGGCATTTGTTAACAACACGAGAAACAAAAAGCTTTTTTCTTTTTTTTTTTCTCTTTTTTTTTTTTGTTTTGCCACCCATTTGAAACAGGGGCATCGCAGCAAATGTCACCCCCACCTCCCCGGCAGATTAGCGAGGGGCTCGTTACTAAATCTCTGTCTAATAAAGGCAGAGTTGACTCTGGAGGAGCTGCTGGTTATAACGCTGGCTTTGGAAAATGGAAGGATTGTCACACTTAAAGACACAAATTTCCCCTGTAATATATTCGAATGGAAACCTCTGAATCCAATACTACATGGGCATATCTAATAAATTCACAATATTTCAGCCTCAACAGCCTACAACGGTTAGTTTTAAAGATTTATGTGGTAAAAAATTACTCGGTGATGAATATAGTTTATTCTGTGCAGTATTGGAGGGTATAAGGAATTAAACTACTGTCTTTAACAGTGAATTTATTATTACCTCTGTCAAAGCCAAAGTCTTTAACAGCATTTATTATAAATTTCAGTGAAAAATAAATGGTCAGAGTACGCCTTAAACCTTAAACCCCCCCAGTGGAACCACGTGCCAGCCCAGGAAAAGTTCACGGGCCAGGGGGCAACGTCTCAGCATCCCCCCGAGACCATCAGGGCTGGCATTGGGGTCCTGTGACCATGGGGAAGGGGCCACCATATGTCCCTGCCATGGCCACCACTGCCTTGTGGGGACTGGGGTCACCCACCGCGGAGGGCAGGATGGCACTCTCTGAGCCGGCGCAATGGTTGGTGTGGGGTGAAAGCAGCACGGTTGCGGCAAAATTCGGGATGCAGCATTGGGGATGTATGGGTGAGCCCCCATGGACGGGGTAAAATTTGGGATGCGGCATTGGGGATGTGTGGATGAACCCTTACGGATGGGGTAAAATTCAGGATGCAGCAATGGGGATGGACGGGTGAGTCCCCGTGGACGGGGCAAAATTCGGGATGCAGCATTGGGGACGTGCAGGTGCTGGGCATCATCGGCGCTGCCTCCCAGCGCTCGCCCACCCTTTTGTCCTCGCCTGCGATGGGTGTCCCCTCATTTATAAAAATTACCTGGGAGGAATGAGGCTGCCAGGGGCTTGTTCTGGACGATTGGTTCCCGCCGGGGGGGCGAGGGGGGCCGGCGGGGGGCCTTCCAGCTGACCCCGCCATCCCATCCCCATCCCTCCCAACTCGGGAGCCTCCCAGAGGGGTTATTAATGGGAGTCGAAGGCCGCCGAGCCCTGGGGAACCCATCTCAGCAGCCCACCCCACCGGAGAACCCCGGGGGGCTGAGCCCCCCACCCCACCCCGGGATGCAGCTGCACGCTGAGCCCCGACCGAGCTCGTTACACCGTCGCTCCATCACCCACGAGGTTCAGCGCATCTCTGGGTGGGGTGTGGGGGGGG
Source organism: Charadrius vociferus (assembly GCF_000708025.1). NCBI lineage: Eukaryota > Metazoa > Chordata > Aves > Charadriiformes > Charadriidae > Charadrius > Charadrius vociferus. The sequence goes on from NW_009650093.1 coordinate 77,075, forward strand.
TCCGTGGCCACCCCAGTGGCCTCTCCCCACGAGCGAGATGGCCCCAAATCCAGGCAAAATGCCACTAGATGTCACCACACGCCTTTCGCTCGGGGTCCGGGGTATGGGAATATGCCCCCCCCTTCCCTCTCCCCCTCCTCCGCTTTCATTGAAAGCAATTGAGAGAATTAACTTATCCGGTTTTATGGCCTGCTTGTCACATCCAACTAAGCCCACTTAAAATAGGAAGTCTCGCTGCATTCAAATAATTATCATAACGTACAAATCACTCCACCAGGGGACAAGGGACCGGTGCCGGGGAGAGGGATGCAATGCCAGGGTTGCGCTGGGATTACTGCTTCCCCCTCCCCAAATTCGTTTCCCCGTGTATTAGCCCGGCTGCGCTGCACTGAGTTGGGTAGCGGTGTTTTGGGGTCCCTGCAAAGCGGGGTGATGGGGGGGGTGGGGTGTGTAAGGGCTGTGCGGCTCAGCCATGACCCCCCTGGCCCCGTTATCCCTGCAGTGCCCAACAAAGCACTGGTGGCACTGGGGGTGCAACAAGGACCCTCCTGCCCAGGTCTGGGGGGGACGACATGAAAAACCCTTGAGAGTGGCATTCCCGGGGCTCCCAGTCAAAGCCCCCCAGCACTGGCACCCAGGAGAGGGGTCGGATCTGCCGGGACACCGCATCGAAGGGACCCCTCCAAGGAGGGATGCGGTGGGTGATGATGCTGCCCTTGCCCCGGGCAGGACCGGGCATCTCAGCCGCCACAGCATCCCCCAGCCGAATCTCCCCCCCTTCCCCGAGCTACCGATGTCCACTAACCCCCAAATCACTTTTCCCCGCTGTTGATGCTCGAAATGTCAGACAGGACCCGAGCAGCAGCCGGCGTGTGTTTCAAACACACCAGATGGATTTTTATATTAGCTACTATTTCATGTTCAGACAGAGCGACCGCACCGCGAAAACGGCAGGCTCGATGCTGCCGAGTTTGCTTCTGTGAGATTAATTCTGCGAAATTAATTGGGACAAGATTGAAAAGGAAATTAAAATGCAGCTGAGTGAACAGCCTTTTCAAACACCTTTCCCCCCCCTTCCCTTCGCTGCCTCCCTCCTTTCCCCCC
>NW_009650093.1:78692-129724 GCF_000708025.1 Charadrius vociferus
CTCCAGTGCCCGGCTCAGAGCCCGCCGGGGTGAGCTGCTGTCCTGGCCCCACTGCGGGTCCGGCCTCACGGGCTCTGATGGATGGACAAAACCTCCAGGGGACATCTGACACTGCCACGGCGGCTCTCCTGCCCATCACCACGGCATCCGATGACCCGTGTCCACCCTGGGGCTACCAACCAGGATGCCAAACTCAATCTGATTCTTTTTCTCATCTGTAAAACGTGGCCTTGGTCTTAACAAGCCTGAGATCTGGAGGTGCTCTTCATCTCCCCCTGTACTCGGCACTGGTGAGGCCCCACCTTAAATACTGTGTTCAGTTTTGGGCCCCTCACTACAAGAAGGACATTGAGGTGTTGGAGCGTGTCCAGAGAGGGGCTACAAAGCTGGTGAGGGGTCTGGAGGACACGTCTGATGTGGAACCACTGGGGGAACTGGGGGTGTTCAGCCTGGAGAAGAGGAGCTGAGGGGAGACCTTCTCACCCTCTACAACTCCCAGAAAGGAGGGGGTAGAGAGGGGGGGCTGAGCTCTTCTCCCTGGTGACAAGTGATAGGACCAGAGGAAATGGGTTCAAGTTATGTCAGGAGAGGTTTAGATTGGATATTGGGAAACATTTTTTCACTGAGAGGGTTATCAAACATTGGAAGAGGCTGCCCAGGGAGGGGGTGGATTTGCCATCTCTGGAGGTGTTTGAAAAAAGGGCAGAGGTGGTACTTGGGGATATGGTTTAGAGGTGGTTTTGTCAGGGTAGGGTAATGGTTGGACTTGATGATCTTAAAGGTCCCTTCTGACCTCATCGATTCTATGATTCTATAATTCTATGAACCCCAAAGGTCCTTACCCACCACGGCTCAGCCACCTCAGCCCTTCCCCACATCGGGGTCCACTTGACCTCCCACCGCTGGGTGCCCGCTGAGGGCAGACGATGCACAACCACTCAATTCATCGTGGTTCCCGTGCCAAATCGGAGTGCAAAGCGCGTTGTAAAACATCACCCATAAAACGCAACCGCCCCAACCCATCGCTGCCAGCCGGGGCCACCGTGGTCCGGCGGGGACCGGCTGGGGGCCACGGGCCTGCGGTGACAAGGAGGGTAGGAGAGGGTCACAGGCAGCGGTGGCTTTACCTCATGCCCCCGCGCGGACCCGCTAATGCAAAGACTTAATTTATTCACCTGCGTGCGCTTGCCGAAGGGAGCCCCGGTCGCACCCGGCTGAGCAACTCAATTACCCCTGTAATACCCGAACAACAGCACGTCCCGACTCCATTCCCGTGGAGAAAATAAATAAAAAAATAAAGAAAGAAAGAAAAGAATCTCGCTTTGGGGCATTTGAAATGCCACGTGTGAAGGCAGAGTGTGAGGGCATTGATGGGGCGGTCACCGAGGGGGGAGAGGGATGCCGGGGTCCGGTTCCTGCACATACGTGCGGGAACCGGACCCCGGCATCCCTCTCCCCCCTCCACTAAATTGCGAAATTAACTCCTCTTTGCACCTTGATTTTTACCAATTTTATCACCTCTTGACCTCGCAATCGAGCCCCAGCCCCCTGACGATGGGTTCCCGTACGTGCGGGAACCGGACCCCGGCATCCCTCTCCCCCCTCCACTAAATTGCGAAATTAACTCCTCTTTGCACCTTGATTTTTACCAATTTTATCACCTCTTGACCTCGCAATCGAGCCCCAGCCCCCTGACGATGAACGTGGGGCTCCCACCGCCGCTCTTACCTTACTGAGGATGTAGATGAGGTCCCCACGGCGGAAGGAGAGCTCGTCGGGATGCTCGCTGCTGCAGTCCCACATGCCTTGGTAGTAATTGGCATAATCTCGCCGGGGACCTCCTGGGGACATTAAAAAAAGAAAAAACGGAGAGGTCAGGGTGACGGGGAATTATTATATGGGGAAATATTGGGGTTGGGGGGGTGTTGGGGGGAGCGGAGGTGGTGTTTGTCGGGGAAAGGAAGGAAACGGTGTTCTTAATTTTGCGTTTCAATTAAAGGGCAAAGAGGTACTGCAAGAAAAAAGGGGCTGCTCAATAAAAAAAATGCAATATCTATCAGTAAATACACATAAACATACTGATAAATGTTTCGGTTTCAGAAGACCTTGAATTAAAGCTGTTTACTACAAACCACAGAAGGAACCAAAGCTGCTTTTCCCTCTCTCCCAAGTCCCTCATCTCCTCCTCAGGCTCAAACCAAGCTGTCCCCAAGGTGGACATCTGTAACCTGGTCAAGAGGTTGGGGCAATGCTCCGCTAGGCAATGTCCCCACCACGGCGACAGCCATGCCAGAGGCCATGGAAGAGGAACACCGTTAATTAACAGAGGTATTTGCACGGGGCCTCTGGGAGAACACTGCTGGGGAAGGTGATAGCCAAGTTTATTTATTAATTAAAGAAGCCAAGCAGGGGATTGCAGCCGTCGGAGCAGGGCCGGCTCAGCCAGCAAACCCCACCGACTGCTCGACCGGGAGCACCTGGAGCAGGAACAGGGATGGGGGGAGAGCAGGGAGCAAAGGTCTGCCTTCACCCCCCGCTCCCGGGAGGTCAGAGAAGGTCCCAAACCTTCTGTGGCATTATACAACCCCATAGCTCAGGTCTCGATCTTCCCATCGAGCTGTGAGTTTGGGAAGGCAGAGCTTGAGCTCGATGCCTGGGATCACAGTCTGCTGCAGAACGGGAAGGGAACATGAGACAGCAAACTCTTTTTTTTACCTTTTTTTTTTGGAGAGGCAAATGAATGGGTTTGGGCTGATGACACTGTTGCCAAACGGTGCCAAGGCTGGGGACCGCCCTGGGCTAAATGCGTGCGTGGGTTTGCTGGAAAACGTCGCAACAGCATTTCCCGAATGAAACATTTCCATTTTTGCCATCTGAGAATGGCATTTCCCACCCCAGAAACTGGCCCAGACATCGGAGCCACCACGAAAGGTGGGTCCCCCCCTCCAGGGGCAGAAAACGTCCTGCCATGCGATGGCACCAGCCGAGCCTTGTACCAAGGTCTTGCAGAGCCCCACGGCCGGAGGAGATGCTGCTCTGCCCAGTTTGCAGACTGGGAAAGCGACGTGCCCCAGCGCATCCAACAGATCCTTCGCAGCACCAAAAAACACCCCAACCCTCCCCCAGATTCCCAGTTTTCAAGCACAAAAGACGACTTAAAAGATGCTCGTGGACCAAAGGCTTCAGGCAGGAGACTGCTGTGATGGCACAGCACCAAAGTGGGGGTGAATCCAGATGTCACGACACGGACATCTCCATGATGTGACCCCCATGGATAATTAAACCCGGTAAAACCATATTCTGCAGGGGAAGAGAGGGGGATTTGAGCACCGGGGCTGTACCAGCGATCTGTGCCGCTCTGCCACGCGGCTGAACCAAGCCCAGAAAGCATAAATAGAAAACAGCGAGCACATGTTGGAGGAAATGTTTCTAATATGGTATAAGGGACCGAGTGATAAGGGTGCATCTGGAGTACTGTGCCCAGATTTGATCACCTAAATATGAAAAAGGACATTACCGAGATGGATAATGGCACAGTAGGGAGTGACTGGAATGACTCAGGGACTTGGGGAACTTAAATAGAAAGGCTGGGAGAAAAAAAAAAAAAGGAAAAAAAAAAAAAAGAAGTAGGTCTGCATCCTTTGGAAAGTATTAAAGGGGGAGCACACAGTGGCGAGGAAAAGATTGTGAAGGGAATAGAAGGAGTAGGAGCTACTGAGTTATTTAAGCTTGTGCTAAGTGCAGGAACCAGAGGTTATGAACTGGAGGCAGAGGAAATATCAGGGCGGGCGGGCGCTGAGCAGGAGGACGAGGCAAGCAGCAGCCTCGGTGGGAGCCAGCAAATTGTGTAATTAACACAAAAGGTCATTATGGGAAGGTGTAAGAACAACACTGCGATGTGGAGAATAACCCGGTATGGGAAGGGGGGGAATGGTGCTTGGCACCGACCTGCTGGTGTCCCCTGTGAGCCAAGGCTGGGGAAGAGCTGTGCCGGTGGTATTGAAAATACCGATAATTCTATGGAGCACCATCGTTAACTCGCTGAGATTTAAACATGGCGACCCCCCACATCCGCCCCACTCCTCTTCAGAGTTCTGCTCTCTGTCACTAACGCATTGGGAGGTGAAGGGGGTTTGGGTTGAGATAGAAAATATCATCTTCCCACAAGAGGTTTCCAGAGCAAAAAGTGCCCATTTTCCCCCGGAGCTCCCCCGGAACGGCGACCCGGGCATCTGCTCACCCGCAGGGACGCTGGAATCAGCCTTGTCCCAGTTGCCTCTCATTTACCAGGAAGGTTTGGGAGGTGCCTCCCTATCCCGCATCTGCTCTTTCCTGCTTGTCAAAGGGACAAGAGGACCTCGGAGGCATCTGGTCACCTCGCCAGGGAGCGGAGAGAGGAGGAGAAGCTGTTGGTAAAACAGGCACTCTGCAGAAGCTGCCCGTGTGAGCCTGGACGTGATGCTCCGCAAGTACAAAGGGAGAAAATTTTCCAGCCCACAGGAAGGTTGGTTCTCCCGAAAGTTCACGTATTTTTTTTCCAGCTATGTCAGCTGCTCGGATGGAAGGTCTCACCCCTCCCTCCAAGCCCTCCTTCGAAAGGTCAGGATTAATTGCAGCAGATGAGGAAGATGCCTCACGATGAAAGCGCGGTCGGGCTCTGTGCTTCGTTCCCAGCCGCAGCTTCAAAAGCAACGAAGGCATTCATGCCAGCTACTGAGAATATCTTCTTAAAATTAAGACCGTTTGCAGAAAAGGGATCCTGGTTTGTATTCTCTCACTTAAAGATAAGGCCAAGTGAGGGAGAACTTCACTCTGCAGCCTCCACGTGGGACAGTGAACGTCTGTGATCATCCCAACCTGCCGGCTCCCAGCTGGGTGGGATCCCGAACAAACCATCCCAGTGCTCCTGCATCACCCTGCATGAATTAGAATCGTAGAATCACAGAATGGTTTAGGTTGGAAGGGACCTTGAAGATCATCCAGTCCCACCCCCTGCCCTGGGCAGGGACACCTCCCACCAGCCCAGGTTGCTCCAAGCCCCGTCCAACCTGGCCTTGAACACCTCCAGGGATGGGGCAGCCACTGCTTCACCGCTCACTTTTACCAAAAAAGAAGTTGTGTTTAAAAACTTTAAATCTTTAAATCTGCGTACAGGGCAGAGCCGTGATTTCATCCCGACTGATTTACACTGATGTAAGTGGGACGAGAGCCCGCTCCCGCGTTTATGGGCCTGGGGGTCATTAAGAAAACCAGCCAAATGTGACAACCGCATCATTTTCTTTTGCAGCCTGAGCAGCCCCAAGCGGGGGCTGTGGGAGAGGCACGATCCACCCCGGCCCCTTTGCTTCAGGGGCGTTGTTTCAGAAGCCTGTTGATGCTGAAACCTAATGACAACCGTCTGCAGCTCTGGGGTTTTCACCGCTGCGCTCGTGCTCGGTGAAACCTCCTGCCACGCCGAGCGCGGGGGCCAGTGACAGGAGGCAGGCTGCGAGGCGTGTTTTTTATTTTAAAAGTAGAGGAATTTTGCTCCGTTTATATGCGACTGGGAAGCTCGCGCTGCAGCAGCGGCCCCGAAGCCCGTCTGGCGCTGAAGGTGGGGATTAAGCCAGCCTCGAGCGGAGCAAATGGGTGTCTTGGCAGGAGCAGCCTGCAGCTCTCAGCTGGATTTGCTGGGCTGCTCCAGCGTCGTGGCATCCTCGTGGTTCTTAGAAATTAGAAACGATAGTTTTCCATTAGCCAAATGCTCATCTGGCGCTTTGGCCGTGTGATATAATTAAGAAATAGCCCCTTCCCTCCCTCCCTGCAGCCCGGCCCTCTGCTCAAGGACTCCCATCATCTCTTTCTCGCCCTTGGTCCAGTTGGACAGAAGCACAAATTACCGAGGCAAAAGGTACGAGGGCCGGAGTTCCCGGCGCCGCGATAACCTTTCCCTCTTGAAACGCAGCCCAGCTTTCCAGAGGCACGAGTCTAACATATTATTTAGCGTAAAAACAGACACAGGACTTAAAGCGATCATGACAATGCTAATAACTAAACCAGTTATAACGATTAACAACAATTACAACCGCCAGGCAGACGCTAATGAGTACGAGCAGGGTGTTTAAACGGCTGGCAGGGCTGTGACGAGCGAGAGCCAAAATCCTCGGGGTGGCCTTGGGGCACAGGTTCATCGTCACCTCTGGCACCAGCCTGCCACGGAGCCGAGCTCTGCCCCCCGCTGACCCCCACCTCGAGCTGGAAAACCCACCGGGAAGCTGCTTTTCTGCCGCCGGGTCCTTTTTTGGATGGTTAAATGCTGGGGCAGTTGTGAAAGGCAAAGAAAAATGTGTGTGTGCACATGCATGTCCCATCACCTTCCGCTTTCCTTACCCTGCGCCGAGGCGTCTCCACGCATAAATGGACAGCCCCACTTTGGGACCGCACTACAGTTTATAAAGATCGGGACATCGTTTTTTCTGAGCTCTGGGTGCTGGTACCGCCTGCAGCTGCCACATTCTCCGGTAGCCAAATAAGTCATCGCGCCGGAGGGTGGGAAATAAGCTCCGCAAAACCATGAAGAGTGGAGAAACGCCGACTTGCTCCGGTCTCTGCAACCCACTGGGACTCAACCCTGGCTGCGCTACCAAGAGTTTGGTAGAAACAGGGCTGAGTGGCCTCCTGGGCTGAGGATGACAGCCCTGGGGACATCCATGGAGGGCTGATGTTGGCTAAAGGGAACTGTTGGATCACACTTTCCAGAAACACTGGGAATCACAGAATCATAGACTCATTTAGGTTGGAAAAGACCTTCAAGATGATTGAGTTCAACCGTAAACCTAATGCTGCCAAGTCCACCACCAAACCATGTCCCTCAGAGCCATGTCCACATGTCTTTTAAATACCTCCAGGGATGGTGACTCTACCACTTCCCTGGGCAGCCTGTTCCAGTGCTCGACAACCCTTTTGGTGAAGAAATTTTTCCCAATGTCCAATCTAAACCTCTTCTGGGGCAACTTGAGGCTGTTTCTTCTTGTCCTATTGCCTGTTACTTGGGAAAGTTGGGCACGGGGGCTCTCGGACCCTGGAAGGGGTAAACCAGCTGAGCAATGCTTGGGGTGCTCACGTGTTCAGGAGAGCACGAATGTGCATGAAGCCGGTTTAGCCACCCACCACCCACAGCATCTAGCGCTGAATCCCTCTGGTGTCCATCATCCAACAAGCGGGATGCCTGCTGCGGGTCCCTGGCTCCATCACTGGGGCGGGACCGTCCCCTCCGAGCTCTGGAGTGGGAGGATGGCATGGGAAGCTCTGACAAGCTGGGCTTTGCCAGGAGGATGTGTTTTCCCAACGTGACGAGAAGGAGCGGGGTGGCAGGAAGCCCCTGGCTGGTCCAGCCCTGGCTGCTCGGACACAAGCGCTGCTTTCCTGTGCCGGAGCGGAAGAGGTGATGGAAAGTGAAGCAGGTGGGACCGGGGAGGAAACAGATCTTCCGCTCCCATCCCACAGTGCGGGTCCTTGAGGAAAAAGCAGGGGTGGGGACCCTGGCCACCGTGGCAGGCTCTCGGGCCGGTGGCTCCGGGCAGGCGGTGCTGGTTCCTGGGGTGGTGGTGCGCGTCCTTCCGGCTTCCCGTGCCGAGATCCCTCCCTGCATTGGCTTCCTCTAGGCCATGACTCGCTTCCTGCCCTCTCTCCGGGTTGTTTCTGCCCAGCTCCTCTCCCCGGCCCCTTGGGATGCACCAGGATGGCTGGGTCCCTCCCTGCAGTCCAGGATGGGATGAGGGACAGGGCCAAGAGTGCCTCCATGGGAGATCCTTCAGCACACAGATCTCATCGGGCAGGAGAGGGGATGGATGCTGGGGCTCCTCCATGAAGAGCTCACTAAGGCCACCCCCTGTGGGGTGCCTGTCCAAAAAGGAGAGGCATCCCTCGTGCCCATGGTGTGGAGAAGGTGAGGAGAGGGTCCCCAAACCGGAGTTATCTGAACTTTGCCAGCTGCAGAGTCTCCTCGGTCACCCATCTCTTGGGACCTCTCCCGTCCTCTACACACCCTCCATCACCACCCGCACCCCAGGATGCTCAAAGGCGGCCAGACTCAGATCCCCACAAACCACCGTGGTCCCTTGGGTTAGCTAAAGCAAGGCGGGTTCCTACCGCTTCTCTGTCTGCTCCCGGCGTCCTCGCTGTCCTCTGGGAAGGGGGGGTCCAGCTCCTCATCTGGGGGGGGGAAACAGAGCAGAGAAGTCAGGGCAGGGCTGTGAGCGTTACTGCTGCACCAAACCCCCAGGCAGGCAGAGGGCTGCGAGAGCATCCGACTGTCAGAATAATAAATTCCTGGCTTAATTGTGAAGAGTGGAAGGGAGGAAGTCGCAGATAATATTTTAAAACGTGTTGCATAAAAATATGAATTGTTGTTAACACTGGTAAAAACAAATCACTTATTATAGCCTCATAAATTCAGGCAGCACTTTGCCGAGTGCCCTATAGGAAGAGATCCTTCCTGTGCAGGACTCACAGCCCGGAGAAAACGAGACACCGAGGAGAAATGCCAGAACTGAAATGAGAGGAAGGATGGGGGGCAGAAGCAGGAATTGAGGAGGAGAAAGAGGAGCCCAGGCAGCGGAGGGCAGGCAGGATGGCACGGCTGCCGAGGACGGGCAAAGAGGATGCAAGAAAATAGTTAAGAAAAGGTACCGTGGAAAAGGTTAAGGACTGGAAGTCGTGGGGAAGCCCTGCGAAAATGGCTAGAGACTGACGGGAGCAAGGATCTACGCACAAATAAGTTTAAATAAGATTATTTAACTCCAAGCCAGGTACAACCCATCCAGTCTGAGCTGCTCTGGGTGCTCAGCACCCACAGCAGCTGCCGTCACAGCCCAGGCTTCCTTCTGCAACCATAAAGACTTGAAGCAACCTAATAAAATAATATAAACAAAAAAAACCCAACCCAATTCTGAAAGGTTTCAGAAAGCAAATTGCTCATCTGCACCTCTTGCACCACTGCCGGCAAAGGGGTGACGGGGAGCACAGGGCAGCCCTGGCATGGCTGAGCCCGGTGTGGAAGAGGTGTCCCTGTCGCCTCTCAGGGGACGTGGCTTTGCCGTCACCTTTAGGCAGAGCCAAGAGAAACCAAGCCTGGATCTTCTGCTCATCCCGCGGCACCCTGTCGCAGGGCAGTGAAGCGCTGCTGCGGCCGCGCGGCACTTTCCGAGGACGCGGCCCCGGCCGTCTCTCCCAGCCGGCGCTGATCAATGCAAACCAGGTCAGACCTCCGCTGCCAATTACAAATTGCATCCCGAGTCGGAGGGTCACTGCAACTGCTCCCCCATTAGACGGGAAGCGGCACCAAAGATCTTTTCTAAATAAATCAGACTTTATTGTAAAACTCGGCCACTGACGAGACAGAACCTCATTAGCATTGATTTTAAAATAAATTATTGAAAGTGGCTTTTGCCTGCTCTTTGCATTTGTAAAAGAGAACGTAAATGTATCAGTAACAGCGCTACCCCATCATCGTTCCCACGCACGCACCCCAAACCCTCACATCTGCATTGCTTTATACTTTAACCAATGGCACCAAATCCCCTAATCCCACTTTGGCACAAGACGGAGGGCAGTCAGACCAGCTCCCGCGCTCCAGGGAAGTCCCAGAGCCGTCCCCCAAAGCAGGGCAGCATCGTTCCTCCACCGCTGTGGGTGACACCTGCACCCAGAGGCTCCCCACGATCGCCCCCTCCTCCTATCCGTGCTGTGCACACCCCTCCGGCTCCCATCCGTGCCTGTAACCTGCAGGCACCAATTCCATCCCGGAGCCGGGTTGTCCTCAGGAAACCTCTTCCCAGAGCCCTTCCGACACCTCCCGACACACACAACACGCTCCTTGGGAAGCGTCAGCCGGCGTTGGCGCAGGAAAACATGTGCCACGAAGGAAATGTCGGGTTTCCAGGGTGAGCGAAGCTGCGGGAATCCTGCCCGCGGAGAGGGCTGGCACTGCCGGCTCCCCCCCCGGACCCGCGCTGGGCAGCCAGGGGTGCCCCGACGATCCCGGGGAGATGTATCTGTCCTGCTCCCTCCCTGCTTTCCTGGGAGCTCCCCGCAGATGGCAGAGCTGGTCCCCCTTGCCGGCACAGCTGAACTAATGGGGAATCACATTTACAGCCCCTAACGAGCTCAAGGAGCTCTGTGGGTCCCAGCCCCTGGCCCCACAGAGAGATGCTGCTCCCCCCAGTCCTCGCTCTGCAGGAGCCACGTGAAGCTGCCGGGCAGGGCCTGGGGAGGCTTTCCTGAGCAGCCCCCTCTCCCTCTCCCACCTCGGACCATTTTATTCTATATTTGATGGAACGGAGCATGTTCCAACCAGAAATCAAAGCCAGAGCTCCACTCCCTGTCTGCATCGCCCACCTGAGACATCAGCTGGGCAGCAGACTGCTCCGCGGCTCGGACAAGCTGCTCTGCCATGTCTCAGTCCTCTGTGCCTCAGTTTCCCTTTCTTTACAAAGCCCCTGTCCTGCTGACCACTCAACTCTGTGCCTGTTGCGAAAGGTGCTCGGAGGAAGATGCCAGGCGATGCCCGGTGCCCGCAGCGAGCTCTCCCAGCCTGATGGGCTGCGATGGCTGTGATGGATGGAGCCTTTGCGGAAGGATGGGTGGGAACTCGCACGGGATTTTTCTCAGGAAAACACGGTGGGGAGGCAGCCGGCTGGTGTGGCTTCCCCTCGGCTGACGGCAGCCAGCTCCACTCGCCCTCCCGCACCCCATCTCCTCCCGCACCGCTGCAGCGGGGTCAGCCACCACCTCCCCGCGGACGCCCCGGGATGGCCGTGGTGAAGGTGGTGCTGAGCCCTGCCGGCGCCACGGCTTGTGCTGCGTGTGGCACGCTGGCCCCAGGCACGGGCCTCGCAGATTTTGAGCTGTGCCATTCATGTAGGGGGCCTGTGGGGACGCGAGAAGCCCCCTCCGCACCGCAGCCTGTTGCATCCAGGCGCTTTTCTGAGCCAAGTCCGGACGTGATGCTCTGCCTTCCCAGGGCCTGAGTGTGTGATCTCAGCCAATATCTGGATTTTATAGTGATGAATCAGAGGGCAATGCTGAAAAATGCATCTCCTGGGGGTCTGTGCTGCATCCCCCTATGCTGCAGAGCATCACGACCTCGTCCACACCACCCTCAAGAAAATGTCTTTACATCCCCGTGGGCAGCTCCGGGCACCCACACCCGGGGTCCAGAGCCCTGCGGCAGCCCCCAGCCCGGGGCAGGGCCGGGGAGCCGGGGGGCCATGCACCCCACCGCCGCGCCGGAGCAGCCCGGGCGTTGGGCAGATTCTCAGAGGAGCTGTGTTTTAATGTAGCAATTTGATTCAATTTTCCACTCTATAAAATTACCCATCACTGCTCGTTGCTTCCTAACAGACACCTTCACTCTTAATTTAACAATCCTATCGAATTCTGCCAGGGAAATTGGAAAAATTTATCACCTGTGAAATTTTATTTTTCCTTGGTTGTATCTGTTTTTGTAAAACTTCATTAACGACGATGACTTGCTGAGGAAATTATCTCTTCATCTCCCCCCCTTTCTTTTTTTTCCCTCTCCTTCTTTCTCTCTCTATTTTCACGTGGGACACGAGGGAGGCAGCCGGGCCCAGAGGAGACCCCAGCTTGGATGGGGACTTTTCCTGTGCTTACTGGGGATCCCAGGGGTGCAAAGGGATGGGGACACACACACACTCAGGGCAGAGCAAACCTTTCCTCCCTGCCCCTGTGCCCCGCAACTGGTTCCTCACCGCTCGCACGCTGTGCATCTGCCTCTACAGCAGCGTGCCGCCACCACCCACCTTCAACCTGGCAGGGAACTGGGGTCTGTGGGGGGTGAGACACTTGCTCAGATGGGAGAGGTGGTGGCTTTGCTTCCCGCTGGCAGCGCCCTGCAGGGTGTCCGAGCCGTGTCCCCACGTGTCGGTGCGATTCTAGCCGTGGGCAGGATGGCGGATGGCCGGAGAGTTGAGGCGACGCGGGCAGAGGCAGCAGGTCCTGCCTGCGCCTGGGCTCAGCGCAGCCGTGATGCGATGGTGGGTGCGGGAGGTTTGGCCGAACCCCGGGGACAGCAGCCCCCTGCGCGGCAGCAAAGCCCCCGGGACGCCCACGCAGCAGGACCAAAGGATGCTGTGAAAGCCCTGCTAAAGCAAAGGGCTTCAACCCTGCCGCTTGCAGGGTTTGGGCTGGCGAGCAGCCGGAGACACAACCCTTCGGGCTACCTTAGGGACCTCCCAGCAAGCTTTTAAGAAGCTGAGATGAGCAGGACAGAGAGCCCCTTAAAAGCCCATAATTAAAGGAAAGGTTTGGCTGTGGATGTTCCCTCCTCCACCACGATGCTCCGCAAGCTCCAGCATCGAGGCACCCACCGATCCATGTGTGGGAGCAGGAGAGCAATGCCCATGGGAACCGAGGGTGAACCTGGCTGGCAGGGTCGGCTCCAGCTCTTTCGAGATGCTCTGCATCCCGCAGGAGGGGGGGGGAATGAAAGGGTCTGTCCTTAAATCAACACTGGCCAAGTTCCCAGCAGGATCACCATTAGCCACGTGTGGAACAAACCTCACATCTAATATCTGCTCTGTAGTCAGCGTTGGCAGCCTCAAGGCAGCGAGGAGCTGGACGCAGCTGTCAAAGCAGCCAGGGATGCTGAAAGCCCTCGGCCTGACAGACCATCAGCCCTTCACACGCACCCACCCGGGGACTGCGGCACGGAGGCTCCTGCTGAGCTCCGGGATCGCTGTAGGTACACCCGGAGGAAGAGAAAGCTGCTGCCCAAAGAGCTGAGGATGTAAACAGAGGAAGGGAAGACAAGAGATGGGGAGAGGCGGAGGGTTTGCCCGGGCAGCCCCGGAGCCCCAGCTCCGCTCCCGGCAGCTGTCTGGGTGCCACTTGCAAACCGCTGAGCTGAGATTTCCTCTGGCAACAATAACAAGACAAAGATCTCGGGCATCATAAAACTTTCTAGCGCATTTCATATATATATATATATATATATTTATTTTTTTTTTAATCACTGTAAATATAAAGTTCTGAAATAAATAAGAAGAAACAAAGACCTATTTTGCATCTCCGAGCACAGACACCCAAAGGACCCCGTGCTCAGGGATGGGGAGCAGAGCTGAGCGATCCCAACCTCAGCACAGAGGCAGAACAGCACGTGGGTTTGAATAAGGCTCAGGTGACCTGTTGACCAAGCCCTGGGGCATGTCACACCGTGACTTCTGCTGTAAGGGTAAGAAATGGTGCGGACCGTGCCGCCCTCACACGCTGTTTGGTTCCGAGCCAGGAAGATCGCTTCTGGCTCCTTTAACCGGCAGTCGCTGCCCTGCTACCTCCAGACCTCGCGCACTCTGAGTGAACAAGCGCTGGTCTTTAATGCAGTTATTTTATCATCTCTTGGAAGGCCAGTAATTGTGTTACAGCCATGACTGCATGCCCAGAAGGGAGCATTTTCATCGTCTGAAGTCTGATTTTCCAGGTAACACAGCCCAGAGATTCCACTCTCACCAAACTTAATATTGCCCGAGCTGAACGGGGCGCAACCTCTAAAAGCTGTCTCACCTGAACTTATAAACCCTCTGCCTTGCTGGAACAGAAGGGGTTTGACGTCCATCAACCAGTCTGAACAAAGAAATGGGGTCAAACCTTTGAGTTTTGGGTCCATTGAACTCAGCTGAGTCCTAGATGTTCATTCCCATCACCACGTTGGGTGGCCAAGGTCTCCTGCCATGTTTGCAGGGCTACGGCTAGGGAACAGCTTGGGGTTTGGTTGCTTACCTGGCAAAACCTCATAGATGTCATCGTCCTCTTCCATCTCAACGTTTGACTCATCTTGATTCAGGGTAGTATTGTGGGATGTTGTGTTCACAGAGTCAGAACTGTCCACGTCATTGTAGAGGTCTTCTTCGTCCTCTTCATCAAATGGGATAGTGAGGGAGCTCAGGTCTGGCAGAAGAGACCAAAAGCATGATGTGAAAGAGCAAACCAGGGTACCAGCTGGATGCTGGTACTTTCAGCGAGTTGAAATCAAGTAACCGAGCCTGTGCTGCAGTACTTTGTGCGCACTATGGATATTGCAGGGACTAAACTGTCCCCTTGCTTGGCCCATGAGCACCTGGTGTAAAAAAAAAAATTGGGATGGAAGCTAAGAATAGGTTAAAACAAAGGAAAAGGCCAAGAAAGGATGGCAAATGCCAGCGAACAAAGCCAAATTCAACAAGTGCCTCAAGGAACCGGGCCTGACCCCATTCCTGGGCAGCTGCCTGTGGTTCCCAGAGGGTTTCCACATGCGGGGTTGGAGTCTTGTCTCAGTATTGCTGGGCTCAAACTGGAGCAACTCCAGTGGAGCCAAACCCCATCCTTCATTAGCCAAAGACAGGACAGCAGATCTGGAACCCCAGCAGTGAGGAGCGATTCACACCTTTTTCTTGTCCCACCTGGTGACATCTTTGAGAGATCAACACAACTCTATCCTCTAAAAGCAGCCAAAAGAGCTGGAATTGAAACCAAATGCCCATCAGTTCCAAACAACCACTTCTTTTTAACCACCTGCTCGAAAGAGCAAAGCCCCAGAACCTCTCTTTTTGCTTAAGAGGGGATTCAGGGACCCCAGGGAGGTCCTGGCAATGAGCATGAGCCCACGCGTTGCTGGAGGGAGCAGCCCAAGCCGGGTGGGAAGATGCCACCAGGATCTGACCAAACACACAGGGCACACTGGCTTGGGCCAAGCCGCCAAACTCACCTTTCAGGAGGAACTGGATCTGATCCACCCAGTCTTCGGCCTCTGCTGGGCTCGGGGCTGTGAACTGGAGAGAAGGTCACCTGTTATTGTGCTGGTTCTTGTACGTAGGAAGAGGAAAAAGATTTGCAGCTAGAATAGGGGATGGAGATCCCGGATCTGCCATCCTCTGCCCTGTGACTTTGGGAAAGCCATTTCACTTCTTCATCTCCCTGTTCCAAACAGGGAAACAGAAGCGGAACAAAGCTAGACTATCCCAGAGGAAGGCTGTCAAGCCTAATTCATTAAAATAATTCAGATGAAAACCACAGTCCCCACTGAATATACTATACCGACTCTGAACCAAGACTCCACACCCAAAACCTCCCGAAAGCTCGGGAAGGCTCTCATGCACACTTTGTAGATTGGGCCGGGTTTTTCATAACACCGGATTTTCAGCTTCCCCCGGATGCTCAACAAACCCAAAGTTTAAATTTAACCTGGCTCTGAATTGCTAATTTAAAAAATGGGCTTTCCAAACCCAATCCTCTGCTGCTTCTACCCCATGTTCCCACTTAACCTTTGAGCCCCACAAGTGCAAAGAGAGCCCGAGAACACTCTTGTGCCCCAGGAAGGTCCATCTTGAGGTGACCTGCCAAGAAGCAGAAGCATCGACACCTTCTGCAGCGCGGCTTGGTTTGTTTTACCAGGGGGGTTGGAGATTCACAGCCCCCCTGGCCCTGCAGGTCCAGCCTGCACCCCAGAAAAAAAGTGTGTGCTTTTGTGCCTAGTGCTCAAACCAGCCCAGAAGGTCCATTTCTTCCCCCGGTTCCTACCTCATAGGTGCGTTTGCCAGGGCAGGTTAACTTGAAACAGCATCTTTTTCGAGAGTCTTTACGCAGATGGGAAGCCAGGCGGGCACTATAGTGCTCAATGGAGAAGTTGCCTTTAGGTTGCTTGCCTGGAAGAGGAGAAATACGCTGAATCTGGAGTTTGCACCTTTTTTATCAAGCTCATGGTACTGCTGGGTGGTGCAGGTATCTGCTGCCCACAGGGAAACCGAGGTAACACCACGCGTCGATGGGAAATGGCCAGAAAAACCTCTTCAGTCTAACCATGTCCACCCCCAGGAAATCCAAAGGGAATATTATAAAATCTTCCTAAAGACACAGTAAAGAGGATGCCCTTTTAAGCTCAAGAGATTGCGAGCAGCCAGTGAAAGGTTGCCGGGGCCAGAAGGCTGCATGAGATGAGCTGGTTGTAATGAAGCAGAGACCACTGTGTACTTGGGGAAATATGATACCAATGATTATTCTGCTGGTAAGGCACTAATGGGCTGGCGTGCAGGAAGAAATTCTTAGTGGGGCCTTTGAGAATTGGCCTACGGATCTTGCCGATGTACAACCACGGTCCGTGTCAGCCGGGGTGGAGAGAGGGAACTTCACTGCAGTCATCTGAGGCATCCTTATTCAGCTCAGCTCATCATTTCCTTATGAATCTTCTTGAGGAAGTGTGGGAGTACGATTCAGGCAGTTGCTCTGAACTTTTTTTGGATTTACAGATCCTTCAGAAACTTCCAGGGGTGAGGTCAAGCCCTATATAAGGATTCCAGCCCAGCGAGAAGAGGTTTGCTTTACTCTGTTGTCTTCTGAAGACCACGTGGAAGATGAGAACTGCTCGACCCTCACAAAACCAACCAAATATCAACCCTTGGCTTCCACGTCACCCTCTGCCAGCACCTCACACCCCTGCAGAGATCCTCAGACAAAGGATGTGGAAGAAGGATGAAGACCCAGCTTCATCCCCACGACCCACTGGGGTTTAACCCTGTCCTAGCTGCAGCCTGGTCACTGTACACCAAGGATGTACGTGTGCATTTTATAAGCCGTTTTCATGCTGTGTTTCTGGATGGGTGGAAGAGGGTAAGGCCATATATCTAATCACGCCAAACTCTGTTGGAGATATTAGCTGTCTGTTTATATGTACCTGATGGAGCATGACTGCAAAATATTTATATACACTGACACATGGCTTATATACAGTCACTTAGGGGGTTGAAGCCCAGCTGATGGCTAATGGAAAGCTTGCTACATCATTTTATTTACACACAGCTCTGTTCCTGCGTCTCTCTTCTCTTGTTCCATACCTATAAAGGGTATAAAGGTGTTGGGAGGGGAAGAAAAAAAAAGAAAAGCGAGCTGAGATGTACCTTTCTAGATCCTGTATGTTATGCCTTGATGGGGAATTACAGTCTTTCCATGGTAAACGGTTTTCTCTTGTCAGCTCTTAGCCTGTCCTTCAGCAAGGGCTCTCCCCTTTTCCAGCCCCATCCATGCCCTCAGCCACCACCCACTGTTTGGGGACCAGAGGTGGATATCTCACCACTTACTTTTCTCATTGGCATAGTAGTAAAAGGTCCTTCTGTTGAGGACACACCACCGCTTCTGCCACTCTGACCCAAAAAAGCTGTGCTCTAGAAAGAAATGGACAGCAAAAGGGTAAAAAATATTCATTTCTCTTCTTTCACCGTATGCTTCAGAGGAGTATTTAGGGGAAAGAAGATGTTTTTTTTCCCCCAAAAAACCCCTGCAGATTTCTGGCACAAAATTCAGGCAAGCAAATTTAGATACAAAACCTCAACCAAGTAAGGGAGAACCTTCTACCAGGCTGGAGCCCCTGAGAGCCTTCCCCAGCTCTCCAGGCTGGGCTGGGCTGGGCTGAGCTGCTCTGACCCTTAATCCTGCTAACTGGGAGGAAACACAGCTTTGGGTTAAACCTCCCCAGTTGAGTTTTAAGCAAATGCCTTTTTCTCTGTAATTGGAGCAAGCTAAAACATGCACAGGGCCAGTTGTACAGCGCAGCTGATGGCCGTGAGGAAGAAAGGGCTGTTCTTGCCTCATACCACCTGTCATACAGTAAATAAATCAAGATAAAATCTGAGCGATGAGGAAATAATTTGTAGCTTTCACAAGAGTCAGTAAAATCAAGATAAACCTGAGCCTGACTCACAGTCCTTATCTCAACTTGCTAATGTGTGTGATGCTACGAACTACCTTGTCTTCACTGGGATTTTATCCTCATTAGGTATTGCTCGTTAGAAGGGCACATCTTGCCTTAGAGAGGACTGGGCTGCTGCTTAATTCAATTTCTGGGTTTTAGTCTTTGTGCAGTTTGACGATCTGCAAGAGAATAAATAAAGGCTGTGTCCTCCCTGTGTGTATGATGCCTAAGAAAAGCCTGAAAGCTTCTGCGTGAGCCTACGGACAAATCTGCAGAAAATATGTATTTTCCCATTTGTTCTTCATCTGAAAACTTGCATTCTTGGTAATTCTGAGGTGACATCCCCAAACCTTATCTTATGACGTACTTGTCAGTCCTTACCTCGGGACCTCTTCTCCAGATACCCTTGCTTCAAAATGTTCCCGGTGTCTTGAACAGGCTTCGGTGTCATTTCTTCCAATCCTACAGAGATCAAAGCAGAGCAAAGCCTTGGGATTTCCCATTCGCGTAACCCCTCAGCGCAACATTTTCAGCCCCTTTCTCTGCACCAAGAGGCTTGGGAAGGCAGAGCAGCGGCTGGAGGTGAATACCATGGTCCATCATCATCTCACCAGCTATTCCCAATCCTGGTTGCAGCCACCCAGAAGTCCTCAAGGAAACCAGGACCACGGTTCACAGGGCTGCAGAGACCCATCCTCAGCGGGGTGAGGCTGGTGCTGCACCGGGGGCTGATGCTCAGCCCTTTCCCCCCACAGCCAAGGTTCTCTGGGTCCTGGTCAGGTTTACAGACCTGGAAACCACAATCCCTTTGTCCGATGTCTCGTCTAACTCAGACCACCACACCTCACCTGGAGGCCAGACCCTGCGGCCATGGAGGGGCTGTGGCATGAACTGGACAAGGTGGCGGCCACATCTCATCCCCAAAACCAGCGGGGCCAGGATGTCCCCAAGCCATGGCTTGCTGCTGAGAAGATCTCCCCCTCCTCTCCTGCTCATCTCCTGCCATCATAACTTGTACTAAGCGCAATAAAAAATGACTAACTAAATGCCACTAATCACCTCCCCAGTGCCCAGCCTTGGCAGCCTTTCCAGTATGAATAACTTCGCAGAATCCCAGGTCACAAGAGCTTCTCTTTTTTTCGTAGCGTGTCTCGCTAACACCCAGCTCTCGGCCCAATCCATCCCCCCTGTCACCCCCCTCATTCCTGGGCTATTTTTAATTTTTGTGTTTTATAGTTCGCGAACTCTGGGCTCGCTATAAATCCTCCACAAAATGGGTCTTGGGGCGAACGGCAGACACAAAGATACGCAAAGTTTGGGTTGGTGGAAAGGCTCCCCTACGTCTGTCTCCTCCGTCGGCTGGAAACCGGATCCTTCAAAGACCAACTCCTCAGCTTGTGCAAAGCCACCTGAGATGATTCAAATTAGGGGAAGCCTGGGATGCCGTGGGGTACCCCCTCTGCAATGCCCGGAGGACATGGACGGCCCCTTCCCGCACAGAGAAATCTCATTTCTCCCCAGCACCTGCCCGGCACAAACGCGCTCAGGCTTTTCTCCAGCAATGCCGAGGATCTGACTTATAAAAAGGCACATTGTCTTCTCAAATCCAAGCCCCGACCCCTTTTGCGAATGCAAATCTAAATGTCATTTTATGGGACATTTATAATTATGAAAATGGGACGGTGGTGCTGAATGCACAGGGAGACCCTGCGAGTATGAATATTACATTAATGTGCCCAACGCCAGCTCGCTGATCCCGCTGGCAGGAACATAAAAAATGCTTGAGTGAAACTTTTATTTAGACGTTAAGAATCCAGGCCCCAGCGGGGTGACGGAGGCAGCCCCAGCGAGATCCCATCAGCGCGAGCGCTCGAATTGAATTACCCAGGGGGGAAGGCAGGAGCTGCGAGTGCTGCTTCGCTTATTTAATTTCATTTACTTTCAGTACATTATCAGCATGGGGCTTCCCTCTGCCCCTGTTCCCCCAAGAAAATCAGCTCTGGAAATTGCCGCCGTGCCTGATGCTGCTGTCACTTGAGCCAAGGCAGGGACATGTCCGGCCATCCTGGTCCTCCTCGGGATGCGCTTTCTGCTCTTTCCTCACTTGCCGAGAGAGATTTGGGGGAGTACGAGGACCTTTCAGACACCACAAAGAGCAACCGAAGCGGGGAAGCAGCACGGACGTGATGGGAACCATCAACAACCTCTTCCATCCCCTCATCTTCTCTCTTCACCCATCATTTCTCAGCACTTGCCTGTAAGCGGGCAGGACCCCCGGGAGAGCTGCGGCCTTCTCAGTTGTGCTTTGCCCTATTTGAGATCAATTTTCCACGTAGGCAGATCCCACGTTTCAGGTTATTTGTGGCCCCAGATCCCAGGATCTGACAGGTTGGCGGCTCCCCGGGGCACCTCTGCGGCTTCGCCTCCGAAACACCGTCAGGAGCCCAAATCTCTCCCGCTCTGCAAATAGACTCCGTGCCTCAGTTTCCCAGCAGGAAAATCAGAAGCAAAGGAGAGTCCCTTCTTCTTAAATACTTGGTTGCTGCTCAGACAAACTAACGCAATTAAGGAGGGGTTGCGAGGGCTGATTCGATTGCACAGGGCTCTGGAAATTCTAAGTTTTACAGAATATGACATGAAGATGGCAGCTGTAACCCGTGTGTTGCACGCAGCCTCTCTAATGCAGCCCTGCTAATGCAGAGCCGGGAAGATTAAATCTGTGCAAGGTGGGTGAGCGCAGGGGGGGACGCGGTGCTCGGGGCTCTGCTTTGGCTGCAGATGGGGCTGGGGCTACGTGGGGTGTCCCCGTCCCTCCCCATGTCCCCAGCCTGCTCCTACCAACAATCCAGATGGCTTTTGCTAGCAGCAAATAGCTAAATTAACCTGCAAAGACAGTCCCTGGTGGTTTTTTTTTAATTATTATTTCTTTAAGCCATCTTAATGGACACCCAGTCCCCGTCCCTCCCCATGTCCCCAGCCTGCTCCTACCAACAATCCAGATGGCTTTTGCTAGCAGCAAATAGCTAAATTAACCTGCAAAGACAGTCCCTGGTGGTTTTTTTTTAATTATTATTTCTTTAAGCCATCTTAATGGACACCCAGAAGATCCAGAGAGGCTCAGAGGGAGCCCAGCCCCGGAAAGCTCTCCGGTCTCTAAGGGCAGAGGGTTTATTTGCTTGGATGGTCCCATCAAAGCCCAGATGCTTCTGCCCCAGGACCACACAGCTGGCAGGTAAACCACAGCTCACCACATCTTCTAGGACTCCAAGGGATGGAAAAGCCAACCCGTCGCCTCGTCATCTTTTCCAACCACTAATGGCCATTCACCATTTATAAAAACAGAGAAAGAAAAGGCCCTAAATTAATCTGAGGGAGACACATCTGGGCTCTCTCAGACACACGGCCCCTCTCTGGTCGCTCCCAGCATGGTGTGGCACGGCTGTGGCTGTGTTTGGATGGTCTCAGTGGTCCCTTGCACCCTTCCATCTCCCCCAGCCCACCCTTTGCCCAGCAGACGGTTGGTACCAGCAATGCTGCCCAGTGCCATCAGCATCTCAAACCCCTGGTGTCCTCTCCTCCACCCTCTGCAGTCTCTCAAGCCCGGCTCCCGAGGGAGCTGCTCACCCCCAGGGATTTTCCTGGAGGTGAATTTCCCCATCCATGGGACACATCGCTCCATTTGGAGCCTCCCACAGAAGCTCTGTGCCATAATCCTGGAGACCGCTTTTCTGCAGAGGACACAAAGCTGTAGCATTTCAGGAGTGAGAAAAATATGAGGCCAGAGACCTGCACCCATGGGTGCAGGAGCAGACACCAGCTAATTCCCTTCCCCTCCTTATCGCACCTCAACCTTTACTGTGATTTACCTCCCTCAGGTACGGCTGAAGGATGCTCTCAGCTTCAAAGGCTTCACCCCTACACCGGGCTGGCACAGGGGTGGACCCAGGTCACCCATCACTCTGCCTTTGCTGACCAAATGGCATATTTTTGGCAAAATTTTGAGGAGTTTGGCTGCCGAGCGCCATGACCGTTCCAACCCTGTCTTCGCCATGTCCTCAAGGACCTCTGGATTTCAGCTCTCGCCCCTTTGGTCTCTGAGTCATGCACACCAGCTGCACAAAATGTCACAGTAGCTGCAGCCAAACATGCCCGGGGGCCACGTCGGTGCCCACGCTGTCACATCAACCGACTGTTCAAAGGGATGGAGCACGGAGGCACGACGGTTACAGCTAATTCCCCATCCTCCAGCTTATTCACCAGGCTCAAATGTGCCAAGAGCAGATTCTGCTCCCGGGGACATCGCAGGGAACACCCAAATACATTTCAAACCAGAGCACAATTGGCTGTGATTTCCCAAAGCCCTCCGTGGTGGCTGCGCTCTTTTTCCATTGAAGCTAATGAGAAAAAAAACAATCAGAAAGAGACAAACAACCCCTCCCGCCGCCTTCAAAGCGAGACGGACTCGGGAAATGCTGAAAGCTTTTGGAAATCTCACCCGCCACCAAGGTCTGCCACGGCAAAGGGGCCCGAGACGCGGCTGCTGGGGCTGATGGCACTGATGGCCACCGCCAAGCGGCACTTGAGGGTCTGTTCAAACACAAGCGTCGTACACGCAAAACCAAGGAGCTGTTTGCAAGCCACGCTCCTTTCGGTCTCTGACGGGAGAATAATGTTTCCCGTATTTAAACCGTTACCTTTTTCCAAGATCAAGAGGATCTTGAAAGCAGCTCCACTTTCTCACATCAGGATCCACGTGGGTACAGATCCCCCCCCAAACCCTCTTCCCAGGTACCCATAATTGAAGTTAGCAGCCAGATTTACCCCAAGGTCCAGTCCCCCATGGGAGGACGGGAGCGAGCTTGGCTCCTTGGCTCCAGGCTCCGGCTGGTGGAGGCACAGCCGGGCAGGACCAGTGCCATGCAGGTGCTTCAGCCCAGCGAAGCAACCGGCAACGGGCACGGAGTGATGTCCTAACTAAACGGAGCAGGAGGAGAAAGACCATCCATCAGCATGGTCCCCCTGGTCCCTGCCTCCTCAACCCCCTGCTCCGGGTCCCAGCCCATCTCCTCGGTGGCTCCCAGCCCCTCGGTGCCCCTCGGACACACTTCTCTCTGTGCCTCGGGAATGTCACCAAAGCTTTCAACGCCTTGGAAACGGCCAGGGATCATTTATAACGACGGGAATGAAATGAGCAACTATTTCAAAGAAAATGGGGAACTAAACAATTGTCAGCATGGATCACATGAAATAGATCTTGTGCCAGACTAATTTTATTGCATTTTTTTGAGCAGGAAAATAAGAAAGTAGATGAAGAAAAGGCAAGGCATGGCCGAGAAGATTTATTCGGGCTTCAGCTTGACTTTTCAGAAGAGGCTAGTAAGCAAAATTCGGGGTGTAGGCACCCACCCCAGGATAACTACCTAGATCGAAAGCTCGTCAGCAAGCAGGAGGCAGTTAAAAATCAATGGCAACAAATCATCGAGAGGAAATTATCAACTGAAATATCCCTGTGTTCAGCTTTGGGATGCGTTGTCCTCAGGCTCAGGAGCCCTCGGGTGCTCCAAGGCATCCAAAAACTGCAGCTAACCCCAGAGCTTCCTTCGGGACAGGCGGGGAATTGCTAAATGCTCTCTTGTAGCAGCCAGTACAGACCAGTATTGAAGGCGGGAACCAAGATTAACTGGTCCCAGGCAACGGTGGAGCCTTTTGACAAGTGCTGACAGTCAGGAGCGAATGCAAAATCCATGGAAGTGGCTCAAGAAAACCGCAATTCTCACCTGGGGTTGAACGGTGCCTAATTAATTGCGTTGCCCCTAATGTCCTCCTCGGACCGCAATTAATGACCGAACACAAACAAATACGGGACGTACAGATGGACCTTTGTTAGACGCTGAGTTAGTGTTGGATTCATTGCTGTTTTTTCAGAGGAGTCCATGACTGTGGTTTTCATGATTGATATGCAAACAAGAGAAGGGACAGTCAATGGGAAAGGGTTGACTGAAAAAAAAATGGGCTGTGATTTAGTCCCAGAGGGTGGAAAAAAGCTTCCAACTTTTATTGGTGGCTTTTTTTTTTTCATTCTGTCTGGAAAATTTAGCAGTAAGTTTGAAGTTAAACCAACTTTGCCAAGGGAAAAAAGAAAAAAAAAAAGAAAAGAAAATTCAAAGAGGAGGCAGAGCCTTTGGCCCAAAAGTTTCCTTCCAAATCACTAAGTCTATAATTGCAAAAGAAAAAACGCTAAATCTCAATATCTATTTGCACAGCTCATTAGCCAAGGGCTCACACTCAGCAAAGAGGGAGGGAGAAAAAAAAAACCCTTCAGCACCAAGTGGATTTGGGAAGTTGCTATGGAAACTGGCCCTTTGCAGCCGCATCTCGCAAATCCCTGCTCAGATGGGTCTGTCTGTCCACCCATCCACCGGCTTTCCCAGGACGCAATTTTTTAAAGTCCTCTAAAAAAAAAAAGGCGTAATGTATGAAATATATAAATATATAATCTGTGTAACTCATTCCCCTGTTATTTCTCTCCCCCAAACATAACATTATGTCAGACATTCGACCTGCTGTGCTACCGGGACAACATGATTTACAATGTGAAAAGGGAAAACCTAAATCATCACGTAATGAAAACATTAAAGTTAATGCATCACAAGTGAGGAATTTATTACCATTAACTCCAATAAACAGTTATAAACCACCCGTCCTTTCCTGTCCACGCGCAGGGACACAGGCCCGGGGACTTCATTAAGCTCAACTTTCTTTTCTTCTTCACTAGACCGCTCATGTGTGCTCCAACCGGCCACCATTTATTGTTAACTGGACTGGCTCATTTTCCGGGGACTGGCGAAGGTTTGAAGGCCTCATCCATTTCCTTCCACGGGTGGCTCGGCGCAGACAGATGGAATAGGAAAGTTCACGAGACGTGCAGCTCGATGAGTTTATTTAAACGCCGCTGAAATATATGCTTTGACAAAAGCCAACCCTCGCCCCGGCCCTGTACATCGTTACTCAAAGAGGCTGATGGATAAGTAATAACATATGGGCACGCTGTGCGGTTACACCGGACACCAGCTTACCTCAGGGTGCACTTGGCCAAATATTTGCTTCTCACTGATGATACACCACCACCTTGGAAACCTATGCCTGACATCTGAAACCTTATCGAAATCCACCCTGGGCACGGGGAGGATGATGGAGCTGACTGGTCCCTGAGTGGGACTGTCTCTCCCCATCCCCCTTTGCCCCATGGCGGGTTTCAGGAGGGGTCCCGGGAGGGTTCGGGGATGGGAGTCATGGAGATGCAGTAACAGGCACCACCATCCAGTTATTGACTACTGCCTCAATCCTGAGATCTTTGCAAAAAACACTACTGGCTTCAACAGGAGCTGCAGATCTGATCCATTAACCGCGCTGGTGGGTTCGTTATTGCAGGGTGGCCAATGAGGACTTCATCGAGAATGTGCTTTACCCACAGCGAACAAATGAGACCTGCTCCCCTGTGTCATAGAATCTAAGAATCAGAGAATGGTTTGGGTTGGAAGGAACCTTAAAGATTGTCTAGTTCCAACCCCCCTGCCATGGGCAGGGACACCTCCCACTAAACCAGGTTGCCCAAAGCCCTGTCCAACCTGGCCTTCAACACTTCGAGGGTGTTGTGGTTTAGAAGGATGGGTGTTCCTTGAGCCAGGACCCCGCAACAGCTGTACGAGCAAAGAAATGGTCCCTACGATGACCGGTGCCACACATGTCCCCTCATTGCACGTTCAGGATGGCCTTTAGAGATGCTTCTCCTCTCCTCTGGTGTGAGCTAAAAGCACAGCAGTGGAAGAGTGGGGATGGGACGTGGCATTGGGGGGACCTCGGAGCAGGAGATGTAGCCCTGCTGCTGTGTGCTCAAGCTGGAACCCTTCTCCTCCCCGCTGCTCCCCAAGTGAAGGCACTGGTGGTTATAGATGTAGGGTGCAGCTGAGCAACATTTGCTCCTTCTGCCAGAAGGAAGGTTGCTCAGCCATCCTCTGGCCTCATTAAACACCCACTTGTGGAGCTAACAGGGCAAAATAGAGAGATCCAGGGGATTTACAACATCTGTTTCTTCTAATTCCCAACAGAAGTGAATTTTCTACCAAGGAACTTCCCACTGGAAATATTTCACCATCTTGAACTTTCTCTGGAGCTTTGGACCACCATCATGTCCACCCTGTACTGTGGCAGGACGTCACAGATGCGAGCACAGTGGTTTGGGTCCACACCCAGAAATCCCTCTTGGGCTTTCTCCCCAAATGGGCACCTGGAAGAGCTCAGCCACTCTGCAGAGGTGTCACAAAGCTGTGACAACCCCAGAAGACACCAAGTACAGCACGCCTGAGCCCTCCTGTGTCCTCCAAGACCAGGGTCCCTCCACACTTTTCATCCACGAATCTTCCTGCCAGGAACAAATGACGAGGACGAAGGGAACCAGAGAACCAGCCAGAGATGGGAACACCACAAAGGAGGGACTCAAGCAGCAAACACAAACTGTCGGTGCCCACAGCAGCATCTCAGGCTGCTGCGAGGTCCACTTGGGCTCCGAGGGGGATATTGGCTTTGAGGGGCCAAACCTCATGTTTTGGCATCCCGCTCTACCTCCCCCAAAATGCTCTGCCATCCAGCGTCGTGAGTCCATGCTCAACAGCCGCTTGACCCTCGCCCTCGCTGCAGCCACAAGTCAGTGCAGGAAAATTCCCAAAGGGCAGATGCGATTTTAATTTACAGGGTCTGGGCAAGGCTGCGAGAAGATCAGACACCTGTTGGCTGAAGCCCATCTCACGGCTTAGGCCTCTTATTCCTATAAAAATTCTGTACCACATAATCGTCAGCCTTGACACAAACGATTCCTATAGATCACTGCGGAAAATCGAGAGGATTTAAGGAGAGAGGAGGGTTAGGAAAAAAGTAAAACAAACGACATGCAATTTTTCAAGCGGAAACAATGGCAATATGAAGATATATAGGTGTCAGCCATTCTGTAGGAGGCAGGAGGCTGTGCTCTTTTACCTCTTACGGTGTCACTCTCATGACCTCTACCATTTGAAATGCTTTGATTCCACCTTGCCCAAGGGATCTCTGAGCGCCGGGGAAGAGATGAGGAATGCCCGCGCCTGACCTCACCTCCACATTGTCTAACGACTGACGGCATAAATCAGTTTTTCCCCTTCGCAGACCCGAGTGTCAAGAACCCATGTGAGAAGGCTGGAAATATTAAATGATTTCCCTGAGGGTTTTCATTGTTACTTGGTTTCTCTCCTGTAACTGTAGAGCTGTGTTTCACATGAAGAACAACTTTCCCTTGAGACCTCAATTTGTGTATAAAATGGACGGGAGGGGGTGGGAAGAGGGATGCTGGCAGCCAGCATCCACCTGGGAGGGGAGCAGGAGGGGCACAACAAAATCTGCAGCGCAGACTTGCTGCGCTCATCCTTCCTGGCCTCGTGCAAACCAAAAATGGTGCAAGTCCAGTAAAGAAATCATAGAATCATTGAATCATTTCTGTTGGAAGGGACCTTAAAGACCATCCAGTCCCACCCCCCGCCCTGGGCAGGGACACCTCCCACCAGCCCAGGTTGCTCTAAGCCCCGTCCAACCTGGCCTTGAACACCTCCAGGGATGGGGCAGCCACAGCTTCTCGGGGCAACCTGCCCCAGGGGCTCACTGCCCGCACAGGGAAGAATTCATTCCTAATATCTAGCCTAAATCTGCCCTCTTCCGTTCCCCCTCATCCTGTCATTCCACTCCCTGATCCAGAGTCCCTCCCCCGCTCTCCTGTAGCCCCTTTAGGCACTGGAAGGGGCTCTGAGGTCTCCCCTTTTGCACCTTCTCTTCTCCAGGCTGAACCCCCCCAACTCTCCCAGCCTGTCCTCCCAGCAGAGGGGCTCCAGCCCTCCCAGCATCTCCGGGGCCTCCTCTGGTCACCCCGCTGGCCATGCTGCTGGGGATGCAGCCTGGGATGCTGTTGGCTTTCTGGGCTGTGAGCTCACATCGCTGGCTCATGTTGAGCTTCTCATGAACCAACAACCCCAAGTCCTTCTCCTCAGGGCTGCTCCCAATCCATTCTCCACCCCACCTGTAGTTGTTCTGGGGATTGCTGTGACCCACATGCAGTGGCACTTGTTGAACTTCATCAGGTTCACATGGGTCCACCTCTCCAGCCTGTCCAAATCCCTCTGGATGGCATCCCTTCTCTCCAGCATGTTGACCACTCCACACACCTTGGTGTCAGTGGCAACCTTGCTGAGGGTGCACTTGATCCCACTGTCCATATCACCGACAAAGATGCTAAACAGTGCCGGTCCCAGTCCCGACCCCTGAGAAACACCACTTGTCACTGGTCTCCACTTGGACATGGAGCCGTTGGCCATGACACTTTGAGTGTGACCACCCAGCCAATTCATTATCCACAGAGTGGTCCATCTGTCCAATCCATGTCTCTCCAATTTAGATATAAAGAAGAGGTCGGCGAGGCTGCGCACATAAGGGGTAAGAGAGACAGGAGCCATCCTTTTGCTGGGGACAAGGGGAGTGAACAAATCCCAGAGAAAGAAAAAAACCAGCCAAGGGGTCTTGACCTGTTACTGCCTCGGGAGGATGCCCAGCTTGTGGGATACAGAGGGATCACAGACCCTCAAAAGCCAGACGAGGCACCTTGGCGGTCGGTTCCTCAGCAAAACCTCCCTGGCACCGCTGGCCACCGGAGGTTTAGGTCAGATATCAGGGAAAATTTCTTCACTGAAAGGGTTGTCACACATTGGAAGAGGCTGCCCAGGGCAATGGTAGATCGCCATCCCTGGAGGTATCTAAAAGATGAGTAGACATGGTGCGGAGGGACATGCTATAGTGGTGGGCTTCACAGTGTTAGGTTAATGGTTGGACTCGATGATCTTAAACATCTTTTCCAACCTAAATGAACCTATGATTCCACGCCGCACTGCCAGACCATGCCGGTGATGTCCCTCGGTCATGGGAAGCACCGTGGTGGCACCACAGGCACAGCTGCCTCCGCAAACACCATTTCATAGAATCATAGAATCGTTATGGCTGGAAAAGACCCTTAAGATCATCAAATCCAACCATTATCTAACTCTACTGGGCCCACTTCTAAACCACGTCCCTGAGCAGGGACGCTGCACCCTGCCACCGGGTGCCATGGCTGTGGGTTAGGACCGTGTCCCATTAAACCAGAGGCAAACCGAATCCCCGAGCTCCCTGACATGGTCTAAAGGGCCAAGTTGGATGCTGGAAATCACCGTCTCATCTCTGTGACTCCTGCGATGATAAGAAAGGTCCTTCCCGGGGCTGGAGGCAGCGAGTGGGAGGAAGCCGCCCTTCCCGTAGTTATTAAACTCTTACATTTCAAACGAGTGGCCTGGTTCTCCCACTTCCCTTTCATCTAGGCTCGGGTCTATTTTTTCCTTGCTTCCTACTTCTGAGTAATTGTTAGAAAAGTAAAATCAACAGGTCGTAAAATGATAAAAGCACGTTCTCTGGTAAATCCTCCCCTTGGGCTCACTTCTCCTCTCATTTTACACTGATAAAATGCCCCTGCCTTCCCTGGAGCCCTCTTGATTTACATCACATACCTTGGATTACGAAAGAAATGTTGATTTTCTGATATCAACACAACATGAATCTAGACACACCCAGCCTAGCTCTGATAGGCAAATAAATCAGGAGCAGAGCCAAGAATAGCTTATATACGAGTAATAGAGCTTCAACTACACCATACAGATACGGTGAGAGCAATCCAACCTCCTTAATGTAGATAGTTATATCCAAATAAAGGTGCTTTATGTCAGTATAAATTATTCTCTTCCCATTTAGGGATGCCTTTCTACAAAATGAATGTGCTAGAGCAGCTGCCAATCTGGATACAGATATATTGTTTAGAAAAAAACCAAAACAAAACCGCCGGCAAACCCTCGCTGAAACGCAAGCCGGCATTTGGTGGCTCCGTCTCCTGGACCTGACACCTCAGGGTCCCTCCGGCCCCTCGGGACACGGTGCTGTCCCGCTCCGTCTCCCTTCCGTGCAGATCCAGTGGGGAGCTGCAGAAGGCAGCAGGTTTGGATTTTCCCCCCCGAAACCTGCTGCCTTTTCGGATGCATCACCCCCAGTCTGAGCGGGTCAGGACCCCCCTCGCAAGGGGCCACCGAGGGCTTCGCAAGACGGGAGGGCAAACGAGAAGAGATGGGGACGGGGACGCCTTGGGGAGCCACCACCAGACGGGAGAGATGATCTCCAGAGCCGCCAAATGAATTTCAGACCATGCTTAACCTCAGGATTATTTCTGCACAAATTTGCCTCAGCCGAGGCAATCCGTACTGACAGAAGGCTTTGTACCACATGCTTTTGTTCGGTCCTAAGCGCCTTACACTGGTTTTCAGTATCTTGTCTGTCCACAGCCACAATTAAACACACGTGTAGATGAGGAGCGGGACCAGGAACCAGGAGCCTGATGCAGGACACGAGAGAGGTGGAGCGGGAGCCTGATGCGACCGCGTTCCCTCCGCAGCATCCCGGGATGTGGGGCTGGGACCGCCGGGACTGCGGAACCACCCCCGAGCAAGAATTTTGAGCAGATGCTCTGGTTTTTTGTCTGAGAGTGCTCTGTTTGTTTTGGTCTTTTTTTTTTTATAAGACGCAAACTCTGCAAAATTGTAAAAGCTTGAGAAATTTCCGAGCGCTTCCTTGTCTCAGTCAGAGAGCGGAGCTCTGGGAGCCGGGCGGTATTCCCACCCCTAAGCCAACCACCTCCCTTAGTAGCCCAGCCTGGGCTCCATCTGCAGACCTCTGGGCTAATTCCCTTCTGCAATCGGGGAGGGGGGAGAAATAGGCACTTTCTCCCCGTTGAGTACAAAGAGTGCCCGGGGCGCGGAGCCGGAGGCGGGCGATGGGAACCGTCCCTGCCCCCAAGTCCCCCTTTGCCATCCCCAAGACTGAACTCAACTTCATCGCTCCCGGTACGACTCCGGGTGGAGACGGAGCGAAGGGCGCAGGGAGCGTCTGGACCTCATTAGAGGATCCCGCTCTGCACTGGTCTGGGACAAAGATGTTTCGTTTTAAAGCCTCGGGCTCCCGCGGGCAGGAGCCCAAGTGATGAAAGAAGCTTTCTGGGTGGCGGCGGTCCCAGCGGAGCTGCAGGAACCCGAGCCCTGGGTGGGTTGATTTAACTCAAAGTGATTTAAATCGTCAATTTTCATGATGATTTAAATCATCGGGCACGACGTCTTGATTGAAATCATCCATTTTAATGTTGTTTTGCATTTGTACTTTTTATTCACTTTCTTAAGGGAAGCCGGTAACCATTAAAACGTGTTGATAAAGTTCGCTTTTATGGTAAATTTTACATTTCTCTTAGCTAACCAGCAGAACACCCTATTTCTATGCAAAAATATTTCGGTCATTATGTAGCTTAACAAACATTTATTTGGGTACTTAAATTTTGTATTATGTCGCAAAATGGTGAAAGATGTGGTTTTTAAGAAGTGATTATTAACTTTTACTCACAGCTAATGTTAAATGCTATATGGCCTGAGACTGAAATTCAAATAAAAATATACAAAAGCGATGTTTTGAATTTTATTGGTAAAATAAATTTACTTTTAACTTGATGGATATATTAAGGGGGAAAAAAATTTAAAACCTATTAAATTTAAAGCCAATTTATTTAACAAAGGAAGTATTATCAGTAGCGATGGGCTGGGGTTTAAGGTTCCTGGTTATCACATCCTTCCAGCTGGCAGATTTCAGCCTCCCAAACCTTGTCTCCCTCTTCTGAATTTTCAACAAAACAGGAGATTGCCTTTCTCAGCCTTTCAGATCTTGGCCCTCCACGAGAACGGGAACTAAGCTGCTGCAGGGTATCAAATTAAAGAAAATATTCTCCCTGTGCCTCTGTGATGTTAAATCTGGTTTAGGACCTTTCAGAAATCCTGGGGCTACTGGGACTCTGCAGGGACTTGCTCAAGACTTTGGCAAGCGACAAGTTTCAGGGCTTTGTGTTTTTTATTTTTGGGACTTAAGAATTCTTCTAAAGCTCTGTTTTGCAAGAAAACATCTTTGGATTTTTTTAAAATACGCCCCTCTGGACTCACTCCTCGATGGCCTTGTGACAAACCCCATCGCTCCAGGCGATGCTGGGGGTGCCTGGGCAGGGCTGGCTTCCCGAGGGGAGCATCCCGCAGCCACGGACCCCCCTGGCACCGCTCGCGCCGCATCCATTCCCTGGCACAGCCGCTGGCTCAGCCGGAGACCCCGAAACCCCACCACGACGGGGTGCAAAGATGGAGCATCGCCTTCCTTCACCCTCCCCAAGCTGAGGAACGAAGAGACGGGGCTCATTGCCACAGCGTAACCCGGGATTTCACACCTCATTTTTCCCAACCCGGCACTGTTATTCCAGCAACTTCCACCGCCCGACCGCTCTGGTTTAACCCCGAGGAAATCTGGTGTCTGTGAGTCCTCCCAGGCTCCCACCTCCCGCCGTCCCGGCTCGGCTGGGCATGGAGCCATGCGGGAATTGGGAAATGGGGAAGGTCCCCCACGAGCGGCGGCTCGCTCCGGCAGAGGAAGAGCGCTCCGCCTGCGCTGCCGTGGGAGGAGGATGCTCAAGGCTCCGGTGTTGGGTGATACGGGGCAATTAGATTAAAGTATCTTCCATTAGTGAAGAGTGAGAGTTTGCTAAGTGTGGTATCTGTTAGCCCAGAGTCATAACAAACCCACAGATAAATGAAGTGCCAGTTACCTCCTTCAGAAAAAAAAAAAAAAGGCAAAAAAGAACAAGCTGCTTCCTCTTGGAAAGACTCCGGGGTCCCGAGTCCCCTGCCTAAAGTTCAAGTATCAGCATGGTGCATCCCTGCAAACCCACTTCTAGAAAACTTGGCTTATTTAATCAAAAAAAAAAAAAAGAAGTCTGTGTATTAAAGGGAGACAGCCGGGAAATGATAAAGGTGGGACAGATTTTTAGGGAGCACTGAATCGCAACGGTAATGCATCGGGCACGGGAAGGACCAGGTTGTTTGCTGCTGTGGGAACTGGGCATCACCATGCCTGGGACTGGGGGATGAGGGAGCCCTGGGCGGCCTCCAGTTGCCCCATGCAAAATTCATTCAACCACACCGACTCTCATCTGTCAGCTCATTTGACTGAAATTTATACACCACTTTGCTCGTACTGGTTCCAGCTCAGCCATGGTGTGAAGTCGTTCTGCCGCTGCGGTGAGCCCTGCTCCGTCCTCCATCCCCCCATCCAGCCCTGTACCCCTCCAGCCCGCACCGGGGCATCCCCCATCCCCTCAGCCCCGCACAGGGGAGGGGACCCGAGGGACCCCCCGAAACAGCACCCAGGCAGAGGGCTGGGAGCACGCAGGGAGCAGCGGGAACCTCAGCCCTGCACAGCCTTCCCCTTACAGGACCGCGCCAAGAGCAGGAGCTGGGGCCCGCCTCGGTTTTCACTTATTTTCCCATTTTGGGCACTTGCCATAGCAAAGCGGTCCCCTGAGGCATGGCTCCTGCTTGGCAAAGCGGGGCTGCCGGCCACACTGCCGGGCGATGGGGATGCTGGAGGCACCAAACCTGGGGCAATTCTCCGCAGTGGGGCAAAAAAAGGGAGGAAAACTTGTGTTTCTCATGCTTTACACCAGCGACGGTGCACAGAGCCAGGGAACAGACCAAGGACTCCGTGCTGAGCCGGTTACGTGCCCTCCTTAAACCTCCGGCCATCCCGGCACATCGGGCAGAGCCAAGCGCGGCAGCATCACCCCGCTGCCCCGAGCATCCGGGCGGGAAGCGGAGATGAAACTTGGCCACTGCTTTTCCTTGTTCCAGATAAGAAAATCATTTGTCACCGCGGGGCAGGGTGGGTGTCGGGGTTGGGGCTAGGAGGGGGGAGGGAGGAGGTGGGGTGGGTTTTTATCGGGAAAGTGTCAGTCTGTCCACACGACCTGGAGAACAAATGTGTGTTTTATCACCCGCCCAAGAAAACACGACGAACACCTGCAGCAGGCGTGTGCCCTGGCCGCTCTCGCCCCCGCCGCCGCGGAGGGAGAAAGTCACAGGGATGGATTTGCCCATCTTAATTAATGTAAACAAACAAAAGAGGAACATCAAATAATGCCCTTGACAGCCTGAAAACGGAGCCGGGAGAGCAGAGAGCGCTTTATAAAAGAAGGCCTTTTGATGTGCAGGCCACAGGATCAAGGTTTGTAAATAGCAGCAGCTCCGTATCGCGGCTTATCCAAATATTTTCATTTCCCATCACAAGCTGAGAGCCAGGGGTTGATGGTTTTGTACTCTTCAACTTTCAGCTTTCACCCTGTAGCCCCGGAGCGAGCAAGCGGAGGAGGGCGGCAGGGGGTCACCCGCTCCCCATCCCTCCCGGCTGCGCTTGGCTCCCTAATCTCCCCGTGGAAAGGAGCCCACCGCTGACACGGGGCACCTGGGAGACCCGACCCGCAGCCGCCAGCGCTGCTCTCCCCGGCACGGCCATCCGCCCAGGGGATGCTGAGCCCCACCGGTCTCATCCTCTTCTCCCTCCAGACACAGGCGGAGGAGCGGATCTGAGGGTGAGGGCAGTTCATGAGCCGAACATGAATCAGCGGTGTCACACCGGGGGGATGAAGCATCACCCGGCCATGTATAAACAGGATTAGCATTGCTGAGACATGCGAAGAAATCCTTCCCCTCCGCTCAGGTCCGGGCAGGACCCTGGACCCCGGACCCCAGCAGGGCTCCTCCTGCCCAGCCACCCTTTTTCCTTGTCCCCGCTGGGCACCGTGACGGGTTTTCTCTGCGGGAGAAGGACACACATGCCAGCCCCGAGGCAGTGGGGCAATCCAGGGCAATACCCCCGATTTTGGGGAGCAGAGAAGGGGGTTATCACTGCGGGTGTCAGACAGAGAGCGAAGCCCATGTTTAATCCTGAGCAGCAACCGCGCTAAAATTAGGGAGAAAAGGAAGGGAGAAAAAAAAAAAAAGCTTTACACCATAAATATCCTGTGAATTCCCATCTTGACACTGGGGTTACATTTCGGGTCTTTAAAAACACATACGACTGAAATCAAGTGCTTCCATCAGCTTCTCTGGCATATTTACGGTCTCCGGGAAGGGCTCCCAGACAGAAATCCCACTTTGACATATAAAGGCCCTGGCAAAGGTCAGAGCAGGGATGGAGAGGGGTGAAGCACTTCTCTCCTGCCACGGCAGGGCGGGGGGAGCCCATCCTGGCGGCAGGGGGTGCAGCCCACCTCCCCCCTGGATGTGGTACCCAGGGGATGCTCGGGGCAGGGATGAAGGGGGGGGGTGTCTCCCGAGGACTGGGGCCGTCGGGCCCGGGCAGGGCCGGGGGAGGAAGGGGCCGGGGGCGGAGGGAAGAGGGGAAAGACCGTGTCGTTCCGGGGCTTCGCCACAAGGAAGCAGCAGAAGCCCAGGATTGAAGCCGGGAGCCGAGAGCATCGTGGTCCAGCCCCGGCCCGGCCTGGGGACCGCAGCAGTAGCAGCAGAGCTGGTGGACCCCGCTGGGGGCAAAGTGGGGGGAATGACCACCACCCCACACCTGGTTTGCCCTCCCCAAAGAGGGGCTGTGCTGACCCACAGCCCCCCAAAGTGGGCACCCCAGCACCCTGCCCATGGAGACCCCCACCCCTGGGGGTGCCCCCGCTGCTGCAGGCGATGCCCAGGAGCACAAAGCAGGCTGGAAGATGGGGCGAGATATATATCTCAAATATATATATATATAAAATATATATTATACCACCTGAGAAAATAGTTTTCAGAGACTTTGGTCCCAATCCTGGAGCTTTTTCTCCTAAAAAAACTGGAGAGGAGGGGACTGGTGAGGAAACACCCTCGGGCAGAGTCAAAGAGGTATTAAACAAGACCTGGGGGTAAAACTGGGCTCTCCCACATTCCGGTCTGGTGTCCTATGGGTTAGACTTGCCAAATCTGACATCTCTCAGCTTCTCCTAGTCCCATGTCCCTTCACCCCATCCTCAGCACAGCCCAGGGGATGCGGGGCAGCCGGCGGGGGTGGCAGCCTGCCCCCAGCCCCATCCCACCGGGGCTTAGGGAGCTCCGGTAACCCCGGGCAGGTTGGTAAGGGCACACTTTGCTGCAGCTTTCGGGGTAGCTGTACCTTCACACCCCTGTTTCTGCTCGCGATGGGGATGCCAAGGGACGCAGACGGCCCTGCACGCTCCTGCCCTTCCCCTCTCCTGACTTCATCGCTTTTCCTCGGGCAGACTTTTCTGAAAAGTGCTGAATGCGGCATTGCTTCACGGTAATTATTTATCCAAAGGTGGGGGATGAGAGAAACACACTATGATTAAAAAAATTATTGGTAAAAGGAGGTAAAATAAAGTATTGATCAGGTTGGCTGTATCCCACCTCTGGAAATATAAGAAAGTGACAGGGCTGTATAAAGAATGCCAGGTCCAAAAAAGAAGCTGCTTCTTATTACATCTCAGATACCCACCAAGTGATAAATCCAGGATGCTATAGATCAGGAGTTTATTATAAAAAGCACCAAATGTGGTTAATCAGATGTGTCCTTGGCTACAAACCCAGGCTGGCTTGGGGGCTCAGGACCCAGGGGTGTCATTCGGACCTTCACCCAACCTCCAGTGCCCCACTGGGTAAAGGCTTCAATTAGGGATATGGCATTAACCACATGCTCTATGAAAATGGGGAGAGAAAGGCAAATTTTCAGTGCCAGTTCTGCACTCCTTTAATTCTAAGCCTTAAAATTCCTGCCTGGCAGAGGGGGAGCTGAGGAACAGCAGGGCTGGGCTCTGCAATCCCAATTCCCGGCACAGAGACAGGGCTGAAATGTTTAGGCAAAGGTGAGAGAGACACTGAGACCCTTGAAACGTCTCTCATCAAATCAAAACACTGAGCTTAATGGCTCTGGCTACCTCGGAGACCAATAAAAGCCCCAAAACCGGTTATGAGACTGTGATCTGAGGTTAGAGGAAACCTGGCAGAGTGCTGACTGATTGGAGAGTTATTGGAAATAAATAAAAAGGTTGCATTAAACCTAACGGAAGGTCACAGCGCGAGCGTATCTCATGGAAGGTGACTGCCCTCATTCCCCATACCGGGGTACCCCCCTGCACCTCGGGGATGCTGCTGGTGGTTTTGCGTCTCTCTGTGGAAAAGAGATTTATATAAAACTGATTATTGTTATTTTTGCAGTGGAAGAACGGCGCATTCATCAGGCCGCTCCGCCTTTCCCCGCTTTCGGTTACTTCACTTGAGGCACCTGCAACCGCCCCCCTTTTCCAGCCCTGAATTTGTTCAGGGATTTGAAAATAAAATTTAAAAAAGGCAAATAACAGCCTTCGGGGGGCATGCAGTGGTGCTGGTCCATCCTTCCCCACCAGGACCTGCCTCCAACCGCCCCTCACCCTGCCCGACCCGGCTGGGCGGCATCGCTCCCTCTTCTCTCCATCTCTAGGGCGTGCGGAGTCTTTAGCACCAGCGCTTCTGCTGCCCCTAAAATTCAAGAGGACTTAGGCTGTATCCTCCTGAAACTTATCTGAGGTAAGATGCAAAGGGCTTATCTCCCACAGGAGATACCTTATCTCTTTACGATGTGAGCACTCGCTTTTTTAGCCTCCTTTGAAAATCTCGCCTTTCCAAGCCAAGGAGGAAACCCAGACAGGGCAGACTATCGAGGCATTAAACAAACTAAACCCCCAAAAATATGAGTGTAGAGCAAAAAGGGCTCACATAACTTCAGATGTCACTGTGTTATTCATGGAACTTCAGACGCCACCACCCTGCATTTCTCCCTTGACATCCCTGTAAATTTTCGGCTTCTCTTCAGACCTTTGCCCAAAAGGTACCAAGTTCTCGTAGGAAAAACATTAAAAATAAAATTCTGCCCAGCAGAGTCCAACTGGAAGCTCCTGACAACTCAACTCCAAACAACCAGGGGCTGCGGCAAGCTTAATAATTTGCCCCAGAATCTATAAATCTGAAAACTACAAGATATATTAACTCTGTAACCTCGGTCCTTCTAACCCCAAGAGAGCTCTCCCACGGGAACGAAGCATCTTTTCATCTTTACGGCACGAAACGGAGCCAGGATGGGTTCACCGCAAACTTTCTCCTCCAGGAAGGGAGACGGTGTGTGTTCCTCCATCCCCGAGGACCCTCTTGGCGTTGAGGGGAGGGAGAGGAACATCATGAAGAATTTGTAACCGTGCATGTAGAGATGACATTTATAGGGCTCTCAAATTGGAAACTGTACATTTTATTGCACTCTCTGTCAAAAAATGCAGTTCCATCAGAGGCGAGAACGACAAGGGAAACAACCAATCAATATCTGGGCCTCTAATATCTGGACTGAAAAAAATCATTATCCTGTTACTTTTATTATGGCGTTATGCTTGAAATATGATAGTTTAAGGTTGTTTCCATTACCTCGACAATTTTTAAGGGGTCTTTCCCTCCCCTCTGCCTCTGGCTCAACTCCCTTTGGGCCGAAAATCAGAACAAGGCACTCGAGAGGGGGATAGGGAGGTCCTGACTCCCCCCAGCCCTGGGGTGGGTATGTTGGGAGCCCCACAGATCTCAACCACCTCCAAAGACACCAGGAGGACAGAGGTCTGAGCACATGTGCTCAAGCCAGGCGAGGTAGATCTGTGTCCTACTGCTCCCATGCCCAACCAAATAATTTGGCTCTTGCTTCACCAACGCCCCAGTGCAAGCCCTGCAGAGCTGTCCCCGCTGCCATCCCAGGAGGGTCTCCGCTGCCTTTCGGTAGCCTGCCGTGGCCACCAGCACACCCAAATCAACAGCAGCAGTTGGGAGGGAGGAAAGACCCATCACCCCCAGCACATGGTCCTTGCCCCAAAGAGTTAATCTGTCCATACACACACGATGCTGCTCAGGATGCAGCTGGGCAAACTCATCCTCCCCAGGCACAACAGGCTCACAAGGAGACGCTCTGTCTTAACCTTGCGGGTTTTCTTCTTTCTTTGGGGGTAGTTTGGGGAGCGCCAGGGTTGTATTTAAGTTCTGGGTTTGCGTTTGGAAGATTATTGATGAAGTTTTGCATTACCCAGGCTAAAAGCCCTCTGCTGCTTCTCTCTTCCAGACTGTCTCGCTCCAGTCCCGCAGAGCGCTAAGTGGGCCCTTAATGAACACGAGAAAGGTTATCAGGACCCGCATGGGGCTCAACCGTCTGCTCCAGCAAAAATCAGGAGACGCCACAGATAAAAGTTCAAAGCGATGAGAAGAGACAGCCCGTGCTGGCTGCCGCTCAGGCCACGGCGCACCCGGGGAGCCGCTTCCCAGCATCGAGCACGCGGAGAAGGCAAACACCCATCCTCTGTGCAGCCCTGGAGCAAAAGGAAGGGGAGATTGCAGCGGTGAGGAGGCCCCCGGGCTCTGCTCCGCAACCCCTCCGAGCCCCATCCCGCATCCTGCAGAGGATGCTGGTACCCAGCACCTCCCAGACACAGCCTGCAGCCAAAGGTGCTCCCAGCTCGGGGGTACTGCAGCTTATAAAACATGCAAAGTTGGCCACAGGACTGCCAGAACAGCAGCGATGTGACCCCGGGGGCAACACTATCTACTGGGGGCCTGCGGTGGAGGGACACAGATTCCTCCAGCTTTGGTTGCTGGAGACCGCGTGACGCCTTGGGGCAGCACCCACACATTTTTGTCAGGCTTTAGCAACTGAGGCAGGGTAAGAGAGCTTGGCAGGGCACTCACGCCTGGTAAAAACTCAGTTGAATGACCAAAATAGGCCTTGGTAGCTGTCTGCTGCAGGATGGATCGGGAGAATGTAGCTGGAATAGAGCCCATGGATGCATAACAGAGTTCAACAAAAAACAAGGCCAAAAGCTTGTAGAATGCAGTCAAAAATGCCCATCAGCATCTCTGACTCCTCCAGTACAGGCAGTTCCTCTTCTAGAGGACAGTCCAAAACGCGCTGTGGGACTCATCCATCAGAGGGACATTTAAGAGACTCTGCCAGGCTCTATTTACACCGCTGACAGGGTCACAGGGGTAGTGTCTTTGTGACAACACGGCGAATTGCGTTAGGAGGCAAATCCTGGCGAGTCCCTGGGAGGGAGGGATCACAGGCTGCCGGGGGATGCTGGCGGCACAGCTCCTCACCGGGACCTGGACTACAACCCATGAGAGGATGGACAGGGAGATGCAGGACAGTAGCCACATGCACACCATCATCAGACCCACCATCGAGGCATTCTGACAAGCCATGAACAGACATCCAGTGACTCCCGAAAGCTAAGCAGAGAGGAGGGGAAAAGTTCCCAGAAAGCGTCTTGTGCTTTAGCCTCCCTGGGCTGCAATAAGCACTGGGTTTAGTTGAGACATGCTCATTTCTTGACGTTTTTTGAAGCAGTCATGCAACGTGGATCACCAAGGCGGCAATGCGGTGACGGAGCCGTCCCCCCGGCTGTCACCTCGCTCCGGGGCCAGCTCAGAGGAACTTGCCCTTCCCTGCCATCCCACCTCAGTCTCTCTTTCTCTCCGAGAAATTATATC
Organism: Charadrius vociferus; assembly: GCF_000708025.1. Classification (NCBI taxonomy): domain Eukaryota; kingdom Metazoa; phylum Chordata; class Aves; order Charadriiformes; family Charadriidae; genus Charadrius; species Charadrius vociferus. The sequence continues at coordinate 118,962 of NW_009650093.1, forward strand.
AGGGCGTATAGACTCCTCAGCGCCACGATTTAGACGCCGGAGTTGTTTAAGCGGGACACCCTAGAAGGTGCTAACCTTTAAAGGATTTGTGGTTGAAGAGCGGAGAGAGTTGGGAGAGACAGGGCAAGGAGCGAACGTGAAGAAAAGACAGATCAATCCCAACGATTCATCATGCCAAGAGCTGTCCAAATAATCAAAGGCATCAGCCAGGTTGATGTATAGCTGATGTCACCGAGAGAGACCCTTAACAAGGCAGCCAGTACAACAGCTGCTGGTCAGGGAGTGCCTCAGCACACGCCGGGCTGGGGCACGGGAACACAGCCCATCCATCACTGACCCACCTTAATGGCCAACCTTATTAGTAAGCATTCGCCGGGGCTGACAGCCCACAGCAGCCGCCCTCGCGCTGCCCAAAATGCACCGTCTCACCCGGCAGCGGATGATGCTGGCGGTGGGATGCGTGCCGGCCAGGCTCGGCGGGCTCAGCCCCGCACGAGGGTGGGCACTGGTGGGGAACCACGGGTGGTCGCCGACCATCAAGGCTGGCTCCAGTGTGGCCAAGAGCTTTGGGTGCATCAATAAAGCCCCGTCAGTGGTGGCAGGACAGTGCTGCAGCAGCTCTGGAGGCAAGGGCCGTGGATCTCCGAGGCATCTCCTATCTCTCTGCACACCAAATATCTATCAGCAAAGCTGGGTGAGACCCAGCCAGTCTCCCAGCTCCGCTCTCCCACCCCGATATCACGGGACAGGGCACGGGCCCACAGGAAGTCAGCTTTTAACATCATGGGGATTCTGTGGGGCCAGAGGCTCCCAGACAATCCCGAAACCAAGGGCTGTCCCTCTGCCTCTGCCTCCCTGCTTCTGACTCCACCGCACCTTTTATCTGAGCAGAGTTCACACCTCTCAGCTCATTTTCTCATGCCGTAGGTGAGCGGCAATGGCTCCAGCCCAGCCATCGCCTCCAGAAACGGGGTTTCCCCCAGTCTTTGCCCTCCTGTGGGTCCACTCGAGGACCGAGCCCACACACGAGGCTAAGCAGTGGCCACGAGGCCAGGCTGGACCGGGCTTGGACCAACCTGGGCTAGTGGGAGGTGTCCCTGCGCAGGGCAGTGGGGTTGGAACTAGATGATCTTCAAGTTCCCTTCCAACCTAAACGATTCTATGATTCTATGATTCACCTACTCGGAATGCAAAATTCCTGCTACAAATCCTTGGCTGCGCTCTCAGCAGGGCCACGGAGGTGACCCGAATGTGAGGACCCAACAGCCCCAGGGACCAAGGGGCATCATCCAGCCGGGACGCGTTCCCCTCCCTGGCAACCAGCAAGAGCAGACGGGATGGTAAAACCTTTTCCTTCATTTCTTCCTCTATTTCTATTTTCCTGAGGAATTTCTGCCCCTCAAATGCTTCCCACAAGGTCAGCAAACGCTCCGGGGCTCTGGCTGGGATGCTGAGGGATAAACAGGGGACAGGAGCAGACCCCTACGCCACACACCAGCCCACGGAAAAACACCAGCCCCACTCTGCGAGTCGGAAATCCCCTTGTGAAAACGCAGCACATTTACCAGCAGATGGCACTGCCCTCCCTCCCCCCTCCCCACGGCCACCCGTGTCCCCACCGCCCCTCTCCGCACGCAGCAGGGGGAAAAGCGTCTTCCCGTGTATAAACCTCACACCAGAATCAGCCCCCGGCATGTGCGTGTGCACACGCGTGTTTTCACGTCTCTGCACATAGTGGGATCCTTTGCATGTGGAAAAGCGTGAAAAAAAATCCCTTATTTTTCCTCATCTGGGCCAATAAGATGCGCTAAAACCTGTAACGAATTAATAACATTAATGCAGGTGGAATACGTGGTGCTACAACATCTTAAAACCTCCTGCCAGCAGGCAGGAGGCGGTTCCTGCTCCTATATACGTCGGCGACTATAGGAGGGCTCAGCATCATGGCCACGCAGGCGCAGCTCAGGTCGAGCTCAGCCTTTCCTAAAATACCCCCTTTCTGCCAGGCCCCAAGTCAGGATCCCATTGGATTAACTGGAGTCCAGTTGATTGCTGCGGTTTCAATAGCTTGTTCAGACATCGATTGCCGTCATGTCACCGGGAGAAAAGGATTAATAATCGGGTGCTCAGGTTGGCTCAATACTGCTGATAGTGCCTGACAAAATACCGTTAGGAGCACTCCCACCGGAACACTATCTATGTAGGAAAGCTGCAAGAAACATCATTCAGGGTTTCCCGGAATAATGATTAACTCCAGATCTTCAGCCTAGAAAATCCAACAAATAGTTTCTATTATTTCCAGATAAATTCTCTCTCTTCTTCAGTTCATTGCTGTTGCACACACAAACCTTTTCACTGAAACCCACCAGGGGAGATGCATCTTTTCCTGTCTCTGCCCCCTCCTTCTCCCCCCACAACCCCTTTATAATCCATCCCAGAGGAAACACACTTCTTCCTAACCCTCACATTTCTTCTGACCCTCAGCTAAGAACAAACACGTCCCCTGGCAGTCCCTGACGCCGCAGACGAGGAGCACATTCCCACCAGGTTCCCGTGTCGGGAGCGCTACTGATGTCCCGCCTGGCCTTGGGCATGTCACATCTCCCTGCCACCGCTCAATGGCAAGGGACAGCCTCGCGCACGCGTCTCCCAGAGTCCCTGGGACCCCTGGGACAGCGGTACGGGCAGGGAGCTGCGGTTGCCCCCGACATCCCTCCTCGCTTCCAACCTCACTGGCATTATTAGAACTGGGACTGAGTCCGAGTGCGCAATGGCCGAGACGGTTCCTCAGCCGTGGAGGTGCAGGATCCAACCCGCCATCCCATCTTCCAGCCTCCGTGAGCCGGTGCCGGGAGCAGATCCGGTGACCTCCCTTCGAATAAAAGGAGGACGGGATTGGGGCAGTAAATCCCATCCCGGTGCACATCAGCCCGGCAGTAAATCGGAATCCTCTCCGTGCCCTCTTTATTATCACATTCACAGCATGAAGTTATGAGCTTCTTCACAGCTCCTGCTATAAAAATGTGATGGATGGCGGGGGAACCTCAGGGAGTTAATCTATTCTCCCATTAAATTTTACTTTAATTGGTCTTTGAGTCAATCAGAAACTCAGTAGACAGTGAATTAAGAAAAGAAAAAGGAAAAAAAAAAAGAATGAAACAGGGTAGGGGGAGTAAAAGGAGGTGCCTTTTTGCTGTTACTATATTATAATGCTGGATTAGCCTTCTAGAGAAAGGCAAGAGGCTGCAGGCCACGCAGAGAGATTTCTGCATGGCTTGAGGTATCACTACAGAGAGGGAGAGAGAGTCCGGTAATGCCCCCACCCCCCCCAAAAAAAAAATCCTTAGAAAACACAGGGGCATCGATGAAATCTGGCCGTCAGCCACAGCGAAGCAGCGTCGAGCCAGCCCCGCGCTGGTGACGGGGATGCGAGAGGGAGGATGGAAACGGCATCGCTAAATAACCGACATCAATAACATTAACATGGAGACTGGGGAACGGGGCAGCGTTCCTGGTTCCTGGCAATCAGCGGCATTACAGGGCAGCAAAGCCCGACCCGATGGCAGGCGGCACCCGGAGCATCCCAGCATCAGCCCCGGTCCCAATTCCCATTGGCACAGCCAGGAGCAAAGCATACGGCTTGGGAAGGCAGGTTGGGCAATTGTGTTGCCTGTGCGGTATTAAAACCTTTAACGGGCTCCAAATAAAGGTATTCAGGGTCCATTAACGGTCTCCCAGGATTTCCCGTCTTATTAGAAGAATAAGAAGTGTATCAGCCTGCAGATCAAATATCCCACCAAAAATAAAAACTGCGGCGGAGAGAATAAAACCAGAGGAAAATGGAAGACGACACGAGGCTGCCTCCGCTCGGGAGCAGCGTGCCGGGGCTGACGTCTGAAGTTTATGCCCTGGAATATATGATAATAAGGTTTTATGGGAGCGAGCCCTGGGGACAGGCATTGTCTCTGTAAACAACGGACTTTGGGGAAAAGCCGAGGTTTGAGTAATGTGCTCACCCTTCACTTATGATAATATATATATGCATATATGCATGTGTGTATATATGCGCATACACACATATATGCACATATAGGGCAGCAAGTGCAGGAAATTATCACCCTGCTCTGCCCGAGGGGGAAACCAGTGGCAGTCGGAATGAGGACCACCTTGTCCTGGGCTGGTATGAGGTACTGAGACCAGTAACTGGGGAAGGGAAGAACCAGTCCCAGTCATGGTGCAGCCCCAAGCAGCAGTGACGTACACCTGGGGGCTCTCTGGGGCAGAGCTGGACCCACGGAGATGGTCAGTATTTGCACCGGAGTCAAATGCCTCAGCCTATGTGAGCCCGAGGGACCTGCGAGGGGTGCAGCACCCCCAGAGCCCAACGTCAGAGGGTAAAATCTCTCCCTGGGGAGAGGGCCAGACTCCGAAAGCTCCCCCTTTGACCAGCCTTGGTGGCAGCTAGCAGGCACTGGGCTGGAGGGGGACTTCAAAGATCCCTGCTGCACAAATCACTGCTTGCCAGTCGTGCGATTCCATCATGAGTACTGCAAACGTTTCCTTTAAAGCCCTGTGCTCCTGGAGTCCCGTGAATACACGACACACAGCTTCATTTTCCTTGCAGAAGGAAGAAAAGCTTTAAAACACAAGGGAAAAGACAGACAAAAAAGCCAGACCCTGCATTTACAACACTTCAGAATTATGGGCAGCACTGTCTCAACCTGGAGGGCAGTGAGGGGTGTGCCGGTGAGGAGTACCATGGTGCAGACACGACTCCAGCCGCCTGAATCCACCTCCCAGGCAGCACGTGCTCTGAGAGCCAAAAAAATCATGATTTTTCATTTTGGGGGAGGAAGAGGAGGAGGAAGAGGAAGACCGGAGAAGGATGGCTTGGGCTTTTGCAGTGCTTAGAGCTGGCAGTTTTCCTTCCCAGCACAGGGAAGGAACAGCCCCATCTGGGCTGGATTTGTGTGTTCCTACTCCTCCTCTCTCCAAAAATAGGACCGAGTGATGCTGCTGGCCCAGGCCCCCCAAAAGCACACCTGCATCGGCCCAAGAGGCCGAAGAGCACCCCAGGCTCCCTGCACAGGATCCGTGCCTGACCCTGGGATGAACTCCGCAGCCTCTCGGAGCAGAAACAGCCATGAGTCCCCCGGGAACGTGCCATTCGGCGCGGCTTTCGCGTGCGGATGGGTGGCAAGAGGGGGAGAGGGATGGAGGCAGGCGGGAGTGGTCCCGGGTAATTATGAAAATTAGATCTTTTAAGCCCCAGACTTTGGGCTCAATTTGGACTGACAGCTCATGAAGAGATCATCTGACGCCCTTAATGGGCAAACACGGGTTCAGCGGCTGTGTGCAATTAAATCATGCGTGCTGGTGTTGCGGCTGACACAGGGAAGGGAGGTGAGCCCAGATGTGCTGGAGGGGGGTTTAGGGACCACTCTGCATCCAACCGCTGGCTCTGCTCCACAGGAAAAAGGGGCAAAAGCATCGCACACACTCACTCCATCGCCCCCTGCACCCCTCCATCCCTGCAAGTATTCTGTGCCCAGCCCTCAGCTGACTCCGATTTTGTTTCTGCCAGGGTAAACCCCGGGCTAATGTGCCAGTGGCCACAAGAATTGGCCCCACGCAGGCGATTAGCTCTCCTAACAACCCACCACCTATTCATCACCTTCACTCTGTACTTTATGCAGTTTACAATAAATCAGTGGGCAAAGCCAAGACCAGAACTCGGAAGCGCTCGGGTCCCCCGTTCCAGGTTTTCTGGGAAGTCTCAGCAAAGGCACAATTTACCATCAAGACAATTCCTGGTGCAAAATGTCCCTCGCCGGAGTCCCCGTGGGGAAAAGAGACATGAGGGCCATGGGGATGTGATTCACCGTGCCGGCCGGTTTACCTGCCCCGCTGCTGTCAGTCACCCTCGGTGCCACAGCAGGGACATCCCAGGGGACTGCGCTTGTGCCTGGGCCTTCCTGACGTGTAAAGAACTCCCCTGTCCCTTTGCCGAGCGTGCCAACGAGCCCACAGCGCTCGTGTAGCCCCCGCGCAGAGCCAAAGGGGTTAACGCACACCGGACCCCATCCTGAGCAAGAGCAGGATCTGCCCTGCCCGGAGCAATTATTCTCTTCTCCGCTTCGCCCCCATCTCTTCCAAAAGTTAGAGGCTGAGGTGGAGCAGAATCAAACCTCTCCCCTGCCCAGCGTCCGCCTTCCCATCCCCTGCCGCCCTCCAGGCTCAGCCGCAGCGGCGGCAGCGAGGCAATGAGCGCCGTCCATCAGCGCCGGAGCAGGAGCGTTCGGAGGGGTGTAATTCTGCCGGAGGAGAATGGACTTCCCGAGCACATGGACCTAAACTGCAGAGAAACAGAGCCCTAAATCTCTGGCTGTAGATTTACGGCCTCCATTCTCTTTCTTTACTGCAAATACAATCCGGCAGTAATGGTCTAACACAGGAACACCATCACCAACTGGCTGATGGCTCACATAAAAGCAATGTCAACCAAAAACTATGAGTTTATAAAAGGGAACAAACCCTCAACAGTGACAAGAACATGAAACCCATTAACAATTTAAACACTCTCCATTTTTTATTCCCCACCTTGAAGCTATTACGGCTGATAGAAGGCTTCACAGCTGAGTTAACCACTTCAAGGGAGGGCTGCGCACTCGCACGCACGCTCACGCGCATAAAGAGTTTGCCGAGGCCGCGAGGTGGGAGGTTACGTGGTTTAAAACCACCCAGGGCTCTGCTCCTGCGAGATACTCAACCGCCCTCCCCTCCCAGGACCCGCTCAGCACCTGGCAGGATTTGCCCGCTTGCAATTTCCAAGGCTTTCAAAAGCCACCCGGTAACCCCAAGATACCACAAGATTATTGCTATGGTTACTGGAGGAAAAAAAAAAAAACAACAACAAAAAAAAAATCGCAGGTGCGTTATAATTGTTTTTCCCGGCGATTTTCTTGCTGCTCTGGGTCTCTTTTGGCACCTTGTCATATTATGGAGCAAATATTTGTGGAAGCTGTTGTGGAGTGCCGGAGCTGAGCACAGAGCCAGAGCGGAGGAGAGGAGAGAGACCACCTGCTTGGGGAAACGTGTACGACTTCTTCTTGGCAAGATTTTGCAGAAAATATAGGCAAACCCCACACATTTTCTTTTTTTTGGGGGGGCCCTTTAAAATCAGACCCAATTCAGCACCCAAGTGATTAAACACCTCTGCACGAGGGCTCGGTGCCTGGTGCCGGCTCCCAGTGAAGAGCAGCAAACCCACCAGGACACCGCTCCCGGCTCTCCACTGACCCTGAAAACACCATTTTACCTCTCTAACTATCAATTTTCTCCAGCTGCAAAACAGGGATAACACCAGTTAACCTCTACTGTAAAGTGCTTGATAATCTTCAATGTAAGGCGCTCTGTTCTAACAGGAAAACGACTGTAATTTTTCCCTGTTATTAGAGAAACCCAGATGGGGCTGATCCTCATCCAGCCGGATTTAGGCTCCCGTGCATGAGCTGCCCCAGGACCAGCAGCAGCTTTGACTCCTCCAGGTCTAAAAAAGCAGCAGCAGCTCCGTGCAAGGTGCGATGCTGTTGGCGTAGGGGATTTCATTGATCGTTGAGGATACCATTGATCATTGAGGATACCACTGATCATTGAGGATATCATTGATTATTGAGGATATCATTGATTATAGAGGATATCACTGATCATTGAGGATATCATTGATCATTGATAAAATCAGGTGATTGGGAAAGAGAGGTTCGCGGGGCAGGCAGCCACGCTGCTCCCTGGCTCCCCCACAAATACCCCGGAGACCAATTTTCTGGGCTGGCTCCATCACCTCAACCACTGCGCATCCTGAATTCGAGACCGTGGGTGCGACATGTGGCCACGGACCCTACCAGGTCCCTGCGGCATCGCTGTACCCTCTCTTCCTTCCTTCCTTCCTGCCCTGTCCCTGGGCAAAACAGTGGGACCACCAGGAACAGCTTGAAATCAGATCCTCATCCCCAAATGGAAGGAAGTGGCACTGGAGGCTCCTGCCATAAAGCCGGTCCCATCCTATTGAAACGCCGGCAGATGGGGCCATAAACGTTTCCTCCTCCCCTCGCTAACAGCCACTGAGGCTTCAGATTCATCTTTATCTTTATCTTGCTGTCAGGTTGTAAATGCCTCTCGCTCCGTCTCTCGCAGCTGGGACACGCCAGGCCAGTTCCCTTCCTCTTGAGGTTCGTTTTAACCAACAACAGCGGGGAAAAGAAAGGGTGAGGGTGAAATGAGAATGGGATCTGCAAGCAAAAAGGAAAGAAACCCACACCTGTCTCATGCGTGGGTTCATAAAGTCCCCCATGAGATGTCCATGGGATGGAAGCAGGACCAGGAGGACCCACCAGCAGCTCTGATGGGGCCAAAATCAAAGCCACCCACAGATCTGGGCACCCCCTCATTAGCGTATCTAAATCACAGGCGCTGTGGCAGGGATTAATGTACCCTCTTGTTTACCTGCGCTGATATGGGTTAGATATTGACACAAATAGCACGAACATCTGCAGCTTCATTAGGCAAGATAAAAGTTAAGGACTATAAACCTTTATGCTTCAAGTCGTAAAGCAGTAAGGGTCAGAAGGGAATTTCTAAATATAGGCAAGTTATTCCATCACTGTCCATTAAGGGGTTTTCTTGTGACTCTCCAAAGCAGCTGGTGCTGGTCACTCCTGGGCACCAGCTACCGGGTGAGGTGGGCTACGAGTCTGGTGTGAACTGAAAGATCCCACATTTCCATGGTCTTCGTTTTGTATTGCATCCCTGGAGGTGTTCAAGGCCAGGTTGGACGGGGATTGGAGCAACCTGGTCTAGTGGGAGGTGTCCCTGCCCACGGGAGGGCTGTTGGAACTGCATGACCTTCAAGGTCCCTTCCAACCTAAACTAGTCTATGATTCTATGATTTCCACGGTCTTCATTTTTTATTGCAATGGCACACAAGGACTCCATGTAAAATCAGGGTTTGCTGTATTATTGGGCAAAGAAACAGAAAGAGACACCTCTGGGTTGAAGACCTGATACTCCACAGCTTTATACTGGAAAAGCCACCGTTAGGGTCAGCAGTTAACATTCCCTTGATCGGGGTGGGGAAAACTGTCACCTTTTTCACCAAGTTTTTCTACATGTTTGAGGATTTGGGCAGGAAACTCCTATCATCACACCAAGTACTTTCTGGCTCGCAACATTCAACTCTGGACCAGAAAGGACAGGGGTGTTTCTGCAGGAGGAACAGCTTATTCAGACACCGCTGGAGCTCGCCCATCCTCGGCTGCGCGCACCGCCATTCCTGGGACTGATGCTTTCCTGCTCTTATTAAGAGCTCAGGCCACAAAACCTTGAGTCTGAATTATTATTATTCAATTCTTATTCACAGACTCATTCCCTATTTTTTAAAAGCTGAGTGTTAATTTTCCATCCTATCCTGCTGCCGTATCCACCTTCTTATGACAGACATGCCGTAAAGCCAAAAAACCCATACAGCCCTCCCTCTGCGCACTGGTGGAGTGACCAGCTCAGAGCAGGCAGAGACTCGTACAGGGTCATACATCAAACTGCAGCTGAGACGGGACCGGGGCCACCAACCCCTACCCTAAACACTGCATTTCCGCAGCCAGCAACAAACTAAACAGGAAAAGGAGCCTGAGCAGCATACGGATACGTTCAGCCTCCACCATCCCACCAGCAGGAGAAGCTTGACAAGATGACGGAGCTTTTGACCCCGGCGATATTTGTGGCAAGGAGGCGATCCTCTACAGCAAAGCTGCAATTGGATGGGAGACACCATGCTTCAAATAACAAATTCTGGGCGAAGCAGTTAAAACCCCCTAACTAATAATATTAGTGACAGGCTGACGTTAATTAGGACAAGTGGCCTCTTGTTCAAACAGTTTACTAAACGTTGCTTCATTCTGCCCGGGGAATGGATGCTCTGGACTGCTTTATTACGCTGGACCCCGACCTTTGATTTTATGAACAGTGTGTTTTGGAGTTATCCTGGCTAAAAGGGTGAAAATTCTGTAGGAGGAAATGAGCTGACAGCCCTCCTGCGCTGAAGCCCTGACACAGGATGCTCCAGCTCAGCCCTGCATCTCGGCTCCTGCCTGAACGGCCGCACGGCCACGGGGACGCTGAGCCACCAAAAGTCCCGGCGAGAGCAGAGCTGTCACCTCAGGCAAACCAGCCACTTTTGCAAGGATAAAATGAGTTTTCAGGACCTGAGGACCGTCTGTGTCTCACAAGAGGATACAGCATTTTAGGTCCCCTTATATCTGCATCAGATGTGCCTCAGCTCCGCTGGTCTTGGGGACCTCCTCCAGAGAGCTCCTGCCAGAGAGCCCGCGCTTCTCCCTCGGTCCACTGACACATCAGGCGGCTTTACGCCGAAGTTTCCCATACTGACTCCCTTTGGCATTGAGTCCGCTGCAAAAATGATAGATTTTTCACATCTGGCCATTTTTTCCTGATATTTTACGCAAAGCAATAAAGCCCAAGTTGCACTCCTGGCGCGGCGGTGCCTGGAAACGTCCCTCGTGGGATGTGGGGTCAGCCTGCGCCAGGACAGCTCAGACAAGATGGGGATCATAAAATAACCACCTTTTTTTCAGAGGACCGAGGAGCTCTGACCAGTTTTTCCCACCACAAGCTGGAAACATGACGAACGCAAAACTCTCTCTGCCTCGGAAGGTTTGAGGGCTTGTCCCCTTGAATGTTTAATAAAGATG
>NW_009650093.1:129769-156191 GCF_000708025.1 Charadrius vociferus
TAATTGTGGGAGCCTGCTCTGCGTTTGTGTTTTCCAGGATTAACAGCTAGAGCCGGAGCTCTCCGTTTTCTAAGTCTTCTAATTCTACTAAACATCCGCTACCCTGAAAGGACTCCACAGAATCCCATAAAACATTATTTATCTGTGTGCGTTAGCTGCACGATACTGTAATTTCCAGAATAAATGCTGGGTGTAAATTGTTGTTTATGTTGGAGTCTGACTGTCTTTACGAGAAACAAAGTGAAAACTGAATCTTCACAGCTTTATTTCTTCCGCTGAAACCTCTTCTGCAGAAGGAGAAATGCCTGGTGGAGTGCCTTAATGGATGGCTGTAAAGATTGTTGGGTTAAAACAAAGTACAGGGAATCACCTTCATCCCCCCCTTTTACTGCCAAATCCTCAGCTGGTGTAAATTGGTGTAGCTCCAGTGACTTTGGTTCATCTGGCCCACGAGTGTCATTTAAATCAAGCTAAATTAAAGTGAAAGCAGCGCCATTCACATGGTTCTAATTAAAGGCCCATCAATGTTTCTATCGCAAACCTTGGCTGGTTAAAAACACTTATTTCCACCCCGGTGTCCAGCCCCAGGCCGGAGGCACAGCGCCCCGAGCATGTCCCGGGTACCCACATCCCATCCTTGTGAGGGCTGTGAAGACGCTCTGAGGTACCGCACTGCAAGATGGGTACCACAGCCGATTCTCTTTGTGGATAAGCATCTTTGGAAGAGTCTGATCAGGCTCCAGGAGGGCCTTTGGTGCTGGACCTGTCCTCACTGTTCCTCACGCAGCTGCTGTGGAGGGCCAGTCCTGTGCTGCCCAAAGCCTGGACTCACCCCCTTTAACTTTGAATACCCACGTGAGATGTCTCCGTTAGCAGAAATGCCTCCTTCTCCTGCCAGACGCAAACCTCTCCCTGGGGATGCTTTGCTCTGCCCCAAGGTCTGGAGATCTTCACCCAGGATCCTGATGGCCTGAAGTGAGGGGAGATGAATCTGAGCCACCTATCAACTACAGGAGCGGAGAAGCTTGGGCTTCCTCTTGACTTTCCTCTCTGGTGGACACTATTTTAGCCCCACCGGGTGAAAAGCACTTGCCAGATACAATGGTGCAAACTCAGGTGGGATGGAGCTTAGCTGCGATGACCCCGTTTGGGACAGGACCTTGGGAGACGTGGCTTTGTGTATGCCACACAACTAGTGGTGGCACTGCAGGGACTTCACTGCTCTCTCCCACTGGCCTCGTGTGTCTGGACTGGGAACGTTTTTGGCTTGGGGCTGCCTTGAACTTGTTGTCTGGACAACCCGGACTGTCGCACGGTTATCGTGGTCAGGAAGGACCCACAGCCACGGGGACGCACCGTGAGCCGTGTGCTCCCCTGGGCAGCGTGAAACACTTTCAACCATGCAACACACCAAACAGTGCAGAGCTCCTCCTGCTCCCAGCTCCCGAAAACTTTGTCCTTCAGCGTCATCAGTTAATGATGTGCAGGGACAGGAGAAGGGGGCAGAAGGGCTCATCCTTGGGCTGGGTGACCCCCACCAGCTCCCAGGCTGCCCTGTGGGAGAAGGTAAAGCCCAACGTCTTCCACACCGCAGGACTAACTCGGACCCGGGCAGGTCCTTCCCATGAGGACATGAGTTCTCTGTTCATCCCTCCTCTGCTTTGCGAAGGAGCCCCAGGAGCGACACGAGCCCCCGTGCCCTCCCGGTCCCCAGGGAGCTGCCGAAACGGCCGCCACTGCTCCACCGCGAGCGGCAGGAGATCAAAGTTCAGGGAAACTTTTGATGAAGTGCTCTGGCAGCCCCATCATCGGGAAGCAAGAAAGGTCAGAGAGTGGAAAAAATAATAAGAAAATATAACTGCTTTCTTATGAGGAAAATATTATGAGTTCTTCCCCTTTTTCAGCTTTTATGGAAGGAGATTCTGCCAGTTCCCTCAGAAAAAAAGAAGAAAAAGTAGTTTTAAAATGAGATTATGCACCTTCAGGGTGCCATTAGGAAGTTTTACTGTACTGAGATGACATGAAAGCTCTGGAATTAATATCCCTGAGATGCTTCAAACCTGCAATAGCAATTATTGTACTACGTGTCCCTGGATAAATAATAGGGCCATTCAGCTAATTAGCTTCAATGATTTCAGCTCCCTGTAAATTCTCTCTCACTCGGCTATAAAAATAACACTAGGCAAACTTTTGGTAACAGAAACTTCTTTCAGGGAGAAAAAAAAAAATAAGGGGGTTCCCCCAGCTCCTAATTCATAACGGCTGTCGCGGCAGCGGTGCGATTCCAAGGACTGGAAATATTAATAGGCCATAATAGAAAATATAAAAGGAGAACCATTATTAATTGCCATTTACTGGTAATAAACCTATCGCACCAATTTCTGCCCGCGCACATGTGCAACCCCATTAATTTCAATGGGGCTGCACGTGTTAATTGAGAGCAGAATTTAGTCCACTGGTTGTAATTAATTAATCAAGTTTTCAGTATGGTTTGCATACTTTAAATCTTTTTCTTCTTCTTTTTTTTTTTTTTTTTAATTATTTTATGCCTTCACATTTCTCTAGGTTTGACTTATGCAACAGGGGCTCCGTTCTCCGCCACGCCGTGATTTACTCCGGGGAAGAAGGGGATTTCTCCTGCCATCGCTCATTTTGCACGGGGTAAATTCAGCGCCACGGATCAGCCCCCGCGAGACCCTCGCGCAGACACCCGCCCTTAACGCTGCCCGGAGTTCTTCGGGCCATATTCTGACCTACACCAGAACGATTTGCTCCCGAGCACCCGCTGTCCCCCGGGGACTGCCCCACCGCACCGATGTCCACCAGGTTTGGGGGATTTGGGGTGTTTGGAGCAGTAAAAATAAGACTTTGTACAAGCGGCAGCGCCGCCTGCGCCTACTTTTAAGCCCTGATGCACCGAGAAATTTAAACTACTGACAAATCCCCATCTAATTTCATGCACAGAGTTAAGCACGTAATTAAGTGTTTCCTTTAGAGCCCGTAAAAAGGAATGCTGTGTTAGTGATATGTTGTGGGGGTTTTTTAAGGCTGAAATATGAAACAAGTTTTAAAGGGCAAATACTAATAGGGATGATCGTATCCCCCTCTCGGTCACAGGTGTCCATGAGGGGACGTGTTCGTCACCTTTTTCCAAAGCCCACAATATCTGCAATGGGATGAAAATTTGTTTGTGTTTTGGATTTGAAGTAAACCTGATTTCCAATATAGCGATGAACTAAGCAAACCGAAGCAAAGGCATGGAGAATTTTAGGAAGAGAGGGAAAAACCTAAAAATAAGAAAGCTTTCCAAGCAGTTTCGAAGAGCAGATATTTTTTGCGGTGTGATTTAAAACAAGCAAGGCTCAAATTTTATAAAAAAAAATTAAAAATGAGTGTATGCTCAACCCCCTCATAGTGGGACCCTCTGAAAGTCCCAAGCACTGAAGGAGCTGAGTGTGTCCCAGGGTTAGAGAAGATCCAGCAAAGGCAGGTGAGGAGCAGTTTCCACTGCCCAAATACAGCCCAAAAAGCTTGGCTGCCCCGTGCCGGAGCCTGGAAAGCCCCCAGGGCTCCTTCAAACACCCAAAAGGGGACGGTGAGAAGCCCAAGGGCCAGTGGCTGCGTGCCGGGGTGGCTCCCAGGGGCAGCGGGAGCCACCGTGTCCCCTCATCCCGGGGTGGCACCAGCGGCTGGCGTCCGTGCCCTGCCCACGGAGCGGGGCTGCCAGAGGGATGGAAAAACAAAGCAATTCCTCTAAATGGAAATTTATCTCAGGCATCTCCCCCTGCGTCAGCGCGGCGGCACTTTCCATCTCGGCACTCGACACGATGGCCCTTGGTGGGAATATTAATAATAATCCTATGATCAGACACCACACGGTCCTGAAAGAACTGACCCAATGTTATTTTAACGCTCTCAAATCCCTTTCTCCTTGCTCCCCATCAGCCGTGCCGCTGCCGCTCTGCCTGCAAATACATTTCACTTTCGGCGGGATCTACACACTCAGCTGATGAGAAATCCAGGCACCTCACTTGCCGAGGATGGAAAGTCATAACATTTGTTTTGGAAATTTATTTTAGCCAATATTTCTCAATAAAATAAATTGCATAAATGAAATCAGACTGACACTGCAATATTTCCTAACTAGCTGGCATCTCTCTGCAGCACTCAGGGACTGTCAGAAATTTTTCCCTGAGGTTTTCCCCGTTTATTTTATTTATTTTTGTAAAGCAGGGGAACGTGTGAAGGTTTTGGCACGGTATATTTTTCAAATCAGCGCAAACCTCATTACATAATAAGGAGGTTTTGCATGTTTCCCCGTGACACATGCCTCCTGTCTGAGGCATGATTGCTATATATTCTGATGCCATTTCAACTAACATGACACGTTTAAAAAAAAAAATTAAAACCCAATCTGGAAAATAATTAATTTGCCGCCCTCAACACCTTGAGAGGTCTGTGGAATTTGAATTCCCTTGTAAGATTCAAGCCCAGGTACGGGTGGGTCAAATTGCCTTTTATTTTTAAGGCTGATACCGAGTCCTGGTCGCTGCAAGGAAGATCAGGAAAGATTTTCGCATGCGTGACGCTCTCTGTTATAGGCATTGCAAAAAATTACCTTAAGAAAGAAAGAAAACGGAGCACGGCGAAGGCGCAGAAAACAAATCTGTGCGGCTCAACATCACCAAGAGGGATTTAACCCAGCCAAGCCCTGGGACCAGGCACCAGCGGAGCACTTGAGTTGGAGAATCACTAAACCCCAGATTTAATCTACCATGGCGGGAACCGAGCCCTTCATTTAGCACATGTTCATCAGCACGTTGAAGTTCAAGACGACTTCAGCGTCTGTTTGCTGAACTGGGACCCGCCTGCAGCCCAGGGCTGCTACAGGAACAAGCTGTTGGTTAAATCACGCGGCAGGAGGAGGAATGTGTTCTTCTCCTTTATTTTGCAGAGAAGCAAACAAAAGCCTGGGTAGGTTGAGGTCACATAAAGCGGGTTTGGTGGCACAAGACCTTGGGCTGCTCTCCCACCATGTGGCCTCCCTAAGGGAGGAGGTCTGGGCAGGATCATCCCCCGGGCTGGAGGGCAGCAGAGCTGCTCCGCTTTTCTCCTCCACCTCTAAGGAACATCCAGAATGGGGAACATCCAGACGGTGTTAGCACTCACTACCAGGTCTCCCCTCCACGCTCGAGGACTGTCCCGTGCCCATCGTCCCTTATTACTCCAGCTACTGCCACGTGAAGCTGAAGGCATTAAACCTGGAGGAAATTCGTGGCAGCTGCGCGCCCGGCAGCGTGAGAAACGAGCAGGCTGCGCATTGAAAAGCGAGGGCTGGAAAAACGTGACGAATTTAGCCCTAATTCCTCAAGGGTTTAGATTTGTCACTATCGGGGTTAAATGGCTTTCAAGGGTTTGCATTACGTGGATACAGCTTTTAAAAAGCAGGACAGGCTGAAACGCCTCATGTTGACCCATTCGTGTACCCATGGCCTTAATCTAAACTTTCCTGGATCTCATTCTATGAATAATTATACACACAGGAGGGCAGCTCATCAGCTGGCGTAAACTGGCTTAACTCCACCAAAGTAATTGGAGAACAGGCCAGAATACTGTTTCCAGACATGGTACGATGCCACTGGGGTTGAGCAGGCAGCGCACGAGGGCTGCAGGCAGGAGGCCGGGGTTTTATCACCGCTTTGGGATCAGCTCTGGTCCAACGCGTTCTGAGCCAGGACGCCTGAACTCTTTTGCCAGCGCCGTGTTTGTCTTTTGAGCTTGCTTAATTCAGTTTGCTTCTCTTTACCTTTAGTGTCTCTTTTTTTTTTTTTTTAATTTTTATTTTATTTTATTTTACAAAATAACACTGCTGTCATCTTGAAAAAGCAGCTGGAATTGTGTGGTTGGAAAAAAAAAAAAGCCCGACTCTCCAAGCGTCGCTGCACACCACTATTTATTCCTTATTTTAAGACACGGATGTGCGGTTAGCTCTGCTCACGGTTACCCTCCCTTTTGCCTCCCAAAATCCACTTTCAGCCTCAGTTGCTTGTCCGCACACTCACACCGTCCTGACCCACGGAAAATGGGGGTATGCAGTGGGTAACCTGACTGGAATTCCCAAACGGCACCTTCCCAGGACCCACATCAAGTTCCCGGTGCCCATCGCAAGAGCTTCACCCGTGTGAAACCTCGGCGCAAAGTCCCGCAGGAGGCAGCCGACCTGGCGCTGCCCCGTACGGTGTGGATGTGAGCAACGTGTACGTGTGCGGAGGGGATCCTGACGGAGGGATGCGGGGGGAACGGGGGACGGGCTCTCTCCATCCTTCCTCTGCTCCACCTGGATGGAGAGATTTAGTCCCACAGCCTGAATCAGAGAGTATCGCAGACGGCTCATCTCACCAATCAATTTTTACGGCTGGAGAGGATAATAATGGTAATATCAGTATAAAAAAACCCCGCAATGACCCATAACAGTAACATATTACAGCTCCTTTTAAATAACTGTGCTAGCTGCAGTTTCTTTGTTTCTCCGGCAGCAGACGAGCCGAGGCGCTGGGACCGTCGCCGGGTCTGCGGGATGCGCAAATGCTCCCAAAACAAGGAGGATGCATCAGGATGGGGATGGGTGCGTGGGGATGAGCGACCCGGCAGCCGGGGGTGAAGGGATGGGAGGGGATGCGGGGGGGATAAGAGGGGGGAGCGTTCCCCATCACCACCACCAAGGCGATTCCATCTCAACCTGGGAAAATTTAGGCTGAGATTTAATTCTCTCCTCGTTCCCATGGCCCAGCAGAGCCGTCCCCTGCGGCGGGTCCTTCTGATGGCGAAGCCGCCTCGCGCCCAACCACAGCTGGAAGCCCATGAAGCAGAATGCACGGCGTAATTTCCGACTCCCCCCCAGCCATATGCTGCGTCGGGAAAACCTGAAGATAGAGCATTTTACTGTAACACTGGGCACCGAAAGAGACCGCGTTCCCTAGAGTTAACAGACGTTTACTGGGGTTTATTGGTACTGCAGGAAGCAAAGTTCTCACTTGCCATATGCAAGGCAAAAAGTTAAAATGCAAAACTCCCCTCACCTTCGCTCCCAGAAGCCCGGAGCGGGGAGGACAGAGTTTATTTTACGGTGGGATGTTGTATACCCCACCAACGAGGGAAGACTGAACGGCTTTTCATTTGACAACAGGAGGAAGAACTATACAGCTTTTAGGTTTGTTGGGATGGGGGAAAGACAATTTAGCCCACCGCTACTTTCTTTGCACAACATTACTTTGAAGTGATTAGCTCAGCTGTTGAGATCTCCACAAAAAGCTCCTTGAAATCCCGGACTTGATTTCCAACTACAATAAAGCGCCTTTATGCTTTCATGCTAACGGACCTTCTGGCTGCCCTCCATCTTAAGCACATCATCAGCCCCAGAGTACCCGGTACCCGGCGCTCCCGCTCCTCCCGTGCAGCACCGTAGCCCGGTCCAAAGAGCTGTTTTCTTCCAGTCACTATTCCATACAAACACCCCAAAATTTAAAAAAAAATTAAAACTGTTTTTTAGAGGGTTGAAGCCCTCTTTTTTTTTTTAATTTAAAAACCGGACCGGATCCAGGGTATTACTATTTACTTCACCAGCATTGGTTCAGATTTACACTTGTGTAACAGCAACAGCAGAGCTGAGTCCAAACTGTGTAAAAGAGATTTAAAAACAAACGGGCGAGATGAGAATGTGACAAGACACACACACACACACACACACACACACACATATACACGGTGTGCCCGGAGCTCCTGTGTTGCCTGGTCCTAGCTCCAAACTCTCGCTTGCCCTAACGAATCCTACTAATACGCTAATTTGCCATGGATATTATTTTAAACGGTGCTTCCGAGTGACCCTCAAATTTGCACACACAATAAAACCTAATCTGCATCTGCAGACTGTGAAATGGTGCGGGGACGTCGGGCCGTTCGCTTCACACAATCCCCCGTACATATGAGCACCGTTTTTCAGAGAGCAAATCTGGAGCCCGTTTTCGGCAGATAATACCCGTCCCCTCCTTCCCACGGGCATCCCAAAACCCAGAGGCCAAACCGGGCTGAAAGAGCTGCTTCGACAACGGCAATCAGGCTGAATGGGGGAGAGGAAAATATAAGAGAAAGGATCTCAAAACAACCCTAAAGTGTGCTGCTTTAGGTGGACTCCTTTTCTGCAAGTGCTATTTTTAATCCTGCATCTTGTTCTTGTGTTTTCTGTACACCCCTAGATTGCTCATACTCTCTCCCGCATAATATCCGCTTAAATTCAGAGTATTTCTCCAGCCCTGTTTTGGCAGAGTACAGCTCCCACCTAACCGCGAAGAAATCCTGCAAACGGGAGATTTAGACTTTTCCCAAATCCCCACAAACATCCTCAGCCCCAATCCTGAGCCCTCTCACAGCCGCGGCTCGGGATCCGACCCCTCCATCCCACCGGGATGGGGACACAGGCTACGGCCCCCCCAGACCCCCTTTGCTCCAGGTGGATTCCTGGTATCATTTTTAGCGCTTAATTCCTAACAAATCGTGGAGCCGGAGGGTTTCATTAGCGCGGAGGAGCGGGTGCTGCTTCCTTCTGTCACCTCCACCGATTTCACCGCTTCCCCATAAACCAGTAAATGCTGCTGGGGACACATTAGGGAGGTATTTAAATGAAACAGCAAAGGGGGTGTCCGTGCCAGAAAGCCAGGTATTAAATATACAAGCAGACCATTTAAATCCGTCTACTGCAAATATCTCCCAGGTACACCGAGGACCTGAAGCACAGGTACGTTTCAGCGTTGTGAAAAACGACGCAATTTTGCCCAGGAAGATCTTACTCAAAAATTCCCTTATGCAAAAATTTTAAAGTGGGGAAAAAAGTTCCTTTTATTTATGTATTTATTCTCAAATGATTGTATGTGAGAGAGAGAGAGAAAAAAAAAGTGTTTATTTTAATCAAACCCAGAATATTTAAGCAGCCGAAATGGGTTTATTTTTCATGTTAAAAAGGGACATTCTGAAAACACTCCATGAAACAAAAAAAATCAACCCAAAATGCCTTGATCACAAAATAAATTATTTAGCTCTTATATAAACCCCGGCATGAAACGACAAACATTTTTGTCACTTTTGCACAGCCCTGATTACCGTGCATTATGCTTTCTAACAGCTTTTCCTAGCATCATCACTAATGGATTTTATAACATGCTTTATAACAGGTTATTAAGGAATATGGCTATAGCTGGTAATCGCTGTATAATATGAATAAAGCATTTAAGAAACGGCCCCTTCATTTAAACTGTTAACTGGGAAAACTGTCGCATTATAAATAACAGAAGTGAGAGGCATTTCTGGGGAGGGCTTCCATCTCCAGCCCCGCAAAAATGTGTATTTGCACATTTCTTCCTTCCTTTTCTTTGCTTTTTTTTTTTTTTAAAAGACTAAAACCCGTTCATTCATCATTATTCTTCAAACCTACTTTTGCTGCGATGCCCACAAGAAGCGAATCCCTTGAGACTATTTCCTTTTATATGATGAGTCATTTATTTTATACAATGGTATCATAAATTTTAAAAAAGTTCAAGCGCGCTGTGCATGGGCCATTGCCAAGTAACCGTGTCATCTCACGGCTGTGTTTACGGTCTCTCCTTCCCCACACCTCACTGTTTTGTCATCCCGTCACTGAATCATTTCGGGCTTGATCCTGCTCCCATTTAAGTCAATGGCAAAATTCCCATTGACGTCAATATGAACAAGAAACGAGCTATCTGGGAGCGAGATGATCTATGAATGTGGATGTATATCTCAAACCACGGCCCGATGTTGAGTATCTAACTAATAATAAAAAATTATAGTCTGCTGTGATAGTAGGGGAATAGTAGGTGGGCTTGGGGAAGCGAGGAATAAAATTAACATTATAATTGGGCAGGTATTTATAAATCTGCATCCTGGAGGAGTTTTTAAATGTCAGTTAAAAATAAAAAATATCGTCTCCCCCCAGCTAAGAGACGGGGTGC
The DNA here is from genome assembly GCF_000708025.1 of Charadrius vociferus. Lineage (NCBI taxonomy): Eukaryota > Metazoa > Chordata > Aves > Charadriiformes > Charadriidae > Charadrius > Charadrius vociferus. The sequence continues at coordinate 139,792 of NW_009650093.1, forward strand.
GGTTTCCACAGAGAGCCCACCCCGGCCCCGCAGGTGCTCCTGCATCCCGCATCGTCTGGCATCCTGCACCATCCTGCATCCCGCATCCTCCTGCACTCTGCATCCCGCACCCCGCACCCCACATCATCCCACATCATCCCGCATCCTGCATCCCCCCACATCCTGCACCCCGCATCATCCCACATCATCCTGCTCCCTGCATCATCCTGCACCCTGCATCATCCCACATCATCCCACATCCTGCATCATCCCGCATCCCCCCGCATCATCCCACACCCCACATCATCCCGCATCCCACATCATCCCGTACCCCGCATCATCCCACATCATCCTGCATCCCCCTGCATCATCCCGCACCCTGCAGCATCCCACACCCTGCATCATCCTGTATCCCGCATCATCCTGCATCATCCCGCACCCCACATCATCCTGTATCCCGCACCATCCCACACCCCGCAGAGCCCCGGTGGGTGCGTGTCAGTCCCGGCTCCACAAGCAGGTGGCAGTGGCGACATTTCCCGACGAGGCTTCTCAGCTGGAAATGTCCAAAGCGGGGAGAGGAGGGGGGAGAACAACCCTCGCACAGGAACAAACACACAAAAATAAATAACATCTCGAAACGTTAACTTCTTTCCCTCTATCAGATCATTGTTAACAGCTAATAAAATATCAGTCTGCAGGGACACGAGATATAACCAATACCCTAATAAAGAGAGTCAAAGAAAGGAAATTAGATCTGCTGGGTTTTTATACCATTCGAATAAAGTGATGGATCTGAAGATTTGGACAATCGTTGCCTAAAAAATTAAAAGCGGGGCCTGTGCGTGCCAGCAGGTTGCTGAGGCACGGAGAGCCGGGACCGGCTCTGCCGCAGATCAGATTTCCTCCTCTTCTAACTATTGGTTAATGTTTTTAAAAAGGGCCCATTAGCAAATGCCACATGTAAAATGATTCATCGGTGGAAACCCATATGAAAAAGTATTACGGTCTCTGCTCCTATATTGCAATGCAATTAATATCAATTGAATTAATCATAGTGAGTTAAGTGAAATGTTATTAAACAATGCACGCGCGCAAACATCGTGGCATCCCCCTTCAGACAAAATGTAACGTTTTCAATATTTGCCTGCAGCTGACAACAATAAATCCTCTTAAATTTGCCTTCCAAGGTCAGCGAGTGCGGGAGATGCATGTATATGATTTTCTAGTTTACCTGCTAAGGAGAGAGAGGGGTCAGTAAATTATACTCCCAATTCAGCCTAATTGAATAGACTAGTGGACGTCAGAGTCGAAACTGGAGGGAGCACGAGGACATACTTGACAACATATATCTGTCACCGGAGACAAGAAGAGACAGGTAAATGGACTGACAGAGGGGAAAGATATACCACACGTATAATAACCACCATGTGATGAGAAGAACAAGTGTTAAAGGAAGAATAACAGAGCCACCTCCATTATCTGGAAAGCAACTTCACTCATTTTTTTAATTAGTGGAACCTGCGGCTGACAAGGGAGGGCAAGATTGAAGACTCGCTGGAAGCTCATTACATATTCTCGTCCTGAAATGGGTGGCAAGAGGCAATGTTTTTAAGCAAACCCAGTTGTGTTTCTCTGGAGCAGGACAACTTCCAGGATTTGCCAAATGGGCAAAGAATGACAGGTTGATGTTTTTGAGAAAAATGGATTCCCACCGCAAATCCGGTAGAGCAGCCAAAGCAGCAACCCAGGGATTACACAGTGTTTGCTCTTGTATGGGGCTTTTATGCATAGGTTTCGAGGTTCTTTATCGGAGAAGGCTTAATGGCATTAATCCCGTTTCACAGATAGAGAAAGCGAGGCAAAGTCATTTGCTCAAAATTACTCAGTTGAGACCAAGAACGAATTGCTCCGACGGCTGCTCCCGAGCCTGAACCGAAGGGCTGAGCGGAGAGCGGCAGCAAGCAGATGAAGTATGGTGCGAAGCGGACTGACGAGCGAGGAGGGGAGATGAGGTATTCATGGGAGAACTCCAAGTGTTGGGTCTCTTCACAAGTCTGATCCAACAATCCCAAAATTGCTGTACTAGACCTCGGAAAAAGTAATAGCGCAGCAGTGGTACAGGGATTGAGGAGTCGAAGGAAAACTAGGAACCACAGAACTAAGTATCCTATGATATTAAGGCAGTAGTGCAGAAATATAACAAATATACTTCTCTTTTTAGAAGAGGGGCCGGGAAAAGTTGGGTGAGTCCTCGGAGACAAGGTGGTTTTCCACAGCAGAGGCTCTTTCGTTGGGAATTTTTCCTTACGTTTAGCAGCTCCCGCCGGAGCATAGCAAAACACAGTAGAAATGTTAACAAGTTATTCCTGGGAAAAGGGAGAGTAGGAAGAGGAACATCGAACGTTGTCATCCAGTTTAATCAACGAGCAAACCAAGGCAAAACATGTCCCACTCTTGTCTCAAATTCACCAGCAGAGTTCAAACAGAAAACGGCAATCTTAACTATTAATCTCGTTTTAAGCCACAAGAAAATATATCTGCTTGCAGTAGTACACAGCTCGCTGTGACGGAGCCCATCAGCTTCATATCTTTCTCGTGCCATTGACGGTACGGTCCGAACAAATGTTTTCAACAATGTTTTGGTAAACAGCTGATTAAGCACCTTTTAGTCGCCTGATGTTTCTGTGCCCTTCCCAAAATAGCGTGGTCACAATAAAATGTTGGAGAATCTTGAAGATGAAGCGCAGCCTTGAACAGACAGCGAGGGTTAGCCTATTTGACAGTCAACATCATTTTAAATATCGAGGCTAGAAGATCAGAAAGCTGCTGATGGGATACGCGGTTGCACACGACAGAGATGGCAGAATGCAGCTTGAAATCAAACTGCAAAGTAACCTTCCATCCAGGTACCACAGGAAGGGGTTCCCTCAGTAGCTATGAATCGATTTAAATGGTGGCACCCCACCTTCCTGCCACATCACCACTCTCTGTGACCTGCCCGGGCATGTCGGGATGAAGGGGATGCCCAAAAGGCTGTGCTGTTGAAGAAAGCTCCGTCTTCACCACCAGATCTCAACCGCTGGTGCTGGTGAAGAGCCTTGTCCACAAAACATGGCAATTCTTCCACCTGGCTGAGGGCAAGACCTGGGACTGGTCTGTTCCTCACCATCCTCCATAACAGGGACAACTTCAGAGAAGCTCTTTGGATCAGTGTCTCACACCATCCCTGAGAAGTTCCATAGGCACCTGGAGGGGATGAGCAGCATCGCCAGCTCAGCACGTTTACTCTCCTTACCTTCGGAGTCCCAACTTCTGAAGCTCCAAGACTGCCTGGGGATCTTGGCCATCATTTAAGCAATGGCCTGCTTGAAAAGGAAGTTGGAAACCAACACTTCTCCATTCTACAGAGGACAAAAAGCCTGAGTATTAAGCCAACCTGCCCTTTTTAGTCCATGTCCACTTCTGGTGGCCTGTCTTGGGGCACCATGAGATGAGAGAGGGCTGAAAACGCAAGGCAGGCCACAAGCATTACAGCTCACTTGCAAAGTGGAAGAGGAAGCGGGCCATGTCTTATAGTTAAAATTTCACAACTGGGAGAAGAGCAGGTAACCGTGGCCACCCCGACGGATGCGAGTCTGCGGCTCAAGCTCTACGTAACCTGGAGCAGATCTGGGGACATCCCTCTGGCTTTGGACTCTGCACGTGACACGGAGAACAGGGACACAGGAATTACCAAACTCATAGAACTTTATGGATGATTTCGATTTACATAGTGCTTTGGAAGGGCATTTTAAGAGTCCATAAGGTACCATGGGAATACACATAAGGCACTAGAGGAGACCAAGCATTACTCCTACCACTCCGGGACATTCTTCTATGTAATTCCAGTGTAGTCAGTCATTCAATTTTAATCATAACTAATGCAATGCCTTTTACAAGAAGAGGTCGTGCTATATTCTAATCCATTTTGTAATTAAGCATAAATTTTAAAGAATCAATTGAATACAGCGATGAACTCGCAGTTTACCCAACGCCTTTGCTGCCAAAGGGTGTCCCTGTGCAATTAGCAGACTTACAAAGACAGGCTAAAGGATGGAAAATGCTCCCAACCTCTGGCACGCGGTCTTATCTGGGAAACAATGTAAGGAATAAAGCAGCAACGCCATAAAGATAAGGTGGAGAGGCAGGAGGGTTTTTTTAAGGAAATATTTAAGCATAGAGAAAAAGAATTATCTGATTTAGAACTGAGCAGGAAAGGGAGGTTTTGATCCCAAGAGGAAAACCTTGTGAGGTGCTGGGAAGAGACACTGTCGGAACTCCAGCATTATCTTTAGCATTCATTTTGGGCATCTTCCAGTTCCTCCAGTTAACGCCTTTCCACTGGCCAGAGCCAGGATGGATCCAATCCTACATATACTGGTGGGAATGGTCCTTTCCACCATCCAGTTCAAGTACTGGGAGCGTCCGGGCAGGCCCGTGGTGGGAGGTATCGGCAGGGTCTGGGCAGCGACATGCTTTGTCTGATTTTGATCAAGAAGGAAAAGAAGCATAACGAGCCCCTCAGGTCCGACTCTCTTCCCCGTCCAGGGGAAAATAATTTAGCCTGAGAACTTGAAATTGGAGTCGAGAGAAGATGAGATGTCTCTCTCTGCAGTTTTGTTAATTTAAACTGGACTTTATTAGGGATGATTTTAAAACATAAACATTTTTAACCAGAGCCAGGATTTTAAATGGACTAAACAGTCTGGCTGCTGGAGTTTGGACTGCTGCAGAAATTGCTGCCATTTGCAAAAATTTGGACGCAGACACTGGGCTGATTTCGAGCATCTCCACCCCCCAGGATGAGCCCTGCATCCTGCCTGCGCTCGGCTCCGGCTCCACCACCTGCAGCCGTCGGGGCTCGGCGACGCTGTCGGCAGAGGGCAACGAAGGCCACGCAGAAAACCCCACACCAGCGCCACGTAGAAGACAGAAAGCAGAATTTTTTCCATCCCGATTACAAACTGAGCAGTCCCCAAATCCATCTTTCCCAAATCTGGGATCAGATTTCTTCCCCGTCTGACAAGGGAGCGTTTTCGCCCGGGTTTACCCAGGGCAGAGCAGAGCCCATATGAATACTCTTCCCATGTAAATACTTTCTTTGCAGCAATCGCTCCCTTCACGCACACAAGCACAATCCTTCCCAAACTCCCCCTGCCTTCGCGCCGGCCCCGAGGTCAGAATCCATCCCGCTGTCTATTCATCAGTGCGGAGTCCGGGGAGATTTAATTTTCTTTCTTTCTTTCGAAAGCAAAGATGAACACTGCATGTGCCTCAGACCCGCGCAGCCCAGCCCTCAAAGGCACTGCTCTATGCAAATACAGTTGCTAAGGAGAAAACATTGCTCTCCCCGCGTCCTCCTAAAAATACTAATTAAAACCAACCCCGCTCGCTCTCGCAGGGTACCAAAGCGACGCGAGGCAGTGAACTCCACGCGGCCAGCCGTCGGCATCGGGAACAGGCTGGAATGATTTGGTTTTGACCGCCAGATGACCTCGAGGGCTGCCCGGCCTGATGGACAGTCGGACCATTAGTCCTTTTAACACACATTCTTTTCCCGAAACGCAGACATCACTCCGCTGGTTCGCAGAGAGAGAGAGAGCGCACCATCTAAACCAGCCATGACCCTGCCCGCTGGGTTATGGGCCCTAAGGCGAGGGGGAATTCATTCGGGGAAGGAAGGCGACAGCTCGCCTTTCACAAAGAGCCCCCGAAACCCCGAGCATTCTCCCCAGGCCTGAGAAAACCATGACACGCCACGGCAGCCCCGGGAACGGAGGGTCCGGAGCTTCGCGTTCCCATCCCCGCGCCCCGCAACAAAAGGGAAGAGGCAAATCTCTCCTCTTCTTTGTGTTTCCCAAGGCTGGGTTTGGTGGTTTGGTTTTTTTTCTATCCAAATAAACACTAAACATCCCTCCCGGTACCGACAGGAACAGCCGTGCTGTTCCACACTCTTTTATCACAGGACATGAAATCCCGATTCCTTTTATTTGCTCCCCTCTCTTCTGCCGAGGCATAATTTTTTGGTCTTATTATTCCAAGCAAAATGAGGCAAGAGGTGAACAAGCCCTGCTGCTAATAGACCAGAACAACCTATTAATCCAGAGCAAAATTAAGCAGCACAAAGGTTAGGGAAATGAGAGTTTTGCTCTTTTTTAACCTCATAACCGAAGCCTGAGCCGAAAGCCTACAGACGATGAGAGTTTTTTCTATTGACTTTAATGAGATTTGGACCAGGAGGTTTAGGTGCAATCAAGGGTTTCTAGATATCCAGAGGTGTTTTGCTTCAACAGAACCAGAATTTCAGCAATATCTTCATTTTTCTGTCACTTTGCTGCAAGACTGAGAGCAAACCGCTAGTGCCCACAGCTGCCTCAGTTTCCCCAACTGAAAAATGAGGATAATTACTAATCCTCCTCCATCAGGTTTACCACAAGGAACATCTATTAAGTGCTCCAAGACTACCAGATGTAAGAGAACAAAACTCATAAATTGCTACAAATACACTGTTATTATCCACATTTACTCTGCCTGAACCCGCACCTTAAAAAGACGCCAAACTGGGCTGGCAAAATTAATACAAAACAACAAAGTATGCTTTGAGGTGGAAGGGGCAGCGTGGGGAGGGAGGGGGCTTTTCTGCCCCCTGCCCCAAAGAGATGATTCATCCCATCTAAAAATAAAATGAGTAAATAAATACAGATGCCAAGCCCACAACACGGAGGGGGGAGGAAAAAAAAATAAAAATAAAGCTTTTCATCTCCCTTTTCAGTGGCTGCAGCAGACAGAGCCTTGCCTGTCCCGAGCCCGTTTTAATTTCCCTTTTGGGATGACTGACGAGCTACGCGGAGCTAAATGAGGAAACATCTGTTTGACTGTCGGAAAGCGGGCACTGGGTGCCGAAACCCCAGTCCTGAATGCCACTTTCACCACGTCCCAACTTCTCCTGCTGGAACCAGCCCAGCCGGGGCAGGGGCAGCAGCTCGGGGACAGGGGGGTGAACCCTCCGGATTTGCTCCTTCCTGGAGATCTAAGCCCAGAAGGCAGCCTGCATCCCAAACGCGAGTTTTCCCTGTTTTCCCCAGGCTGGGAGAGAAACGGCACTGCGGAGGGTGAGCTGAACCCCGTTTCCCCACACAACCTTCTCCGCTGCAGCTCGTCCCGTGGAGACCGAGAACACAGGGAGCGTTATAACTCCTCTTAACAGGAGGCAGAGAGAAACTTTGGATGTCTCCAGCCTACTCTCTGTCCAGAAAAACCTTACAAGGGGCCTTTAATTATTTTTTTAAAGTCGCTTCCCACAGTCCCTGACATTTTGCAGGCTGCGGGCTGTTTGTTTTCTCTAGCACGGTGGCTGTACAGTAGAGTGTGCCTGACCCCTGCGCTCCGGCGAGAAGTGTGTCTAATGCTCCTACAAGGTAACCTTTTCACTGGAGTTTTCTTGGGTGACCCCAGAGTCCCATCTGTCCGAAGACTAACTCCTACGGCATGTGGAAAATGCAGCTGGCCCGTCTCCAGAATGCCTCCTGCAAGACCGACCCATCTGCATCTTTTCTGCTTTATCCAAGTTTGCAGTATGGCATATTCCCCCCCTCCTCTCTTCTCTCTCTGTACAAGCTCAAAAATTAACTCTTTCCGCCCAGGCAGATGATGCCGTTTGAGCAAAATTGAACTAGGCACGAGGAGCAAGTTTAGACTCACTTGAACCCGCGCAAATCCGCAGCGACTTAAACTAAATCATACTCTGAATTTACTTTGCAGTGGTTAAGAAAATAATCCGGCCCTTAATTCCCTCTGTTACCCCAGGAGGGTTTATCTATCTCATCTCGTTCCCCGGTCCCTGTTCGGCACTTGGCAGAGCCGACACCGCTCTGGGGACAATAAGATGCTGCTGGTATTGCTTAAGGGACAAGCTAAGAACTTCGAGTTGCCCAATTGCAGCGATTACTGGTAAACTACAGCCCTGAGGGATTTTAGGCAAATAATCAGCTGGGTGGGGGCTGTACCGTGGAAGAGTGCGTTTCCACTTTGATGAAAACAACAGTGTGCTTTGATTCTTCGGGGAATCTTCTTAATAGTGAATTGGTGGCTGAAGCTCTCCGGAGCAGGACCAGAGGGATGCTCGAGCCCGGGAGCGTGCAGATTCCCGGCATCAGCCCCCGTGTGGGTCCATACATGTTCTAGCAATTAGCCAAATATTTGCAGCAGCAGTGAGCTGCAGAGAAATCCTCTACCCCAAGTTGAGAGTCGATGGGCACAAAATGGGGGCTTTCAACGACCGGTCTGCCATTTAAAACTGGCTTAAAATACAGGAGGGAAACAGCAAAATGAAGCTGCGTTTGCTTCAACAGCTCTTTGCCACCCCGTCCTATAAGTTTGGGGGTTTCCCTCCCGCCTCCCCAGGAAACCCTGGACAGACCAAGGAAGAAGGATTGACATTCAGATACGTTTGGCCACACTAGTGAAATTCCTGGTTTTCTGCTTCATTTAGATGAGTAACATTTAAAAACAAACGCCGGCACTGATTGCCGGTACCCACAAAGCTGTCCTTGCAACGCAGGGTGGTGGCGTTTGCTCCTCTGCAGCCTGAGCACACCTGAGAGGGTCAGAAACCCTCCCATTTATTTATTTTAACAGGACTAGAATTGCATTTTATGATGAAGGTGCAGAATCCAACTCCAAATTAGCTGGGAGTGAGGATCCAACACCCACAGGCACCTTAGAGAAATCCCAACTTTCATTAGCAAATTACAACTGAGCTTTGGTTCCCGCAGGCTAAAACACATAATAACCCGAGAATTAACTTCAGTGTATTCACAGGATTAACGTTGTACCAGGGGTTGATAATTAAAAGAATCCTGATAAAGACACTGCCAAAAATTAATTAATAAAAAGAGAAGTATCAGTGGAACTTTAGATCTGTGGGTTTGATACTCCAGCTCGCACACTTAGACGAATCTCTTCCACTCACTGAAAACCTGGCACTTAAGTGATGTAAAAACTTTAGGAAGGGCACTAAGTGTGGCTGAGTTACAAAAGCAGAGCTTTTCTGTCCCGATCAGGCTCTGACACTTGAAATCCAAGGCAGCTGCTCTGCTTAGCTCGACCTCCCTCCTTCCCCCCCTTTTCCCAACAGCCCATCGCTCCCTCCTCCGTCTTTAGTTTTAAGCTTCAAGTTTTTGCAATCAGGGAAAAAAATGGCAGCCATTAGAAACACTAGTTAGGGACTTAGTCCAAAATCAATTTTAATTAAAAACACACCGCTTTAATGTTGAACACGGTCGTTTTTAGCACGGCTGTTGGCTAGAGGACCTGCGCGCTCTGGCCACCGCTGACACGCAAGGAAGGACTTGCCACCGGGACCGACCCTTGTTGTTACTGGGGGGGGCTGGATGGAAAGCCCGGGGGTTCGGGGACCCCTCTCATGGCTACCAGCCGCCTCTAAATGACGTTAGGGTCGCAGTGCCTAACGACTGGATGTATTTCATTCTGGGGAGGGGAGTTAGGTGGGAGAGAAGGGGCCGGCGAGGCGGGGACTGGGGGGAAATAACCTGTAAAGAGGAGCGCCGGGGTTTTATGAGAGCCGCTATGACCCAGAGTCAGTTGGTCACATGCAGCCGGTGCCCATTACCAAATCAATAAGCATTAAATCAACCTCATTTTCTACTATTTAAATTAACTATAACTGTTTTAATTGCAGATTCATAGCCTGCAAACTGCTTATTACGCTTTACATTATAGCTGAGATTTGCTTGCACGTTACAGACCATTGAGAGCACTCGACAAACCCAGTCCTGCTCAAACCTTCCCCCCCCCTCCGCCTTCAGCCTTACAGGAGGAGACCCATTAAAACCAGGGGAAGGGGAGGGAGGGCTGGGAACGCACAGCGTGGGAGCGCGGCACAGGGTAATGGTCACCGTAGACTGTAGCAGGAGGCGAAGAAATTAAGGGCTTGTTTCTTGCTCCCACGGAAGATGCTGCTGTGCCTGGCAGCGCTCAGGGTCCCCCCTGCCCCTGTGCTGGGGGAGCCACCTTGTGTGGGGTGAACCCTCAGGGTCCCTTAGCACCCGGGCGAGCTTACGGGGTTATAAATCCTAAAGAAGTGCCACCCTGCAAACCGGCAGCGACCTTCCGCAGCGCTGGGCAGGGTGGAGAGAGGGGATGAGAGACCCCGAAAAGCAAAACCAGCCCAGGGAGGCAGATGAGCCTGGGCTGTGCCCGAGGTGGGGCTTCCCACCAAGGCTAAACTCTTGGGGGCAGGAACTTTTTCCCAGGGAATGGGGTGGCAGGGTCAGATCCGCCTGTGCGGCACCCGGCAGGAGGGACCCCGCAGCACCGCAGGGCTCAAGGCTTGGCCGCACAAAGGTGCCCTTGCTCAGGTCTTTATTGCATTTCTCTCTAATTTCCAGATTGCTCACCAGCAAAGTACAGACATGTTTGATTAAAAAAATACATAAAAAATAATAAAAAAATTAAAATCCTATCCCATCATTAAGGCAGGAGCTCTTAAAGAGTCTGGGAAAGTTTTCATTTTTCCCTAGCGAGGGCACATCCTGGGTTTGGCCCTGGTCATCATTCTGGCATTTTGCCTCTGTTGCTCTCGTCTTCTCCCCATCCTGCCTCCGAGACAAGGAATAGTCTGTAGGTAAACGGGAGTTTGTTAATTTTTTATGGATGTCAGTCTCTTGACATTAGAGCTAGATAGACTAGTCCCTGGGTCAGTGGCAATGACCCCGGCAGCACTCAAACACGCACAGAGTAAACACTCAAGGGTGGGCAGCGAGGGGGTTATCCCACAGCCAGTTTGCTCAGCGCTGGCTCCAGCACCCCCCTCGCTCGGCGAGGGCCTGGGGGCGCACGGGGCCGGTCCTGCTCCCCGCTCAGCCCCACAGACCAGGTCCCTCTGGCACATCGGTCGGGTCACAATCAGAGAGGAGAGTCCCTGAGTAACTTTTTGGAGTTTTAAGAGCAATGAGCTCTACTTGGCCGACTTGACATCGGTGATGGGCGTTTGGAGTAGATGATCTCCAGAGGCCCCTTCCAACCCCCCATCATTCTGTGATGAGACACCACCTCCCCAGCAGCGGAGGTTTACACGTGCCTTCCTTCCCCAGCTCTCCAAGGGACAACTCGGCCCCGTGATTTCTCACCTGCTTCTTTTTACACGCCAGCTGTGCACCGAGGCACACGGATCACACATTGCAGGCTAAGAGCGATCTCTGCTGAAGCACCTGGTTCCTGTACAATCAGCCAGTGACACTGGGGACAAAGCTGGGATCAAGACTAGATATAAGGCAGAAATACTTTACACTGAGGGTGGTGAGACCCTGGCCCAGGTTGCCCAGAGAGGTGGGAGATGCCCAATCCCTGGAAATATCCCGGGTCAGGTTGGACGGGGCTCGGAGCGACCTTGTCTGGTTGGAGATGTCCCTGGTCATGGCAGGGGGTTGGACTAGATGGCCTTTAAAGGTCCTTTCCCACCCAAACCATTCTATGATGCTATAAACAGTTCCGCCTAATGCCATGGGTGCTCTTGAATCAAGCAACCTCGAGTATTTCCACAAGCACAGTCCCATCACCCATCTTCAAAGGAAGAGCTGTCATGAGAAGATATGGGCAGCACAAGAAAAAAGGTATCTGTCGATGATATTGAAAGAGGAGACTGAGGAGCAGAAGGACACATCCAGCCTTCTCCACTCCCACGGTGACCGGGGCTGTGTGTACATAGGACTCCACACAGCTCCAGGATCAGTTCACCATCTCCTGAGGCACCTTCCCGGTGTCTCTATCCTCCTCCTCTTCCTGCCCTAGCACAGTCCCAGACCACAAAGCTCCTGGCTCAGCAACTGGACTGAACCCCCAGGTCCCTAACAAGGTTTTCTCAGCATCACCAGATCTGTCGTTTGGTTTTGTTGTGGGTTTTTTTTTGCCAGGCCAGAGCACCCAGGGAAAGATCAAACGCTCAAGGCCGGCATGCGGGCTGCCCTTCATGGAGAAGGCTGTTTACAGGATCTTGGTCCAATCTCTTGGGTCTGAACGAGAAATTTAATTCGGGGCTCCCAGATTTTCTATCCGCACAGCTGGCTCCGTAACAGGAATTCTGCACGCATGCTGGGTATAAGCCGGGACTACTTTAACATCTAATTTCAGCACAGCAAGAATTAGCTCATCCATAAATGACAGCAGGCCTGCAGCTCCTCTGTCCTCTCAAATGCCCAAAGCACAGATTAGCGATAAAAATATCTGATTTTCTAGATGCTATACTTGATAATAAGCTAGTGAATTCCCCTGGATGGATTTCTTAAACAGTCCCCTTTACTCAACAACCTGCCCTCCCCGAGAACCGTAGTTTCCAAGGCTACGCCAGCGGACCCCCCCCATCTGTCCCCCCTAGACCCCAAGGTACGGCTCCACTGGGACAGTTAATAGCAAGGATTAGTGAGCTAACCAATATCATGACTCTCTCCCGTGTATTTCCCTGATCTCCATTACTGCCCAGAGTGCCGCCGGAGCCGTCTGAGCACTTTGCAGTCATTAACGTCCCCCAGAGCACCAGGGGCCGTTAGCCCCGTCCTGCACGCAGCCGTGCTGGGGCTCCATCGCCCAAGAACCTGCAAAGAAATTCAAGGGGGGCAGAGCAGCCCAAGGCAACCCCCCCAACCTCCTCTTCCTCCACAGCAGAAGAAAGGAAAATGTTAAAAGGAACTTGTAAATAAGTAAATAATTATAACCAGACTTGGAAGGCAAAGAGACACCAACATGTGCCCATACTGTTCCATGGAAGATGTTCCTATCCCATGCTCTGGGCTCTCAAGGCAAAGCGCATGGAGAAGAGTCTGTAAGCAGTGTCCTACAAAAGCCCCTCTTCTCCCATCACCCAGCTTTGCTCGAACATCATCCTCAGGCATCGGTCCGAGGGAAAGGCATCCCCCCTGCTGGGCTGTATCCCAGGGAATCCCGATTCCCAAAAGGGCCGGGGAGCTCGGCTGGGCAGGGTGGGGAGCTCGGCTCTCGGGCAGGTGGGGAAAGTGCTCGACTCATCACGCTCCCAGCCTGAGCGACGGTGAATAACGCACAGGACCCCAGAGGAAGCGGAGAAAAATGAGGGGATGCCCAGGGCTCTAATAGGGAGGCAAAGGTCCCCGCCCAGGTAGGAGAAAATGTGCAATAAAATTGGCCGATTTGGCTTAACAGGTAATTACAGAGTTAATAAAACCAGGCTCCTTGACACGATAGGTCCTAACGATACAGCCTGTGTCATGGGCACTAAGTGACTTTTTACGTTGCTGCTCATTGATCCAGCAGACAGTAACAGCTCCGAATTGGATCGATGCAGCTGTCGCGGGCTGGCAGCGGGGCCGCGCGCTCGCACACCGCAGGACATTTCACATGAAGAAGTTTACGGCTCTTGCACTGTGACCTGTTTGGAAATGAAACATCTGGCCATTTACCTCTCCTGCTTTTAATACAAAGATTAATCCATGCTATGAACTATTTGCCAGAAAGATCCGTTTTCTTTTTTAAAAAAGTAGCAGCAAGTTGTAACGCGAAGGGAAGTTGCAGCTTTTCATGTTTGTAAAGTTTTGTTTTAATTAAAAAATTCTGGAGTTCAAAAAACCCCAAACCCAAAACTCGTACAACAAGCAAGTTTGGGTCAAGGGCTGCAACCTGAGACAATCTCTCTCCGTCCTACCAATTCCCCAACCAAAACTTTTTTTGTTTTCCATTTGAAAACAAAACCTGAACATTTTTGCTAGAGAGACTATTTTTTATGGTGAAATGTGTTTATGGCAGAGAGCTTCTCAGCAGCTCGAGCACACACAACACACAAGTGCCTGCAAGGAAAATCAGATTGGTTGAGCAGCCCTGGGGTGGAGGGATGCTTATGGATGGGACCTGAGGTGGATGGGTGCCCACGGGTGGGACCTGGGGTGGATGGGTGCTCATGAGTGGGACCTCGGGTGGATGGATGCTCAAGGATAAGACCTGCAGTGGATGGATGCCCATGGGTGGGACCTGGGGTGGATGGATGCCCACAGGTAGGACCTGGGGTGGATGGATGCCTGTGGATGGGACCTGGGGTGGATAGGTGCCCGTGGATGGGACCACAGCCCAAAGCTGTCCCCAGGACTGGGACATGCAGGGTCTGGCTGCCCTGGCTTCCCCTGGGGTCCTACAAAACCCAAGCCCGACGGCCATGGTCCCTGTGCCAAGCCAAGACATCTACTCATTCCTAATTTCATAGAAATCGTAAGAGATTAAATCCTTTAAAACAACTTCTATTAAATTTGGCTGAAACTGGCCAACAGGTTAAAAAAGTAAGAGCGAAAGCGGGAACCCACAGGCAGGTGGGGTGAGCGATAAACTCCCCCCCCTCCTCAGGAAACCCTGATAAAAGCAAAAATTAAAGCTGCACATTTCAGGCAGGAAGCAAAGGGTGCGGTAAACATTCCTCCGGGTTTGATCTCCGCAGGTATAAATACCTGCGGGGCAACGAGCAGGAGCAAACCAAGGGCTCAGGCCACGGAGTCACCCCCGGACGGGGACAGGAATGTCACCGCAACTCGGGGTCTCATTTTTCACCTGCCTCAGCGCAGCACACCTGCGCCTTGCAGCCCTCGCTGTTGGTATAAACGGCCGAAACCAAGAAATACAGCCGGATTAATATTTAACAGTGCCACCCGGGCACCTTTAAACATTACCCAGGATATATTTACAGCTTGCTTTAGACTTACTCCGGCTCTAGAAAGTTTCCACAAAACCAGTCACCCGTGCTCCGCCTAAGTGTGCGTTTTGTGTTGCTGGGAAGAAAGCGATTCATCAGGAGCTGGAATTCAGCGTGGCCTCGCATGAGCAGCTCGAACCTGATGGGTAGGAAGCACGGTCTGCTGGGGCCAGCACCAGACTGGAACTGGGGCGACTGGGCTCAAACATCTGCTCTGCCACCGAGTCCCCAACAGCCCCAGGCACATCACCGCGCCGCTGCTCCCCGACCCTCACACAGGGTACGGGTCGTAGGAGAAGAAAGATATTAAAATAAAAGGAGAGGGGCTCCTAAGGTCCTTGTAACTGTGTAATATATTGGGAAAAAGAGGAGAGCTGGAATAACCGCCCCCCGGCCGTCCCACGGCGTGGATGGGGAAGAGGTCTAACTCGCCTGTCATTCTGATCGCCCATCAATTAAATCTCTTTAATTGTGTAGAGCTGGCGCAGTCTCACAAAACGTCTTTGGCAAAACCAGGGGAGGACCAGGCTCCAGTTTAGGGAAGGAGCTGCCCTGGCTCTGAACAGGGCTCCTGTACCACAAAGGCCCAGCTGCCGCTTCGACGCTGCAGCTCCCAAAACAGCCAGGCACGTGTTTCCTCTGCTGGGATTGTGTTAGCTCCAGGAACCGGGATTTTTGGTTGATTTTTGCGAATGGGGGTCTCACAAACATGCCAAAGTACCCATCCTTAAAGACGGACCGAGCATCAAGTTATCCTCTGGGACCCAGACCCAGCAATGCCGCACCGAGGCCAAAACACAAAATACTTCTGTAACTTTTTCTGAGAGGAAGAGGGGGAAAAAAAAAAAAGATATTTTGGCATCCTTTGCAGAATAAGCACATGAAGCTAAACATGCGCTCAATAAACACATCTCCCTGGACCAGATACATCTGTCTGGCTCCTGAATTAACAATTTCTGAGCCTGGTTGGGATAGGTGACTGACTCTTAGCCACTACATCAACTACTGCCCTACAAGAAGACAAGCCTGTCAAATTTTTACAGCCTCATATGCAGAGACCAGATACACACACACACACTGGGGGACAAGAGAAACGAAAAACATCCAGTTGCTTCTTTACAAGCATTCCCGCTTTAACTAAATATTTGCAATATGTTTATACAGAGTGAGCTGCATGACCTTTTATAGAGCGAGCTGCGCAAGCATCAGCTCCACAGCCCTCGCCACGAGCCCGTCACCTCCAGAGTCCTAGGAACCATCTTAAAAACACAGTAATTATCCCCCTTGCGTCGTTTTAGCGATGAAGGAAAGGCAATGACTGCTCTTTCAAAAACGTTGCCAAAGATTCATCTAAGTTGTGTTTTTTTTTCCCCCCTGACTGAAAGGTTTCCGCAAGGCACAATAAAGTGCAACACAAATACCAAAAAGCTTTCCAACACAAATTATTAACCGTGAGCATGACACGAGGCACCGCAGAGCCCAACCAGGCACAGGCACAGTATCAGATGTAGTTAGCAGGGACAGTTAACCTCGCATGGAAACTCTGCCATCTGATACCAAACCGGTTTAAAACCAACCAAATCTCCCCCCCAACACACCCCCCCCGCCCCCCCCAAAGTTTTGTACCTTCTGCATTCAAAAGCACATCGTTTAA
>NW_009650093.1:156549-168416 GCF_000708025.1 Charadrius vociferus
TTTAAGAGCACCCACTCAAGGGTGAGACGATGGCATTGAGAAATTGGATTCAAACGCTCTGGCCCCGCAGCCGGGTGCTGGATCGGGGTTGTGGGGTGCAGTCTTTTCACACGCACCCTCCTGCTTAAAACCGTTTTGGAGAATTTATTCCATTTCCCCTCGTAGGAGCCCCAGAGCGGACCTCTGCAGGTTTGCCTTGCTGCCGCCGCGGCCCTTGCTTGCCGAGAACTAAGGGACTGTCAACATGCCGCATGACAGAAAACGCAATATCGGGTATCGCACAAAAGGATGGTTCATCTCCAGAGTCCTTCAAATGTCTTATAAAAACTCCCATATATAAATAATATCAGTATGGAAGTAGAGGTCCCTGCAGAGATCAGGGCCCTATCACGCAGGGTGTTTTATGTACACGTTGAAAAAGGCTGTCTATATTCAGAGGAGATTATATTTTAAACAGAAGATAATGAACCTCATTTTGCAGGTGGGGACAGAGACATAAAGATAATTTGCACATGCAGAACCCGTTGCTAAGCCAGACGCTGAGCTCAGATCCTCGTACAGGTCCTGTCCACTGCCCCAACCACCGAAGCATCCTTCCCCCCCCTCGCTCAATACTCTCGTGTAACGCTGCCAAGTTCCTCCGGAAAATAACCTGTGCCGTTCCGTAGCTAAAACTGCTATTCTGGGGCAAATTCTTTGCTCGGTGGTACTGGTTCAACTCTGCTCACTTCGGTCTGGCTGCAGTGGAAAACCAGGCTGAATTTGGCCCTCGGGCGCCTCCAAAAATAATTGGAGGTGAGAAAAAACACAATAGCGACACGCAGCTTTTAAAAGTATACATAAAATATTTAAAAAAAAATAGATAAATTATATATGTGTATACAATGCCCAGAGATGCCTCGATTTATATGATACGGTTTCCTGAGAGCAGCACAGCTCCAGGCAACAGCAATGAGAAGTCACGCTGAACAGCAATGCTGTATCCCAGAGATTGGGACATCTTATAACAGGGAACGGAGGTGCCCCCGGGGCACCCCGTAAAAATTATTACTGAGCGGCAAAACAACAATGTCAGTTAATTTCATTGAAATTAACAGTAGTTTCCTCCCCTTGAGCGCACAGAGAGGCACAATCAGAGCGAAAATGGGGGGAGGCGTGTGTAAAGAGTCAAGCGCTTGGAGTGGCTGAATCGCACAAATGCTTTTGAGAGACTTAAAACCAAACAAAACTATTTCAGGATTTTGGACTGATGCGTTTAGTGAGGGGGGAAAAAAAAAGAGAACTGTTTAAATGTTTGCTCTATCTCGCCTCTGGAAGCTTTAAAAAAGAAACCCTGCTCCTTCTTTAACTACATTTTCCTCCGTCAAGCCCAAAAGTGACAGCAGGGCTGCATGCTGCTGGTGGGGCTGCTCGGTTTTCCCTTCAGAGAGGAGATAGCAGAGGCTTTGCAGTATTTCTAACGGACAGGGGATTTCACACGCATCTAATCTATCAGTGAACCCCGTCCCGGAAAATAACTTTGGTCCGGAAAAAAACTTTGGTCCAGAAATGGATTTTTTTGCACGCTGTAAGCCCTGCTGTGATTTATCTGAACTGGATTACAATAATTATATTAGTACATACTTCTAAAGTGAGCGTAGTTAGACCAGAACAGATCTGGTTTATGTTGGTACAACTTGTTTACTTCCTCTGGAAGTATCCTGGTACCAGTGCCTCCAAGAGAACGGCTCGGATGTCTTAACGCATCGTTAAAACAGTACGGGAGCGTGCAGACGTGCCTTTAATAGATGGAGGCTCTGACTCTTTAAAAAGACAATCCCCATTCAAAAAGTACTTACACACATGGTTAAGCCCTGCTGACTTAATTTGTTAAGTAAAGGCTGTTTTAAGCATATGTTTAAATATTTTGCTGCAATGGAGGCCACAGAACTTGGGAGTTGCTCTGCCGAGGAGGACCAGCCGCCCTGGCGAGGACCAGGCTCCGTGCCGGAGGAGCAATGCCTTATTAAACACTTATAGAGTGCAATTAAAAAAAAAAAAAAACCACAACCCAGACAATCCTTTTAAGAAGGGGAAAGTTACCGAGAGGGTGAAATACTGTAACTTTAAGAGCAACTGAACCAGGGAGCAGTTTGCTTTGGCTCTCCGTCCTTGGCAGTGGGAATCACAGCCCTGCTGTCTTCCTCTAACCATCATCCTAAAAATCACTTTCCTGCAAACTCCTCTCCTCTAAACACGAGGATAAGAGGCAAAACGTCCTCTAGTGATAACGAAACAAAAGGGAAAATACTGGGAAATTCAAAATGAAGACCGAAAGCCTTCCGTCCCGTCCTCCCGCTGAAGTTCAGTAATATATGAGGCAAACAGGGTAACATATCACAGGCACCCAGGACATTTGTAATGCCAGGGTCAAAATGCCATGCACAGAATTGTGCCTTCTCCCTCCGGGCAAAACTCTCCCAGGCAGATTTTCAGCTGGTGTAAATTGCCCAAACCCCATAATGAAGTTATGACAATTTACAACAGCTGAGGATCTGTTCATCTAATGAAGAGAAATACTGGGAGGAGGGAATGAATTAGTTTTAAGAGCTCATTGCAGAGCACGCACAAACATCTTTAAGAGATCCCTAAGAACTGTTCCCTTATCTAAAGCGAGGAGAAAGAACAACGACATCCCTGCCTGAGCGATGGGATTTTTCTTCTCCCCTTCAGCTGAAGGATGGGACTCAATAAAAAGCTTCTCAGACATGCAGGGAAAAAAATGATCGACAAGCAAGCAAAGATGTAAATAGTATTAAAAAAAGGGGCTTCACTTTTCTTCTGGGCTGCGGGTTGTTTTTTTTCCTGTTTCCCTCAAACAGGAAAGCCAGCCACGCTGCCCATATTTCACTCCTGACAGTCCCTTCCATCACTGGAACAATAGCCCCGCGCGGCTGACCAGGGTCACAACCACGCCGGCGCTTTCCCAACGCTGCCGTATCGACAGAAAACATCAGTCTCTATCTCCGATTCTCTTCCTGCGATTCTCTCGCCAGAGCCCTCTCTCCAAGCCCTGGCTATTTCACAGAATATCTACAAAATCCAGGCAAAAAGGGATGGGAACAAAGAGCGCAGATGGAAACCCTTTCATCCGGAGACGGTCTGGGCAGCGCGAGTTCGCCGTATTACAGTCGAGATCCTCTATTGATCCATAGATAAACTATCAGGGAAGAGGCTCCTTCCTTACAACCCAACCCCTCTATAAAAATAAAATACACCATCTCCGTGTACGGAGCACATATGTCCTTTCCACACGGGAGACCCCATTCCCCGCCACAGGTGTCCCGAGGACAGTTGTAATAAATATAAGTATTTTCAGCTGTAGAAGGAATAGCAGAGAGTTATGTATTCAGATCAACTCAGACCAGAAGAACTCAGCAATTGAATTTAAATGAATTATGCCTGCAGTAGACTGTGAGCAAGGTATGAAATACTTGGAGAGAAACGGATGGGCGATATTTCAGCCACCCAAGATGGGAAAGCGCAGGAGATCTGAGCTGCTGTTTTCAGACACAGGAACAAAATCCGTTGGGGCACAGAAAAAAAAAAAAAAAAGCCAGAAAGAGGGTGAGAGGAGGCAAAGGATAAAGAAAAATAAAATAACTCCTTCACAATCCCTGTCTGTAAAGCACTGCACGTTTTAAAAACCCAGAGGAAAAAAAAAAAAAAAGCAGCAATGTTAAAATATCTTAACTTAAAAGCCACGCGATGCATAATCTAACCTGGCTAGCTTAAATCCAGCAGTACTGAATTTACTGACAATTTTAAGTCTCGATTTCTTAGCGTTCATTTTTTTTAAGCTAATCTAAGTTTTTGAATGTTCACCTCTTGTATTTTTGTAAAGGAAGGAAGGAAGGAAAAAAAGTCCAAAGCTCTTCAGCTGAAAGGACTTTTAAAACATCTGTCATCGCAAATGTGTAAAACAAAACCAGGCAGCAGTGAATTCTCTGTCTTTATTCGCTGTGCTACCCAGTGGAGGCAAAATTTATGCTCCGTAAGTTTTTCTAGGAAGCATTTGTAGCAGAGATTTATTTTTTTTTAATTAAAAAAAAAAAATTGTTTCAATTAAAAACAACCCCCCCAAAAAAAAGAGAGAGAGGGACTAAGTTGAGGATGAGTCTGAAAAAATGCGTCTACTAAGCAGACCTCAAGCCTTTTTTCCACCCAGAAATGCAGATTTCAGAGCTGAGATGAGTGAAGGGGATGCAGAGACAACACCTGAAAGATCCACTGACAGCACCGGCGTCGGAGGTGCTCGATGGCTGTTTACACCAAGTGCCATCTGGCTGTATAGATATAATAACAATTATTCCATCGAGGTATGCAGCTCTCTAAATCATATTAATATACAATGATTCCACTAGTCTTATAGGACTTGCTGTTTCTGTGTGCTCCCATTTAACCTGGGTAATGCGCTAAAACAAGCCTGCCTCATCATTAAGAATTGATTTTTTATTTATGTGACTGTCGCTTGCAATCCCATGATATCCCTTTGTAATTCAGGAGAACGGGGGCTGCATCCCTGCGTTAATCTCATTTTATAGCGTATCTTTAAAAATTTGCAGCATCTTGCTGCATTTGGATATTTATGTTGAGATTTGTGTCCTCACGCAAGGCTGCTGTTTTGCTTCAGAGATCTATTTCACACGGCACTGGCGCAAAGTATCTAATATACTTCATTAGCTATATTACATCAGATAAGGGTTTTATTTCTTTAAATTATTTAACCTTGGTAGAGCCCACTGGGACCACATAAATTACAGTCCCACTAATGAAAATCATTAGTTAGGCTATTCAGAAAGACAACAGGAAAAGAATTAAATATCTTTTAAAATCAACTTTTTTTTTTTTTTAATATTTGAAATCCAAGATATTTGGTAATTCAGCACAATCATCTGTTTTCCCACATCGGTGCTGATTGCAGCTCGATACCAAAACATCTGAGACAGCTATATGACATTTTTGCAGAACATACATATTTTTTTTCCTCCAATTTCTGGAGTCCTTTGAAAAGCTCCTCGGCTGCCTTCCGAAGGAGAGCAGGCTATTAAACACCTTTTTATCATCATCAGTAGAGGCAGAATTTAGTTCCTAATTACAGAAATAAATGTCAAACACTTTGTGTGTCTTTCCTTAAAGCTGGAACGCGTCACCCAGCCATGGAAATCTGCGCCATGGTGGAGCTCAACCCCCAAGGCTGGACCATACCTCCTCCTCCATCTACTCTTGGAGAAGACCCCTGTGCTGGAAACCCAACCGGGGTCTGCCCAGAGCAGAGAGAAAAAAGGGAGAAGGAAGCAAAATTCAGTACACTTGCTTCAAGTTGTTATCTGAGCATTAAGTAATAAAACCAGCCCATTTAATTTAGACTCTCCCCCCACTAAGTATCTCATGGGGAACATCTTTAATAACACCTTCCACCATCCAGATCACTATTATGGTAAATGTTGCCGCATTAATTCAACTTATTCATTCTTCGTCCGCCTTTTGTGAGGCAGGGTTGTGCAAGTCGCTCTTTGGGGCAGAGGGTTTGGTGGAGCTCCGCACACACTGAGCATTGCGATGTTTTGGGAGGGTACAAGGAAAGACAACGGGATTTTGGGTGGATTCTCCAGAATAAAGGCCACAGGAACGCCACCTCCCCTCTTTTTCTCTTTGTTTTTTTTTTCCTTAAAGCAGTTGAGAAGTGTCAAACAAACCCCACAACTCACCAAAGCGACCCTAACGTGGGTCGGGAGCACAAGGACCTGGGCACAGAGTAGGTCCTGACCTATATGGTGGTACCCTCCAAGGGCCCTTGCGGACATCTAGCCCCATCCTTAGATGAAACCACCAGAGAAAAGAGAACGTGAACCACAACCATCCTCCTCCTCACTCCCAGCAATCGCACCAAGCCAGCTTCAGAAAGCCACAGCAAAAATAAAAATAATAAACAGGGATGATTTGGAGATTAAAAATATCTTACGCTTGTAGTGTCCTGGAAGTGGAACCACCTCCCCAAGAGATAAGCTTGATTTAGGAAGCTACAGAAGTTTCTTAAGGTCTACAGGGAGGCACCAGAGCAGCTCTGTAGCACCACGCAGCATCTGGTCCTCTCGGGCCACTGGTGGCCACTTCCAGCACTCGTGAGCATCAGACCGGGCAGCCCTGGGGCAAACCAAGAACCCCACAGCATTTCAAACACTTTAGCAGTCAGATAAATCTAATTTAGAAGTGCTCAGAATTTGGTCTGCTCTCCTGGGCTCTGCTCAAATCTGGAGTAACTTTACCGGAGGCAAACTGGAGCCAAAGGAGACTTTGCCCATCAGCTCCAGGGACAAAATGGGAGGTGGCTGGACCCTCATCTCTAACCGGGCTTCGCACCGCATGGAGGATCACGCGCCACTGTGACCCCTATAAAACCCCAGGTTTAAAATGGTGATTTAAGAATGGCAGTTCAATTTCCCGGCTCCTGCAGATTTAAACTCAGAACCTAGTAGAAGCCAAATGTATTTTCCTCGCTTTAATTACTGCACCTTAGTTTGTTTCAAAGGGCTTGCCTTTTTTTTTTTTTTGCTTTTTTTTTTGTTAAACCTGTAAAATACGCCTGGCGCGGAGTTAATTTTAACGTTCAGCTGATAAACCATGAAAAACATGGGGTTTGCAATGAAAGTGCTGACAGCAACAGTAAAGACAGAGCACTGCCATTGGGTGTTGCTGCAATTTGCCTTCCAGGGCTGTCTTTGAAACAAAAAAGCTCCACATGCAGCATGCAAAGAAGTTACAAGTGTGTTGGGGGCTTGGGGATCGGGGAGGGGGGGGCAAAGCACATGTAAGACGAGGAGGGCGGGTGGCGATGGGAGTGGGGAAAACTGCAGATCAATCATTTATAATTAACAAAAATCCGATTGGTGCTTTAAATAGAGATCAATGTGTTGCAGGCTGAGTGGATTGCGAGGATGTATTCACCTTCTCGTAACTCTCCTCGCAAGCTGTCACACCTACAGAATCCCCATTTGTTTTGTTAACAAAGCTTCAGGGGGCGCCAGGCTCTCATTGAAATTTCATTAATCTAATGGAGTAAAGTCCTATAGAAAAAAATCAAATTCTCGTTGGGCGAGATGGTACCTGGGAAAGATAACCTCTGGTTGAACTCCCCGACTCTGATCGCTCTGCTATTAGTCTGAGGAAATAGACAGCAACTAGGATGATTACAGCCACCGGCCTCAACATTTTTTTTCCTCCCCCCTTCTCCCACCACCCCTTTTTTTCCTCCCCAGCAGTTGCCAGCACCACCGGCGCGGCGGAGGCGGAGGGAGGTTGGTCCCCACATGCTGCCGTGGGAAGGGAAGGGGACAGGACACAGGGTGGGGGGCTCGGGACACGTGTCCCCCCCCAAATGCACCGGACAGCAGATATGAAATGAGGATTTCTTTTAAAAAGTTATTTGGGGTGAGAGCGGCAGGGTGGAACACGAGCAGGCGTGGGGCTGGCGATGCTCTATCAAGTCCTCGGTCTATTCTGGAGATGCACTGGGTGTCCTCTTGGCTGGTGCACAGCATACTCAAACCATGCCGTGTCATCAGTCCTACCTCTAATTAAGGAAAAAAAAAAAAAACACCACAAAAAAAACCCCAAACACCCAACTTGCTTCTCTTCCCCCATCCCAGTGCACTCCTCACCTTCTCATTCTTCAGCCCCTTGAAGATTTTACTAGAAGTTTCCAAGGGAAAACCGCTGCGGTTCTCCCGCTGCTGGATGCATGACCTTTACAGGCAGGACGAGCAGCGCTTGCTAATTTTTTGAAGATGTTGTATTTGGAATATTCCAGGAATCCCAACAACTGGAGTAATACAATCGCAGGAGATTCTCAACTTTCGGTTCACACTCCTCCCAAATTCCTCGTCCCCTCGTTTGTGGGAAAGAGCAGGAAACTTGAATCCAAGGGAGGAAAGACCATTAAAAAAAAAAAAATCTCACGGTTTTCTGAATGCTTGGGATTGCGGTCAGTGCGTGATTTTCTGAGGAACTCAGCACCAGTTTCATCGGGATTTCGAGTAAACGGTTATAAAGATGCTACTGAGCACAGACATATGTACAGCTAAATTCTGCTACACAAGTGGCAATTATTTTACAAATTCTTTTCAATTCATTGGAAAAGTGAAATAATCCATTCCTCTACTCTCATATCACTCATCCAGGTGGCTTATAAAATCCAGCTGCAATTTTTATTTTGGAGGACTTGTATAACCCAAGACAACACTACACCTGCCATCCGTGGCATGTAGTTCAGAGCCCTCGGCCAACTGACAACATGAAAATAATAGAATAAAAATCACGCCATTATTTCAAATTAAAGGACTCCTGCAATAAATAGAACTTTAAACAGATCGGATGTGGAAATCAAAACCTGAAAAATTTCATCTGAGTGAGCATAAATGTAACTGCATCGGATAAAGTGTTTGTGTTGCTTCACCCACGTCAGTGGACAGAGCTATTAAAAAAAAAAAAAAGAAAAGTAGCATATTTGCTTTCTGTTTATAATCTAAATATACGGTGCACTTAGTGCCTTCATCTGAAACTGTCGCAGGTCTTTACGGTAAGCCGATCAAGCCTTCACTCTTCTGGGAAGGGCACTTACTCCCTTGTTGTAGATGGAGAAGCCGAGGTGGCGGTTGCCACGCTGGGAGGAGGTCCACGACCACCCCATCTCTTCCTCTGCTCTCCAGAGCTGAAGGGTGCATGGGCAGGCTCTGCTCCGGGAAGGTGACAGGTCCCACCTCGCCCCTACATCTGTCCCACCATCGTGACACAGAGGTGCTGAGGGCCTGACTTCCCCTTCTGACACCAACAGTTGACCCCCTGGGTAATCTTTTGGCGTTTTCCCTCCCAGCCTTCATGTTCTCCAAGGTCTTTGCAGCAATCACCTCCTCCAGCGCTGAGACTCACCTCCCCAGCTCTGCCCATCTCAAGCCCAGTAACCACACCATGCTCTGCCTGTGGTCAGTGCAGAGGGTCTCCTTGTCCTGAGAAAAAGGGGATCGACGGTACCATGGAAGTACCCACCTCCTACTACCAACTGCACAGAGCCCACCCCACCACGTCACAGCAGACACGGGCATTTGGATGGGTGTACTGTGGTGAACTGCATCTCATGACGGGACTTTGCGTTCACCGTAAACACCCCAACACCCTCCTGCTCTTAGAAGGTGAGAGCAAACCAGCTCAGATCAAGTTCCCAGTCCGTGATGCTATGTCACTTCAAGGGGACAGGAAGAAAAACATGGTGGGGGAAAAATGGCAAACTGAGGGCATCTGGTCGGCTGTGTCAGCCAGTGCAGAGTGACCTTGCAGAACAGCAGCTGCAGGATAGACAGGCTGAGAGAGTTGGGGTTGCTCAGCCTGGAGAAGGAGAAGGGTCTGTGGAGACCTTAGAGCCCCTTCCAGTGCCTAAAGGGCGCCTACAAGGAAGCTGGAGAGGGACCTTTTACAAGGGCATGTAGTGATAGGATGAGGGGGAATGGGTTCAAACTGGAAGAGGGGAAATCTAGATTAGATATCAGTAAGACATTCTTCCCTGTGAGGGTGGTGAGACCCTGGCGCAGGTTGCCCCAAGAAGCTGTGGCTGCCCCATCCCTGGAGGTGGTCAAGGCCAGGTTGGACGGGGCTTGGAGCAACCTGGGCTGGTGGGATTTGTCCCTGCCCAGGGCAGGGGGGTGGAACTCGATCTTCAAGGTCCCTTCCAACCTAAACCATTCTGTGATTCTATGATGACAGGACACAGCCAGCCCAGGACAGGCAAGGGGACCTGAGCCAGCAGAACCCCAGACTGCAACCAGTAATGGCGTCTATGGAGGACGCGGCGTGCCAGGGCTGAAATCTGCCCATCAGGAGCCCGAGAGAGCCAGGGAAGCAGGCAGGGATTAGAGGAGAGGGCATCACTGAAAGACGCCAAGAGGGGATGCTGGTTTGGCGATACGGGGGTTGCTCTCCCCGCTGTCCTCACCTGGCACAGCTCCACTCACTGATGGATGTGTGCCCCGCGTGCGCCTTGCCCGCCCAAACCCCTCTCCTCTCACAGGACTTTGTTTGTTTGCTTCCTGCTCTCAGGCACGCACAGGCGCTTCCTACCGTGGATCCACCTGCGGAATCGACTTCCCGTCCTCCATCCCTTGCCCCTGTTTATTCGCTTACGCCGTTTTAAGCTACACGTGGAAGCGTCTTTCCCGTTCCAAGCCAAAAGGGATAAAGGACAAGCAGGGGTGGGAGAGGAGGAAGGGCGCTACCAAGTTTGGATTCTTCCAAGGGGAAAGAAGGAAAAAAAAAAAAGTAACCTTTGTTTAAAGTACAGCACCTTTCTGGGCATCTGTCTCTTAGCAGAGAGCGAGCAAGCCTGGGAGTGAGAGAGAGATGTACGCACACACACCCGATTGCGAACACACACACACACACACAGATGAGCCTTCAGGGAATTGTATGAACTTTTGAACCAGAGATGCAGAGACAGAGCCTAGCCTGTTCCCACTTTAATAAACAATTTTTTTTTCTTCAATTAATTAAGGTTTGGAAAGAAAAAAAATTGCAGAAGAGAAGTAATTTAGCATGCAGCGCGTACTTTACAGATGGATCCTACCTTTGGATGCTTATTAAATCTATGCATGATTGCGCTAGAGAAAATTAATCGCATTGTTTTTCACTATTCAGAGGGGTTTGCAAACAGCACAGAAAATGATGCAGAGCTCCGATTCCCTACCCCCACCCTGCTCCCCCCCTGTTCCCACACTAACAATAAGGACAGAAACCTCATTCACGTCCTACCCGCACCCTGCCAGAAGGAGTGTGTTTGGACCGAGACGCGCTGCACGACCCACTGGCACGTGAGCGGTCCTTTACAAGGCTCAAAAGCCCCCACTACCCAAATTTCTCACTCTGCGGCCTCTGGACTATCCAGTTCAAGAGTGAGGGGTTTTACTCAGATCCTGCTGGGAGGAAAGGGCTGACCGACTGTTGGGGGTAAAACTGCTGTATTTTGGCTTGCTGAGCAAACCCCAAACCTACAGTCCTTTGCCGACGGAATATCTGGCTGAAAATAGGCGAGGTGTTGGAAGAAATGCCCAGGGAGCCATGAGAGATCTGCCCCCCATCAGCCTTAATGACAGACTGTCGTACTTTAGAGATGGAGTCTACCTCCAACCTCCTCCCAACCTCACCCAGGCTGGCCCAAAATAAGCATTGTGCTCAGCTCACAAGGACCACGTTCTTCAGCTCACAGGGACCACGCTCTTCTAGAGAAGCGTCTCTCTTCTAGAGAATCACTGCGTTTTCCTCAAGTCACCTCGAGGTTCCTTCTAAACCAGACCGTCCCAACCCCAGCTCCACCTGGGTGGGTTTTTAACAGGACCAGCTCTCCATCGGAGGCAAACCCACCGTATTCAATTAAAAACCCCAGAACAAGTTTGAACCTGGATCTCAACAGGTCAAAAAGATCTCAGTCCCTTTGTTTTCTCCTTGTTTCTCCCTCCCTTCCTACCCCATCCCACCTAAGAATACACAAGAGTCCATGGCTTTGAACCCCATGGATTGAGAATTGGCAAGTCTTATAAACAATTCTGAGTTTTAACAGGATCTGAAAGGAAAGGGGGAGGGGAGGGAGTTGGCCCAAAGAGAAGCAGTAATGTCAGGAATTTGATAGAGGAAACGATGCTGAGGTGGGTATTCTGAGCAAGTACTCTTCCTTCCTAGAGACAAGTCCCACGAGACAGCAGGGCCTGGGAGGATGCTCGGCTGTAACCACAAAACCCACTTGGTCGCATGTTGGTACTAATATGCAAGAAGTTACTGGTGCTCTG
>NW_009650093.1:168531-189399 GCF_000708025.1 Charadrius vociferus
ATTTCGTTTTCCTACAACTGAGGGAAATTAGGGAAACTAATCAGGTCAAAATTTGACATTAGGAGCAACCGTAAAAGAAGGGCTCCTTCACCAGTGCAACGAAGGAGCATAATGAAAGCAAGGGCACGGGGTGAGACTTCTCTCTCACCCGGATTTTGACATTCCCAGTGACCATCTGCAATTTCATGCTCTAGCTTACAAAGGGAGAAACTGTTAGCGACCACCTCCTTGCCTCTCGCTTGCTCAAACAGCAGCTACGGAGCAAAGGGATGGAAGCCGGGATTCACAAAGCAACAGGGCGCGTTTTCGGCAAATGCTGAAAAGCAAACGGCAGAAAACCAAGTCTGCCAGAAATGATGTGCAGGATTGTGCTCTCATGAGGTCTAGCTGGTACACACAGGAAAAAATACACAGGAAAAAATAGCCGGGGCATGCAATGTGTTAATGACTACAAGGCGCTTACAGATTTAATATCGTGATAACTTAGTTTCTCCATCTCCACTCACTCTGCAGAACGGAGACAACTCCTCCCTAGTCTACCAGCAACATCACACGAGTGAAAGCAGCAATGTTTGGCGTACATAGCACTGGCTCCTTCGTGGCCATAGCCAAAAAAACCCCCATCCATCTTGGGCACAGACAATAAAATTCCAAAAATTAGTGTATGTGAGCGAAGACCTGCAATTCCCTGCTTGCACCAGCCGTCAAGTGGGGAGGTCAGCCTGAATGCCCACCTGGCTCACGCCTGTCCCCACGTCATCACATTGCCATAAACCTTGACAAAAGTCTGAAAGTCAGAGATTTTGTGCCACGTGTTTGCCTTTATCCAGAGCAGCTCCAGAAAAGGCTCATGCTCCAGCACGGTCCAAACAATTCACCCTCCCACTCAGAATAAGGTTAAGGTGTAGGAAAACAGCCACCAAAGAACAAAAAGAAGACCAAAAGGATGGAAAAATCACATCAGGTTTTCATAGGGCTTTAATGAGATGAGTGACAGCTGGGGGAATAAAGGAAGCTACAGAGAATGAACTCCAGGAGCTGAACGGAGAGATGGAGTCGGGACTCCAGGTGTTCCTCTAAATTTTGCTGTTAAATCTCTTTCATCTTAGGCAACTTATTTTCCCCTCTCAGTCTCTCTTTTGCTAAACCAGAGGCAAAGATGCTTCACGTCTGCACAGGAGAAAGAGCGTAAAGTGGTCTGACACTTGTCAGAAGAGCATCACGTATGATCTCGCCCGTTCCCAGCAGCCCCGCTCCTCGCTAAAAGCGCATTTCAGACATGGGTCCAGCCGGGATGAAAGCAGAAAACGCTTTTCTCGGTATGAAGCATCTACAAAGGGAGTTTTCGCAAAACACAGTCCTGGCCCTTTACAATCCACATCCTACTCTGGTTTACAATAGCTTCCTGGCATAGTTATGCCCTTATTATGACATTTCAGTGCATTAAAAATACATCGGGCAAAGCAAATAACTTTAAAACCCAGATTTTACCGATGCGGAGCTATAACGGTAATTGCTGGGCTGGTCCTACACCGGCTGCTTTCCTCTCAGCTATCGCCAGCACATCTCCAACCGTAAAGACAGAGGACAAGACAAACATCCAGGGGTTCTGGCTTCCTCCTGGTGACGAGCTCATGCAGCTGAGAGCCCCACGCACGCAGAAAATGATGCTACCGGTTTTCTTGCATCCCACTTTTCTTACAGAAACCTTGAAGTCCTTCCAATACAAACTGCCTGTGCCCCACTGAGCGCGATTGCGCTTTCCCGCATGCCAACGGGAAAGATTTGGTTTATAATGGATACGAGAGGCAAGAATATTGCGGAGCTGTTAGGGTTCTCAGTTCATTTTATTCAAAGTTTCTTACATTTTGTACTTTCGCAGAGACGCAAGCACTGGGTCTTCCAGCCCCACGCGGCGCCAGCAGAGGACCCGCAGTCCCTTACTGTGCTCCTCGCATAAAAAAGGTCTCAGTCACACAGATTGCGGCTGATTTGCAAAAGTTGTTTTACATTATGGTTACAGCCCTATATCTATTAACTTATAATAGGGTTATAACAACAATTTTTAAAAATAAGACAATGAAGCCATACTGATAAAATAGGCCATAAACAGGGATCTATAGCCTGCTTATTGCTTTGTAATGATGAAATACGACTTACTCTCAGTCAGCTGGAAGAAGGAATTATTTTTTTAATACCGCATCTATTAAATAAATTATCAGTAAGTTCTGTTGTCTGGAAGACACCACACATCCCTGGAATGTCACAATATGGCCCAGGTGGGGACCAGAAGTACATAAAGCCCCGCACCACTATGGCACTTTCCACCCAAGGTTCCCAGAGCATTTAAGATGCTGTGAAGCTTTAAACCTTTATGACACCATGTCCAGAGATGAACAAATGCGATGCAGAGGGAAGATGCAAAGAGATTCTCTTGCAGGTCAAGCAGAATCTTGTAAAAGCTAAAAATAGATGCTCTACTCCTTAATTCCCATTCTGGTACCTCCAGAACCTCTTGGTTCTGTTTCTTCCACCCCAAGAGATGTGGAGGGACACAGGTCTCATTGCCTGGGATCTCCCTGGGGTTGCGGCAGGGTGGAGGACTGGTCCATGTCTCCAATGGCATCACCGCAACCACAAAAGCAACAGCTCTGGGGAACCCGGTTCTCCCAAGGCAATTGTGCTGCTGGGATGAGGATCAACATCACCCCCAAGGCCTTTGGCCGAGTCGATAATGCCGTTAGTCTTTGCGTTTGCATTGTTCAGAGCAAGTGAGTATTTTCACAGCTGTTCCAAGGTCTTTGGAAGTTGCAGTCAGGCCCTTTAGACACCTAAACTCAGGAAAGCAATTAAGCATATGCTTACGTGTGGTACTGATGACAAAACATTTTCTATTTTGGAGCTTAGAGAGGGAGAGACCACATCATTATTTTCAAAAGAACTTCAACAGCAAATGCTGGTGTTTCTCAAGCTCAAAAAAGTTGAATCGAGATCTCTTGTGGGACAGACGGAGACTGGGAATGCACCAGAAAAGTCAAGGGAAACACCTGAATGTGGAGAGTCTCCTTCCAGGGAACATACATTTTGTCAGCAACACAAAACCAGTGATATTCCTGGGATTTTCGTACCAAAACCAGTACCAGCTCCAGCTGAGACACCTATGGAGCAGGGGTGGCAGATAGCCCATTCTTGCTGCCTGACTCCAGTGAATTGACCTTCCCAAACCATCCCTACCTGCACAAGACCTCTTTCCAGTTTGGACACTTACTGAGGAGGATGTTATTCACCCAGATTTGGCCTCATAGTGCCAGGCATCACTCGGAATTACAGAAAGTTTTCCCCTTTCCCCCTGATTACAGAATCACGGAATCTCTTAGATTGGAAAAGACCTGTAAGATTATCCAGTCCAACCATTAACCTAACACTGACAACCCACCACTAAACCATGTCCCTGAGCACTATATCTACACGACCCTTAAATACCTCCAGGGATTGGAACTCCACCAATCCATTGCATTCCAATGCCTGATGACCCTTTCAGTAAAGAAATTCTTCCTGATATCCAATCTGAATCTTTCCTACAGAGCACAAGGAAAAGACATGGCACAGAAGTGAATTGACCAAATGTTCATTCTGGGAAGATGCGCCGCCAAAAAAAAAAAAAATAGCGACCATTATGTGCACACGTAATATAATAAATACATCTGTAATAACAAACTGCACAGGGTGTGAGTGCACAACTCCAACTTGGGTGTGAACGGGGTGGAAATTATTCCTGCCCACAGAACACGTGTGCACACACACAAACACGCTCCGGAGTAGCTTCACAAGCTGCCGCAGTTGCCCTTTCGAAGGGCCGCGGTGGTCATGCCCTGCTGGGCTCACAGCAGAAGCAGCCACCATAGGCAACGGCACCAACCGCCTGCCCCAGTGCAGCGTGCCATTCCTTCAGCCCTTCCTGCGAAGGCTCAGGAAGGGAAACCCATCCCTTCCTCAGCACAAAAAAATGCAATTAAGTGCCCATCTCCAAAATCCACCACAATCCTGAGCCACCAGCCATCAGACCTGCTGCTCATCAGCCCTTCAGCCCTTCTCAGGGGCAGCCCGGAGCCCCGAAATCAGGTCTCAGCCACGTCTCCATCTCACTTTTAAGGAATTTATACTTTCACATGGGCCAGGTAGAGCAGCAATAACCACCACCACTTTACCTGCAGATACGTAACATGTAAGTACCCAACCTTCAGCTCCTGGGAAGCTCAAAGCTTTTAAAAAATACTAAATATGCCTCAAAAGATTAATGCTAGAAGACTCATGGGGAAACTGAGGCACGATGAGAGGAGGGAAGCGTCTCTCCAGCAGTTCCCCACCAAAGGCAGTGGCAGAGGCAGGACCCATCCTGCCCACCTGCACTGTGGTACCCAGCACCCATCCTGGTGGTCCTCACAGAAGCCGTCGCTGATGCCCAAAAGCTTTTCGGCAGCGAGCTGAGAGGAGAGGGCACAAACCCAACTTTTTGCGTCTTTACGAGAAGGTGCTGGAGATGAACTGCCCGAAATATGACCAATTTATAGGGGGTTTTTACGGTCCTGCAGGGCAGGAGAGGATGGAGGAGGCCTGGACTATCCTTGGAGGTTGCCATGGCGGCAAGGTCATCCTTCCAGACTTGGCTCTACCAGCAGAGTTCAGACGGGTCAGCGTGTGACCGGCTCAAACCCCGAGGTTAAAAGTTCAAGCAGCGAAGGAAAAACCAATATGTCCACGCAGGGTATGCTGTACAATTTATTTCAATTTACATCAAGCCATGCATATAAAATTTAGATAAATTCTATTCAGATCTGATGTTGCCTGACACACAATGTATGCAAACAGATGTCTTTGGGGCTTTCACTCAGCTCTGGGGAGGAGACAGGGTGCTAAGTTAATATATATTAATAATATAGAGAAATGTGTGTGTGGGGGGGGTGTCCTTTTATTGTTTTACAGGAAAGATTTTAGGTTTAAAACCTCTAGATTCCCTTCTCCGGCTTTTAATTTTTTTCCTCCCCTTTGTAATTTCCCGAGCTCTCCCAATCCACGCGGTGTCATATTAAGAAAGATAATGAGTATTTACAACTGCAGCCCTGCTTGTCACTGCAGTTATAGCCTCTATTTATATCCTGTGCCACTTTCCCCAGATTCCCAGTGACTGATGGGTTTGATTTATATTTGAACGCGGTTCTCCCCTTTCTCGCCTCTCCTTGAGGTCCCACCTTCGGAGGGAAGAGGGGTGGCTGCGGCTCGGCACCGTGGCCACGAGATGGCTCCTGGACCCCTTCTCCAGCTCCTGGACCCCATCTCTGGCTCCTGGACCCCCCTTCTCCGGCCACCGCCGGGGTTTGCACAGGGTCCAGAAATGCACCAGGACCCAAAGGGACCAGCGCTGCCCTGAGCCATGGTGTGGCACCGGCCAGAAGGGAGAGCAGAGTCCCCCCCTGCTTCATCCGAGCATCAGCGCTACCCCAATCCACGCACAAAACTCCCCCGTAAATGCTTTTTGCTGCTTTTAAGACATAAGGGGGGGAATCCCCAAAAAGAAAAAGATGGAATATTATTTAAAAATGTAAAAATAGCGGGGCACCCAAAATGCCGGAGAGAAAAGGTTTCCTGTGGCTGCACAGCAGAAAAAAAGTCAAATAATTTGTTTTACCCTAATTATTAGGTCACCTGGGTGGGTATTTTCTGGCGGGGGGAGGCTTGCACACAGGAAAAAGAGGGGAGATGGGGGGGAAAAGGGGGAGAGAGCCAGAGGACACTGGTGGGTGCCCCTTTTCCCCAGTGGGGGCTGGATTGGACCCCCCCCAGATGAGCAGATATTAAAAGTTGGTGCTGCGACGTTGGGTATCACAGAGGGGGAACGGGACCGGCAGGGTGAGGCTGCAATAATAAAATTTGAGTGTTCTGGAAAGACACTGCAGCCTTTTAGGGAAAATTAGCCAGATTGTTTCAGTAACTCGTTTAATGAGAAACAGTCTCACGTTAAGGGGTGCTGGAGTCGTCGACAGTAATGAGAAGCTGCCGCACTTCGGACGAACACTGCAGTTATTTTCCAAAGGGCACTCGTCTGTAATAAGTACATACACACTCTTGCATCGAGCAGCAGCTTCCAGCTTCCCAAGGTTTTATATTTTTTTTAATAAAACTGCCTGACTTAAAAAAAAAAAGCTTCTTTAGCCTGGCAAATAACCAGCAAACAGTTAAGTGTAATTAATAAAATCAACTTGCTTGAAATAAAGTTTTTCTGTGTTTTTTTTTTTTTTCCTTTAAACCAGTCTCTTTTAAGCTGCTTTCAGTGGTAAAAATTATGCTTTCAGGTGACCAATAATTTTCTAATAGTCACCCTTACCTTTTCTTCCTCCAGAAAATAATGAAAAAAATCATTTACAAATTCTTTAGTTAGTCCCATAAATTTGAACAAACCTGCAGTCGGTTTGCTGTTGAAGTAAGATGACCAGAATTTCATACATCAGAATATAAATCCAATTCTCTTTACCTGCCAGAATTTCCTCGGAGAGCAATTTCAAGGTCACAAAGAATGGGCCAAATCCTCAAGTCTTTATTCAGTTTTATTTAGTAATTATTCTGACTTCGCTGAGAGTTTTGCCCGTGACCCGCAGTCCATACAAGTGATGCCTAAGTAATGGTTTAATAAAGACCTTGGCGTGTTAAGGTAAGAATATTAGGTCAAATGGCAATCATCCGTCCGAGAGCAGGAGTGTATGTTTGTGTTACAAATGTATGTATGAAACCTTCCACATGTTCAAAGCAGTTCCTTATTCCAGGACAGGAAATTAATGATCTACCCACTTTTCAATGACTAAAAACGAGGGAATAAAACCATTTCAGAAGCCCTCAATTTCTCGATATGTACAAAGTGCCTTATTTTCATCATCCCTGTCAGTTATGACAAGTGCCGACTGGACAAATACCAGCTCGAATTCGGGCCATTCATTTCTATTCATGATGATTTGAGCAGAGGCTCAACTGCCTAAAAATATATATGAGTTCCGTAGGGTGGGTTTTTTTTTGTGTGGTTGTTTTTTTTTTTCCATGGAAGGAACAATAAACTATAAAAACAAGACAGGAAGATTTGAAGATGCTTTGCAATGGTTACAGCTACCGCACTTCAGGTTCCGGTTCTGCAAAATGGACATTTCCACCATTAAAAAATAAAAATTTTAAAAAAAAAATTAAATAGAAAGCATTTGCCCTCTCAGCTCCCCCCTCTTCTCCCAAGATACGCCAGTCGCTTGCTGGAAGCCAAGTTGCAAGAAATAAGATTTACTGCAGCAAGAAGCTTTTACTATATTTGTAGCGAGTGTTTCTTTTATATCAGTTCCAGACTCCAGCTCGCAGCATCCCTTGAAGAACAGATGTCCTGGGGTTGGGTAACCATTCATCCTAACCACAGTTTGGGGGGTCAGTCCCGTAGGAGCCGGCAGCCAAGAGGGCTCTACAACTGGCATGAGAAATCTACTTTTCTGATGAGCCGGAGAATAATATGAAAACAGAGCATTGCTGTGAGCAAAAGACGCTAATTTGCTACACTACTGGCTGTGGCTGGGGAGAGGCGGCGGGGGGGAAGAGGGAGGTGGTGGAGGGGGGGAAAGAGGGGATGGAGGAATAAAATTCCACCCTGTTACAGAATCAGTGCTCAAACCTGCTCCCGGTTCTTCATCAGCATGAAAAATTACAACTGTAACCAGATTTTTCTCTGTCGCCAGCGTAAATGTGCGATTACAGCTGTTCATATTTTCACTCTAATGAAGGGTTGCACATTTAAATGGTAAGATTTATTATATATTGTATACCGCCTATGTACATGCAAAACTGTTAACCGATGCCTAAAATGCTGCTTGTTTATTCCGGCATCAATTATCATTTTTCTCAATTTTTAAATAATAAAAAAGCCCATTTTGGCGCAGACGGGTTTCTGTTTCTTCGGTAGAAATAAACAAAAACCTCAAAATACAAAGGGGTGGGAAGGAAAATGTAGTGATGCAGACTGCAGGACCAAATAAAAGAGGGGAAAAAAAAAAAAAAAAAAGAGAAACCCCACCAGAGAGCAGGACCCTTCCCTCATCCCGGCAGAAACGAGGAGCCCATCGCCCGCCCTCCTTTGCTTTTTTTTTTTTTTTTTTGCCGAGAAACCGGCACGAGGTTGGGTTCATAAACAGGTGAAATGATGGAGTTTATTGCAACCAACATCAACACTGAAACTAAATAACCGCGTTGCCATCTCGGTCCCGCTGCAAGACGGATGGTAAACTTGACCTGCCGCTGGTACTATCCGAGTGCCATTTTTTATCGCCCTTGGCCGCCCCCCCGGCTGAGCGCGCCGGGGAAATGCCGCTGCGTGGCCAGGTCAGGCGCGGGCGCGGGTGAAACTCCGTTCACATTTGCATACAGGCGGGCTCTCACAATGAAGACCCATCTGTTCCCGTCACCGAGTACAAATCGAGTGTCACCCCAACTCGCCGCAAACGACAGCCGCGCGGCCATTAGATGGAGGAACACTTAGCTCAGGTTACGGATATGGAACTGCTGATTTGGGTTTAAATACCTGATAACTGAGGACTTTTTATTACACGCGAACAAAGAGTGAACCTTGAACTGATCATGAGAGCACCCTGCTCCCCCACGGACCCTCCACCCCGACACCCTCGCGCTCCCACCCTTCACCCTCTATTATCCACACAAAACCGCTGTATATTTTTCCAGGGGGAAAAAAAAAACACAAAAAAACAACAAACCGAAACCAGATTGAAATGTCACAAACCAGATCCTAACAGCGACCAATGACACCAAATTTATACAGCAGATAGGACAGGCGCAATAGGAAAAGAGAGAAAAGCCTCAGCGGTGTAAACAGAAGGCGAACTCTGAACTTTGCATGCCCTTTGAGGTCATTAATATTGTCGCCATGTTGTTCCTTGAACTTCTACTAAATTTGGCCCGGGTGGAAATATTTGCAGCTGGGGTTCCGCAGAGGTGAGACTCTGCCCTCCTCCAGCCACCCCTTCCCAGTCCCGGCTCCGCTCACCACCCCGCTCTGGTGGTCCCCCAACAGGGATGGGTCAGGACCCACATCACCGATGTCACGACGTCCTCTCCCGTGATGTGTCCCCAAAGCCAGGCATTAGCCCTGTGCTCACGCGTAGCCAACGCCGTGCCAGCGCCAAGGCCAGCGGGATCCCAGACCAAGTTCACAGCCGGCTTTCCTGATCGCTCAAGGTGTTTGGGGGCTGCTCCCCATCTCCACCCAACTTAGAGGTTTCCTGGGGAGCTGCTTTGGTACTTTTCCCCTTCAAGTGAGGGAAGTGCTGAACTTCTGCCAGTTACTTTCAAGATGAGGTCAAACAATGTTATTTTGTGCTCGGAATGAGCCTCCTGTCCCATGATTAGGGGAAAAAAAGCAGCGAGGCTCAACACTCACACAAGAAAACCAGCACGATCATCACCACCAACAACTCCTCTGTGTTTTCCCAGAGAAAAGGGGACAATAAGCACAGCCAAATCCTCCCGCAGGGCCACTCCAAGCATCAGTTGCAAACTTTTTGGGCCCAAACATGCCCAGCCGTGGCCACGGCACCACGGAAGCCCAGTATGGCCAGAGTTCCGACTGTACTGGGCTCCCGTGGTGCCGTGGCCACCACCAGGAGCAGGGCTCCAGTTCCCCAGGGCTGCCGCACTGCTGGTTTACACATCATGTTTGGTGCCACAGTCAAAACCCTTTCCAAGATCACATAACAATGCTGCAAGGAAGAGACCAGAGATCCTGACTCGTATCACAACTATTAGCCCACCTTTCTGCACCTACACGTGCAATTTTAAACCAACCACTTGCAAGGGCACCCATTGACTACTTTTTCTTATGCCCTTTTCTCCCAGGTCCAAGAGGACCCAAACACTTCCCAGCCGGGCTCCAGCGAAGTCTGCTCCTGCCCGCCATCAAACGAGAACACCCACCAGCATGGACAAAAATCACGTATTTACTGGCAGAAAAACAGACCATTTCAGGAATACGAATAGGAGCACATTTTTGTTCCACCAAAAGCATTTGTGGGAAGTTGAAATCTTATTGAATCCCCCAAGACGGGCAGTTTTCCCCACTGTTCATGGCCCAGCTGCCTTCCCCTCTCCCGAAAAGTTCCTGTAAACAAAGTGGGTATTTGCATATCACAGGCAGGGCCCTTCTCGGGATGTCACCGATTTGCATGCAAGGTGGCTGCGTGTGGCAGTGCGCTCCGAAGGGAAGAATAAACCAACTAGGAAAAAAACCCATTACACAAGGTTTACCCTTCTGTTGGCTCCTAAAGAAAGAAATCCCCATTAAAGAGCTGTCACCGCTTTAATTCCAGTTTTTCCTACAGGGATATGATCCCATTCCCTTCCCCAAAAGATAAAGCAACTCGTCTGATAGAAATATTGGCTGCTTGGTGTGCGTGGGTGTTGTTTTCTTTTTTTTTTTTTTTTTGTTAGGAGTGAACAGGAACTGAACCTTGAACTTCATTTACCCTTTGAACTCGTTACCTTTAAACAAAATTCCCCATGCTTTCCCTCTTCAAACAAATTTCATCACAATTACAGTCCCTTCCACTTCGCTTAAAGATATATAATCATTGACTTGACCTAATTACCTGGTGCAGGCCTTTCTCTACAAGGTGAAAGCCATATTGGTGTGAACAGAAGCTGACCCCTGTATTCTTGATACCCCAATTTTATTCTAATTATTGTATAGGAGGTTTTCCATCTTCCTCTGTCCTCCTATTCCCTCCCCCCGGTTGCTATTTTGTCACTGGCGTGTTCGGTGATGCCCTTTGGGTTGCGAGCTGCCTGGAGACAGGCTGCAAAATACATCTCGTGTTGAAAAGCGCCGGGTTTTGTGTTTTGTGAGTTGTTTGGGTTTTGTTTTTTTTTTTTTCAAGCTGCCCCATTCAATAGGGAACCAGGAGATTCAGCCCTGCAAAAGGCTGCCAAGACCCATCCCCCATGGAAGCATACACAGCGTGTGCCCTTCACCCACGACGAGCACGGGGGCTTGGGGAGCAGCCTCGGATCCCCCCTCCAAAAAAAGTGACACCCCACATCACAGTCGTGTGTGTGTCCCTTCCCCCCCGCCCAGGGAAGCCTGGGCTGTTTGCATACGTGGATTAAAAGCTTCATGTTACCAAGGAACGGGAATTCTGACACGGAGATGGAAGCCAATGTTTCCTGTGACTCCCAAGCAAGGTGATGGCATTGAGAACATCAGCAGAAAGAATTGGGGTCTGGATGGCCCCGCAGTCCCCCGTTCCTCCAAATCCAAACGAGGAGCACCTCCCCTGCGAGCCAAGGTCCCTCAACTGCCAAGAATCACCATTTTCAGCTAAATGATATTTTCAGCTTCAACAGAGCTGGCAGACCCAGGACTCACGTGCACATTGCACCGCTGGTTTTTCATCCCCTAATTCACCCTCCCAACCTACAATGGAAAGTTGGGGGGTGCTGGGTTGGTCCCAGTCAGATGTTACCTCTAACAGTTGGTGTGTTGGAGTCAGATCACTTCACACTCCTCTAACATCACCACCCTTGTCATCCTTCACCTTGTCTGTTCAAACTGCAGACTCTTCAGAGCTGTATGTTGGTGCAAAACAGCTTTGATACTGGGGCAGAACCACAAAATACCACTGCGATAAGAATTAAATCATCTTCCAGAAGACTAGGACAAGACTGTTGTACCTTCTTGTATAAGGTTGAGGTTTACTGTGGATCCTCACCTTCTCGGAGGACGCATTTTCCCTTAAAAATAAAATTAAGTTGGGGTGAGAAGATGGAACTCCCCACCAGTGTCATTAGCCTGCTAATTTCTGATGGCATTCTGAGAGAGAGAAAGGCTTAAATTACCTCCGCAATTCAAGATATATCCCTCTTATTCTTTAAAACCAACAAGAAAAATCTAACAAAACCAGCTCCGACATTAATAAAGCATCAGAGCAATTGACAGGCAGGGTCACTGAGAGATGGCACCTCCCTAACCTTCTCATTTGTCTTGGGCAATTGAAAAATAATTAGCAATTGCGAAAGGGTTCAATACCTAAGAGTAAACAAAGGGAAAAGGGTTACTCTAAGCCGTGGTCCCATGGCCTGGGGCAGAGCTTTTTCTCATCCACAAGGTGGGCATCCACCACTGCCCCCCTTGAAAAATTAGCCAAGGACTGGCCAGGAAGCGAAGGGGCAGGTGGGGACGGGTCAACCGGAGCCGCTCTTTGCATTCAAACCCCTTCCCGCTCCCTCTTAGTTTTATAAGCACCGCAACAAAAGAAGAAGCCGAGAGAGAAAGAGCCAGCACCAAATTGCGCAGATAGGTGGTGCGCAAACCTCGGTTGTGTGTCAAAGAGGTAGTGCATCCATTTGTTATGGTCTCTTGGCGAGAAAGGCCATGCTCAGATGCCCTGGAGCTCCACTGTAATAAATAGACACTGAAGATTAAAGGAGCAAATCCTACCACCTGCCCCAAGCCTGAACCCACAGATTTAGCATACTGGGGTACTCAAGAGGGATGGAGGCTTTGTAGACAGCAGAGCTATAGCCATTTTATGGCAGTTTCTGCAACCTCAGGGCTCGTGCCGGTGCCCCTGGCTCAGACAGCTCAGCTCCCCCGCTGATCCCTGAATTCAGGGGTTGAACGGGAAGACCGAGGGGGAGGGGAGGAAAGCAGTGCTCATCCCCGTCCCCAAGCCTACCCCGGCCATCATGGGATCAAACCGAGGAACCAAAACCCAAAGTCACCACAATCCGCACTATTGTCTTCCTCCTCCCAGAGTTCTTTGATCAGCAGCCGGTTTGCATATCAAAGAAAAGAAGGAAAAGGGAATATTCAAATACCGATATTGTCTGGCCTTACTTTCCCTTGGTGGGGCTGGTCAGTTTTCCATTGTAAAAGTTTATGTGTTTTTCACTCTTGTTGCTTCGCTTTTCTGTGGGTTGGGGTTTTTTCTTAAACAAATGAAGAGTGGCTTTGCAAGACCTTAAATATAAAGCTGAAGCATTTCTGACCAACTTATTCCAATTGCATTTGAAAAGAAAAGCTTATGTTTGGGATTTTTTTTCCGACTAGATTTCTCCTAGACTGTGGGAGGAGGAGGGATAGAGCATTTTTCCTTGATTCAAAATAAGGTGCAATTTTTTCCCCCAACAAAATAATTGAAGCTGATGGATCTGGTCCAGCAGAGCCATCAGATCCAGGGAGACAGCCAAAGAAGATGTGGAAGTTCCACCTAAAGATAAAAATAAAGCAAATTCAAATCAACCTGGGCAGAAAGCAAACTTGAAACCCATCCTAAGAGCAGTGTCGCCACCCTGATGTCCACTAGATGACAAACGTAGCTAAAAGTTGGCAGTGAAGATTTCTCACCTACTTGGGAGATGCCGTTACGAGCCAAAAGATGCCATTATGAACCAAAGTCATGTTCTGCTCCTTGATGGCTATAGAGATTACTCCAGTAGCCATGGGCTTCCTAGACTAGAGCTAGGACAGGGGTGTGAGCATGGAAAGGGGTAGACAAATGCACCCATTTATTGTTTGGTACTTCTAAGGTTGTGCTTTCCTTCCCACCAGACTCCATTTGCATGCAGTCTGACCGGAATTCTGATAACAAAGTTCCCAAACTTACCAAACCACTGGCTTTTCCTTCTAATCATAGCAGGGGACTAAAAATAGGGAAAGGGCGATAATCAAAGGTAGCACCAACATTTAAAAATACAATAGCAAGGTGAAGCTGAAAAAACGCTCTGGCAAATCTAATGTCACCCTCATAAAATAATGGAACAGACTTTAAAAAAAAAAAAAAATCAAAAAGGGACTAAATGACTTTATGAGCGCCCAGGCTATAATTGCCTTCTTAGCAACAAGCAACCTTTGGGTTTGTAAAGAGCAAATGACCTTAGGCACATACGGTCAGCCTTTCTGATCAAGCTACAAAATTAGCAGACGAAGGGTAATGTGGACGATGCAATATATCTAGAGACTTTACTGAGCGTTTGATGTGGTGCCACAGCAAATCTCACTGAAAAAATTAATTTACCTCGGCTTGGATAGAAGCAATCGTCACAGACTGAAAATTGGCCCAAGGGCCACAGACAAAAGCTGGTGATAAATGGCTTTCTGTCACGTGGGGGAGAAGCGTCTGTGTTGGGGTACTGCAGGGTATTAGTCCCCGTTTTATCTAAGGCGAGTAAACAGTCCATTAATTCAATGAGCAGGAAGATACTAAATTAGGTGGTAATGCAAATATCAAGTGAAAGCAAAGGAAATAATAGTAGGGGACACAGAGAGGTTAGGAATATGGATAGAATAATAAAATGAGATTTATCCTACTAAAAATAAACCAGGGTAACAAAAAAAAAAATGGTCCAGAGCACATCCAGCACCAGGGAATGTTATGGAGTAAAAGAGGAGAATTTGCATACGTATTTGCAATGTAATTGAGGATCTCAAAAATAAATTGGTTGCATGGTGCATAGGTGCGAGGGACCTGTGCCAGCGAGGGAGAGGAGGGGAGT
This sequence comes from Charadrius vociferus, assembly GCF_000708025.1. Classification (NCBI taxonomy): domain Eukaryota; kingdom Metazoa; phylum Chordata; class Aves; order Charadriiformes; family Charadriidae; genus Charadrius; species Charadrius vociferus. The sequence continues at coordinate 183,112 of NW_009650093.1, forward strand.
CAGGGTACAGGAGGCTTCTTCCCGCAGCGACGCAACATCAACACAGGCTAAACCCCAGCACTGGATCTGGCCAAAAATCTTGTCAACTCACACCTAATAACACTGACCGCACGAAGGATGCGCACAGGAACAGGATGGAAACCATTTCCCTCCAAGGTCAGGGGATCTCTGAACTCATCCTGTAGTCCACAGCTCCCTGGGATAATCAGCTCTGCTTTGAAGCATAAGGACATGAGTGAAGTTTAAGGAAGCAGAAATCAGGGTAGGTTTAAAAGCTCCCCTGAGCCAAAGACCTCTCCTGCAGATGCCCACGGCCTTTGGGGGATGGCAGAGTTCTGTCTTTTTAGGTAACTAAAAGTGGGTAAAGCAAGAGACACAAGTTATGAGGGGCGGAGAGCACCACCCTATATATATTTTCAAAGATTGACGCCACCCGCCTCCCTGCTCCAAATCTTCAAGGGAAGTTCATCCCTATCGTGCATGTCCTCTCCACACACCTCATGCATCAGGTGTTTATCAGGAAAGGCAGAGTGCTTATAGAATTTGGAAGGAGTTCAGAGAGCACAGGGAGCTTCACTCCCCTAAATTTTGTCCTCCCTTGGTTTTTGTGACTTCTTCGCCCACTGCTAGCGCAGCCCCCCCTAGGCATCTGTTCTGGCAGGCTCTCGTTGCCCTCAACATTAGACTGTCTCAGCACTGAATGCCTTTGCCCCAGATACCATCAGTTTAAAGTTAAAATAAACTTCCGATTTCTTCTCCCTAAATTCCATCATTTTTGTTAACGCTTTGATCCTCTGCAGAGCGATGCCGGCCCATTTTCATTTACAGCAGATGGCCAAGTCTCACGACCAAATGCAATGAGAATCCGAACATGGTGTTTGGGGCTCCAAGGCATCAAGATGTGATTGTCACCTACACCACAGGCTCTCCACCAGACCTGGGTGAAGCCACTCACGCTCCACATCGGCCCCAGCTCAATGAGAATTACTTCCTCCACTCCAATGGATGAATCTTAATGTAAAACCAGGCTAATGCTCTGCTCCTGCTACTCTTTGATTTGCAGAGTAAGCTCTTCGGGTTTGTCCGGGCAAGAAGTCACGGCTTCTTTCTCCAAAGGCTGCCCAAGTGCCAGCAGCATCTTCCCGCTGCTTCACTGCTGGGAAGGTGCCATTGCGAGGGCAACCCGGTTAAAAACTGCAGCTGCCGAGACACAGCCCTGGGTGATGGGATGTTTGAAGGAATTGATCTATCTGCCAGAGCGTTTGTTCAAGCACAGGGTGAGGGTGGATAGAGGAACAGCAGCAATTCACCAATTTCAAACAGCAGCTCCCACTTTAACCTATGAGTACAGGGAAAAAAAATAGGGGTGAAGCTTTGTAACCAAATAAAGAGAGCTGTGAGCTCAATAACAGGCATTATCCTATGGCAAAGATTTTGTTATTGTTGAGTACTGATTCCTTTATCTCTCGGAGACAATCAACCTTCAGCCAGAGGAGTCTAACCTTAAAACCCCATAACTCAATTTTACATAGTGTTAAAGTTTGGGGGGATATTTGTCAGTGCTGCAGCTGATACAATCAGTCTGGAGGACCCTAGAACAAAGAGCGGTGGGTGAAGAGCGTGTCACCTCCACACACATTCGTTTCCTTGATGAACAAGGAGCTATTAGTTGGCGAGAAAGCATTATCAGGGTGAAGGATGATGCCGATTGTTTCGGCTGCTCTTCCCGTGACACTGGATTAGAAGAAGTCCCAGTGTTTGCTCAATGCCCCACCGGCTCTGCCCCCGCCGCACACAGGTACGCGTCCGCACGCTCGCAGCCACCCTCCACCACAGACCAAAAATCAATCCAGACACCCAATCTCTTTCAACTGCCACATCTCTCCGAGGGTTAAACAATAAAAGTTTAACTTGTTTTAAGATGTAGTTCATCACTGTAAGCCTTAAACAAAGCTACTCCTTAAAATACACGTGTGTGCACACACACACAACGCCTCCGTGCAAAATGACAATGACAGAACACCCAACGTAGACTCTTCGCTTGAGTAAACCCACCAGCAGGTACAACAGCGCTGGGGAGAAGCCTGCTGAATAAAGTTGTATTTGACTCCTTATATTTAACAAAGAAATGAAAAGGAAAAAAAAAAAAAAAAGTCTTTTCTTCCCTCCAGTTGTCCTTTAACATGTTTCACTTTAGAATTTATTATAACCAGTCTTCAAATTAAATTCTTCAGGACAGTGGCTTTATTTTTGCACATAGTGATTTTCAGCACTACATAACCTGAGTAATAATTTAATGTATTCCCTGTGGCTCACACTGAACCACACATTTAAGCACATGTTTAAGTTGCAATGAAGTCAGTAGTAGTTTAGCATGTGTTAACGTATATATAGCAGGGGCTTTTATTGCTGTCCAGACCATTTCTCTCAGCTGGGAATTTTGTATTTCAGGACTTGTTAATGTTTCAAGATTGATCCTGCAAGATACGGGTACGATCATCATTATTCCCACCAGCAGTTCCACCCAGGCGAGCAGACACTACTCCGAACGTGTCTGTGGGATGCGGCTGTCTTTATTCGCACCGTACCTTCCTTCTCCCCAGGGAAGAGGGGTCTCGAGGCTCTGTGTGCGCAGGTACCGCGAACATGGGGAAAGCACGTGTTTCGTTTGCCTTTTTGTCCTCAAGTTGTCACGCAAACGTGTCCCACAGAGGAATGAAGAGAAATTTACCCTGGTTGCTGACAAGTCATTCAAGCAGAGGAAGAGCCTCCGTCACTCCCCTTGCTAACCACCTCATTGCACTCAAAATTTTAATGCAAAAACAAATTACATCCAACTCTTTGCTATAATCACAGAACGGTCAGGGTTGGAAAGGACCTTCGGAGATCATCTAGTCCAACCCCCCTGCCAAAGCAGGTTCACCAGGAGCACATCCAGGTGGGTTCTGAATATCTCCAGAGGAGATTCCAAAACCAGCGGAATACATTTCCCCAATACATTTCAAGTGCCTAATCTGGAGCATCTCTTAGCCTTGTTCCTGTTGAAGCATACATGCAGAACCCACCAAATATTTTATCTTACTTTCAATACATTTGGTGAAAGAATGCCAATTCCAGATTTGCAGTGAGCCCATCACTACCGGCTCCAAGCACCCTCAACCCCCGGCACTTCTGCAAGGGTGAAACACCATTTCCCAAGTCACGGCGAGGTCCTTGGTGACGGCCAGGGGCTCTGGGCATCCCGAGGCTGCTTCTGCACAGCCACAGGGCACCGACCGGCTCATCCAAAACTGGCACCTCTTCTGCCACACTGCCCAACCACCGCACCTCAGCATCCTGCCCTCCAAGCATCCCTCCGGCAGAGAAAACCCCGTGCAGGTCAGTAATGAGAGACTCTGGTGCCTGGTAATTTAGGAAACTAGAATGACTTTCTTTTGAAAAAGGGCAGGAGAGACACTGTGATGAAGTTCCACCCTGACACTTTGTTAACTTACATTTCCTGCATATTGATCCCTCTGCTGGGGAGAATATAGAGACACAAAGCGTTTATGCCTTGGATTTACATACTCATGAATAAAAAGGCCTTTAGGAGGCGGGTGCATGAGTTATCCCAGCCCCCAACGCAACGGTAACTTGCGCATTGATAATTCACGTGTGTTTGACATGAGGAACATGCGATTCGCCACGAGAGGAAGCTCCTTCCTGGCTCCTGACAGCTGCCACACCGCCTGGCACCACGCACCCCACAGCACCGGCTCCGAGGCGCCCGCGCACCGAGCCCCCCGCTCCCGCGGAAATCATCTCCGGGCCGAGGGCATCCTCCCCTGCAATTAATTTTAAGCTGCGATCATAAGCCAACATTCCCCGTTTTCACACAAGCTCGCTGTTGTTAAGCCACTTACTAAAAAAAAAGAAAAGAAAAAAATCCACATAACACCTTGTCGTTAAAGACTGTCCTCTAGGTATGGAAAATAAATCTGTTCATCTGATCCTGCACTTATAAAGCAATACAAAGAAACTTTAATTACGCTTTTTCCCTGTCGGCAAACAGCAAAGGCGGCAGGATTTTTGCTTTAGAAAAACTGCATTAATAAGTTATCAGTGTTTCACTGACTTCTAAGCGCTTTCCATTATAACTCCTGTCTGGGGCCCCACAGACCCACTGAACTGCTGAGATTTTATACCACATGTTTCATAATATTTCTGTTTCACTTAAGAGCTCTTGCGATCAAGGAATTACTTGAGAATCTCAGCTGAAAAAAAAAACAAACAAACATCCCAGTGGTTGGGCAGAAACCCCTTTCCAAACCACAAACTGAGGCGTGCGACACCCAAAGACCAAATCACAAGCACATTATTTTGTGTAAAAGCAACTTGAGCTTTTAAAGCCAGCGCTTGAGTCCTGAGGTTGACAGTCCTCAATTGCAAATAACCACCGTGCAATCCCATCCCATTTAGATGTGGGAGCTTAAGGGATAGGCTGGACCAAACCGCTCCACGGCCTGACTTGGTTTGTGTCAGGATTATGTCCCAAAAAACCACTAAGGAACCACCAGACAGGTCCCTCCAAAGGGGTCCGGGCTGCCGGCCCCGCGCAGGGCTGAGCAGCAGCAGGGACTCGCTCTCCGGTCCTCCCGTCGGTCAGTGCCGGTGTGTTATTTCAATGCTTTATAAAGAACTGCTTTTACGGGGCACAGGGGAAGATAAGGGGGGGAAATTATACAAGACAGAAGGCACTTCCAGTCGCCTGCTCTTCCACAGACCCCCTTAGCACCAGAGCAGCCTCTCAGACCAACTTCTAAATGTCTCCACTTGAGGAAAAATTACTTTAAGCTCAAAACAGGCACCCGCGAAGCTGCGGGCTGTCAGCTGCCCTCAGGACCAGCATCTGCAGCCCGACGTGCCCGGCTGATGGACGCTGCGGCCGCAAGTCAGGCGGGATTTCTGCAGCAGTTACTTACGCGGCGATTTGCCGCAGCTGTAAAACCCCAAATGAGAACATGAAGCCACTTTGGGTTGGGTTGTTGGTTTGGTGTTAGTTTTTTTCCATTTGCTTGTTTTAAATGAAAGCTGAAAATCTCAGCAGCGTTACTCTCACTGTTGCTTGTTCTCTGAGCTCTCCTATATAATTTATGCATCTATTTCTGGCAGTCTGCGAGCAACCCACCCTCCTCCTCTCCACCCCGAGCAAATAATCCTTAATATTGAGGTGAGCCGAGTTGCTCTGTATAAAATATAGCCAAACCTTTTGACCAGCCAGAGTACCATTCCAGGAACTTATTTGCACAACGCCAGAGACATTATCACACCGGGCTTGAAAGCGCTAATGTTATGGTGCATTTCCATTCAGAAAACGATAAATCAAAGAACGTGAGCTCTGTAGCTTTAAGGGAGTCTGATTTCTTTCCAAACTGTCACATAGTATAAATAGATACTTTTTAGAAAACATGTTGGTTTTTTATATGTGGATTTGTGGCTGTTCTCCTCCTCTTGGCAAAACTCACACTGAACTGGTCAAACCCGCTGGAAGCCTTGGTAAGGGATCAGGAGAAATAACCAATCTGTGCTTTAACCTCTCGCTCCTTGGGGTCGTTTGGACGATGCTAGTGGTCAAAAAGGAAACGAGCCAAGAGAAACCTTCAGCCGCCGTTGCACCCATCCCAAAACCCTTCCCCAAACGTTCCCTATGCTGTTTCATAAGGCTCAAAAGTACGTCAACAGCAAGTTTATAATAGCCCAGTCAAAAACAACAGAAGACATTTCTGAACATTAGAATATCCTGGATGTCAGAGATAATTGCTTCTAATCATATTTGAAAAGAAAAATTTAAAGCTTTCAACTTTGGTGTAAGAAGTGTTTCCAATCATCCACAGGTGTTCGGGGTTTGGTCTACAGAGACTATTGGACTTGCAGATACTCAGCATTTCTGCAACAGGTTCTTCATCTGCATTTTCTTTCACACACTTTGTTATTGCACCTGAAATTTGGCAGCATTTGGGCAAAGCTCCTTTGGGCCGCAGCGCAGGCTGAGCATCGCCGGCCACACCGCCCTCCCTGCGTCGGTCACCTCGTGTCCCCCCACCCCTGAGCAGCCCAACGCAGCGGACGTCAGGCTGCCGGTGGGGAAGAAACCCACAATTTCCACTTTTAGTGGAAAAAGAAAAGGAGAAAAGGAGAGAAGCACAGCTCTGCTGCCGCTCCACTGACACACTGCTTTATCCCGCGGCCGCCCTGCGCCCTCGGAGCGGGACTGGCAGGACCCCCCGGTTTGGAGGCGGGAGGGGGGGG
>NW_009650093.1:190438-225069 GCF_000708025.1 Charadrius vociferus
TACCCCCCTGACACCTCCAAGGCACATCCGTGCATCGCCCACCCCTGCGTCGCCCACCCTGCCCACCCACTTAGCCCCTCCTGCACCACCTGCCCGAACTGGGCAGCACCCACTTGCCCACCCTGTACGTTGTACCCTGTACCCCCCTACAACGTGCCCTGGGCCCCCACCCTCGCCCGAGCACGGCGGCGCACCCGCCCGCATCCCCATCTCCTCCAGGTACCACCGCAAGCCATCCCCGCAGGCTGCGTTCTGAAAGCAATTAATTCCGGATTTAGGAAGTGATTCCTTAGGGTTCAGAAGTGTGTGAGAAGCACAGGGGAAATAGAAGTTGTAGATGCGAGGACTGCCTACGCGCAGGGAAGCCCGCGCGGTTCAGAACACTACACACATCAGGGGAGAAAGGGTTCAGTGCTCCAAAACACCGCCAAGAGAGGGGACAGAGCATCCTGGAAGACGGGAACACCGGCAGCCCCGAGCAGAGCCTGGCTAGAAGCCCCCATGGACCAGGCGAGAAACTTCTAAGAGAAGTTTATGGACTTCTCCCCTGGATTCGCGAGGTGGCTCGTCAGCGTCTGGGTGCTGAAGAGTTACGTACAAAACTCCCTTTGGTATTTTATTGCTTCCCAACCCATCTCTAGAAGGCCACACATGGGCAAATGGGGCCTCCTCCAGGGTGCAAATGGGTTCAAGAAGTACCTGGAGATGGATTAAAGACGTGCCACCTCTTTACAGTTTCTAACCCCCCCCAAAACCTTTAGTACATGTTGCATTTGTATCTGTCCCCCCCGTCCCCATCCCCACCCCACTGGGCCACAGTGAAGTACCATCTCATCTACCACCCTCCACACCTTTTAAGATAAAGGCCATTTTTAACACATTTTTATGAAGCAAAAGGAATTTTTGATGAAGGAACTGATTTTAAGATACTCTGAACTTGCATATTTAAAAAATAATAATAATAATAATAAAATAAACAAACCCCACAGAGAATCGAATGAGCTGTAAGTGTGTTTGGCCAAAGTTCTCTGCTGACACGATGGAAAAATCTTGGAAGTCCGAGGCAAGATTTCTTACCCCGGAGACCGCGCCTAACAGAGCCTGTAAAGCATATCCCTGTCACTGTGAGTTATGCTCCCTTCCCCGTGCTGACGGATACCTGTGTAATATAAAAGAAAATATATTGTTGCTGATGTTGTTGTGACACGGGCGCAGCACCGACAGCCAGGCGCGGGGACAGAAGGCGCAGTGGTTGTCACCCCCTCAGCCCGGTGCGATCCCGAATCATCGGGGTCCTGGCTCAGCATCCCTCTAGCAAGAGACCAGAGGCTCCGCAACGATAGCGGAAGCCCCGCTAAGGAGCCGCGGGGAAACCCCAACTGCTAAAGCAATATTTAGAAGCGCGAAATATTAAAGACGTGCAACTCCTGGCCCTCGGGACGCTGCGGTATCTACCTTACGCTCCGGTAAAACTAAATGAACGAATGCCGGCAAATTAAGTGATCTACCAGTTTAAAAGACAAAACATTTTTGAAAAGTCTTCAAGTGGTCTGAGCGGAGTACATTACATGGGAAGCGTCTCCTAAGAAATACTTATCATTATAACAGTACTTAGCACTTCCACTGTGCTCCCAGCCTCCCCGCACTGTACAAACATTAGCTTCTTAATCACTCATTAGGGACGATCCTATAGAGCTGGGCCATGCCTCATTGAGTAAAGTCATCCCCAACTCGCTCGGTCCCTCCTGCTCCCTCCAGAGACAACTTGGAAGGTTCTCACCCATTCCCACGAGAAGTTGGGAGCGAGAAAGGCAGAGTCTGCTCAAAATGAAGGGCGGTGGCATTCCCCTGCCCCCAAACTCCCCCGTTTTTCAGAGCAGGGATAGGCAGAAGTGAGCATCACCCCAGTCAGAGACACCTGCTTCCTTTAAAACCTTGAATTAATAAAGTTGGGAAATTCAGGAATTCTAACAGCGCTGTGGGGTTGCTCCTCAGGACAGAACCTCTTGTTGTTGAAAAATGGGGCAAAGGAGGGGTGGAAAAAAGCCACAGAAATGACATGTTCCTACAACCTGCCAATTAATTCTTCTGGCCATGGCTAGGTGGATCGGCCCCATGCATGAAAGGAGCAGTTCTGGATCACCCGTCGGTGTGACAGCAGCAATCCGAGGGGCCGTGGTGGCCCAGGCTCCGCACCAGCACTCAGGAGCAGGGGACCGGCTCCAGGGACCTCACCGGTTAAACAGATAAAAGAGTGTGGGAGCAAAAAGGGGCACAGTAAAAGTGAAGGGTGCCCACGCGGAGAAGCCAAGGCAGACAGAAAAGATGAAAATCAGTTCATAAAATCTTGAAACTTTCTACTTTTCCCACCAGGATGTTCTAACTCAGCAACCAAGGCTGTCTGACACACCCTTTAGCTGAATCCACTTCTCAGAAGTACCGATTTAAACTCTCAGGTGATTGATTTCATATTCATTTTTTAAAAAAATCATTGTGCCTTCTATAAAAAAAAAATCATTGTGCCTTTACCTTCTATAGTGAAAAAAAGTAAGCAAACAAAAAAAATCCCCCAAGTAAACAACAACAAAAAAATCTGACAGTAAGTCATCACAGAAATTCAAAAACCCAGAGGAAATCACAACCCCGATCCATACCCATCCCATTGGCAGATAACGAGAGAAATTCATTCCGGTGCTGCCCCAACAAACCACGGAAGGGCAAAGAAAGGGTTCCAAAATCCTACATTCAGCCTTTTTTCCCTTTAACATCATTGTTTCAGGCTACCAACGGCCTGCGTCTGATCAGCCAAAATTGCTCAACTTCCATCCTGAATGAACACACACCGTGTCAAGCCCATAATTTGCTGTTATTCAGCGCTCTGAGCAGTTTCCAAGAACTAACACCTCATTTTAATGTAACTGCTCTCCATGCCAACTCTCCCTCCGGCCCCCTCCTTTTTGTAGTATGTAATTTTTCTGTGTTATCAATCTCCTCTGCCATTCACCCATTTGGGCATCCTTCCACCGCGCCTGGCATTTCATCTGTGTCTGAAAACTTCCAGCGGTGCCAAGTGTTTGCATACCTTGCAAGTGTTATGTCAAACTCTGCCCCTCGGAGCTGCCAAAAACCACCACTCAAAGTTAGCAAAGCAAATACCTCCTTGGACAAGCTTAATAAACACGCCAGGAGAAACTCTAGACTCCATAAAGACATTGCGCGCCTGACGAGGCCAAGCCTGAGGTCTTCAGCACCCTTTCATGTCCCATTTAGGCCAACATCCATTATCCTTGTCACCCGTTCTCCATCCGCGCTCGGCGTAAGTGCATCATTTCTGAACGCACGGATTATTTAAAACAACCAATCCCAAACTCCACACCTCTTTTCGTGCCGCAATTACGGGCTATCAGACCAACCTTGTCTCTAATCAGGCTAAACGAAGCCATTTATTTTATAGCATGAATCAACGCAGGCAGCAGATACGCCTGATGGTTCGCACTGCACGAAGAAGCTAACTCTGGTGGCCACCAGCACTTATGGCCTGGTCCCAAATAAATCCTCATTTCTTTGGGTTCTTTGATTGATGACTACTGATACACTAAAAAGAGTGGGAGTAGACATGAAAGAGCACATTGAGCAGAGAAAGGTGGAGAAGGGGAGGGACTGAAGCGCAGAAAATGAAAGAGGAAGGACAAGGCCGGGGGGGAGGTAAGAAAGCATGGGGGAAAAGTGCAAGGGAAGCGAAAGAGGAGGAGGAGGAAACAAGATCTGTGGGAAGTGGGAGATTGAGAATCTGAGGCCCAAGCCGACAAGCCTTCACTAGGGCCCAGAGATAACCCCTGAGAAGATCAGAACAGTCTCAGCTCTGTAGGCTTCAATTTCAACAGCGTATTGCAAATCCATCACTCCTAAACCACCACGCACAAGCAGACATGAGCGGCACAGCAACTCTTTGCCCAGAAACCCCCCGTCTGACATTTAATGCTCTGGAAAGTGCCCTCGGCCTCAGATACCGGCTCCCATCCACCGCTCGGCTGGAAGCACTTCTACACTCGCAGGAAGGAGGTCCAAATTCCCAAGCACAAGAAGGTCCCCAAAAAGGCTCTCCAGAGCAAAGCACTTTAAAGAGGTCTAATTTTCAAAGGCGGGGGGGAGACACGGTTTGAGAAGACACAGCCCCTTTCAAGTGTGAGGCTAAGCACCCAAGAAGAAACGCACCCAGAAGTCACACCTTAACTTTGGGAAACACTAGCCACCAGGTCAAAGTCTGCTCTTTTCCATCACTGTTGTCAATCCAAAATAGAATGACCGACTCCAGTTTGCACCAAGACAATCAAGAAATACATTTAACTTAGCAATACTAAATTTGGGACCACTGTAACATTTTACGGTCACAGATAAACCAGCTACCAGTTAACAAACAACAACAAAAAAAAAAACAGAACACTTCCACTGTTATGAGATGGATGAATGACGACGAGGAATTCATACTAGGTTGCACTTACCTTTCCATCTTCTTCACTCAAGGACTTCAAAAAACTTCAGTGACTTACCATCATCCTGGAAGTCTGATGGAAACGAAGCGTCAGATGTCATGGAAGGGGCCAAACTCCAGCTCTGATTTTCATCAGAACTGTCCTGTCCATAGCCAGCATCATGCTGATCCTCTCCTAGAAAGAGAAGGAGAGCCAGATTTTAGTGAAAAGGACTCATTTCTAAATCCAAATCTCATTACCTACACCATGAGACATCTTTCCTCCCGGTTCCCACCTTCCACTGAAGATCTCTACAAAATCCAACCCCGCTTTTGTGGGTTTAAGGACAGATTCATCATTTAGGGCTAAAGCGGCATATTCCTGCTACAAGAACGCTCACGCTGGATTTGTGGAGACTTCACACCTGGAGGCCATACCAGGAGGAGGCTGGAAATACCGGTCTCGGGGCCAAACTACCAGAGCTATGTCCAATTCTGTGTTCTCACCCTCAGTACATGACCTCTGCATAAATCATCCATCTGTAAAACGGAGGACTACACTACCTGCCTCACTAGAATGAAGAATCTTCCTATAATGTAGGAAAAAAGCTTTGAGATCCTTAATTGAAGAGTGGTAGGGGAAAAAAAGATTGACTCCCTGTGACAGGCAGTCACACACAAATTAACAAAGCGACGTGTCTGCGCGTGGAGGCAGTAGCTATTACCTCCCTGTGCTTGATGTTTCATTGAATTTTTCTGTAAGCGGACATTTTGCCGGGGAATTTGCTGCCGATATTGGATTTTATGCAGAAGGCACTTAGATCCTAGAGTGACAGATGTTAATATCAAATTTTAATATAAATGGAGTGCAGCTAGCCTACCTGGAGAAGAAAATACTACTCACCCTAAACAAAGCAAAAAAGTGGTCTTTCAAGCTTTTGCCTTACATTTCCTGAATACACACAGCCCAAACTGCTGATAACAGAGGTAAAGACAGCTGCTTACTCATTCAACACACAACAAAGAGCAAGAAAGGTGAGTTTTCAGCCGATGTTAATTGTGTTCAAACACTAAAACCAGGTTTTATCTCAGCAAACAGAGGAATTGTGCCCTACAGTTTAAATCGAGCGCTGATGAAAGGGTACCAAGGCCTGGGATGGAGGTTACAAAGCTCTTCCTCCCACCAAGCAACACAGTGGAGACGCCGTTAAGTCTCCAGCTGCAGAAAGACGTGACACAGTATTTTGGATGTGTTTGATTTTCCACATCCCAGGTTGCAACCCTCCCTTGCTCGCTCCGAGCGTGAAGCTCTCAGAGACCCCAGGCTTCAAGGGCACGTTTTCAAGAAAATTTCCATTCTTCACCAAAAGGAACAGTCTGGCTGGGAAGAACATAACGCACACAAGATTGTCCTCCCACGGATCAGTTCCTTAAAAAACAAACTGCACCGGGTGCCAGATGCCATGGTAGTCTTGCCGATACTATAAGCTCAAAGGTCTTGAAAAACCGATTGAAGATTTGACTTTGAGATTTACCAAAGGCGGTCAATGACAGAGGAGAGGGGTCCCTGGCAACCCCCCATTTAAACCATCACAACTTTCCTAACAGGGGAAGGGCCCAAGAAATAATCAATTCTTTCCCCAGCTCTATGCTCACTTGCTTCCAGCGGCTGTCCCAGCATGCAGAGTGGAACAGCAGATTCCGGAGAAAAAAAGGAAATTCAGAAAAATAACTTTTCTCCTTTTGAGAGGTGCATCATTTGGCATTGTTAATCGCTCATGCCAAGAAGAAACCTGCAGGTCCCTGACCCAAAAGGGATCAGACACCAGCAGAGGCGGTACCACAGTCGTCTCCCACCCACGGACTACTTCTCAGCCATGAGGAGTAAGCAAAGCACGTTCCTCTACGTGACAACAAACTGAAATTCATGCATGCACCTCCATGAGAAAAAAAAACCCAAGAATTAGGGGTTAAAAAGCAGAGACTGAAATGCCCCGCTCTGCTGGGCAGACTCCGGGAAGCGAAGCGCATCCATGAGCACCACTGACCGCCCGACCTTGAAGAAGTCATTTCAGTGCTTTGCTCGGCTGTGTGCGACAAGGGGATGTTTCTTTCCCCGTTTTACCGTAGCACTTTGAGATCCTCAAATAAAAAGGGTCTAAAAAAAGCCTATGTAAAAAGCCGCTACCAAATAGCACCAGCTCAGTGTCGTAGGAAAACACGGCGTTCATTCTAATGAGGCGCCGTCTTCCGTGCTGCGCTGCGGCGTTGCGGGCTCGACTACCCGCAGCGCTGCGAGGATGCCAGCCTTGTAAGGCAGTTTCCATCAGTTCAGCCCCTTAAAAAAGAGCAATTTCTTCCACCCAAACTGCACCCTATTAAACCCGGCTTTTCAAACCAACACCGAGGTAACAGGTGGTCCCCTATAACGAGATACAGGTGCAGGATTATTGCGATAACGAGCAAACTGTTTCTGGTTTCCGACTGGCAGGAGGCAGCGTGGCACGGCTCATGCGCCGCTGCGTGGCTGCGTGAAACCGTTTGGAACAAGAACAAGGGCCCAACCGGGCAAGTTACTCGCAGGAATAAGTCACTGGCTCCAACGGCAGGAGAAGCTGTCACACGCATCAGCCACGGGGAAGAATCGAACCACAGGTCTCTGTTTCGGCAAAGTAACTCCCGCATGGGGGGGCGGGGGGGTCACCGCAAAAGTGCTCTTTTCTTGCTGTCCCCGCGCAGGAGGGGAAAGGGGGTTTCCCGTGTTCATGCAGGCTACCGTCACCCAAATTTACCCAGGCTGCAGCGTGTACATCCATGTGTCGTGCCAAGCCCAGCGGGACTCCGAATTGCCTGAACTGCCACAACAGGAATCAATACAAACAAAGGAGTTTGGTTTGGTTTAGTATTAGGAATGTTTTCAAACACCACTTACAGTTTCAATAACAAAAAGAGGATCAACAAAAACTCCGCACGCATAGCTACTTAAAACAAATCCTATTTCCTTTCCATTTGGATTTGCATTACGAGAACTTCTTGTGCTTTAATCCACTTCTCCATAAAGTTTATGGAGCAGCAACAGCTAGTTGAGTCCAAGCAGAAAAAATAACCAACAACTTGTCAGGGGCCAAGCTATTGTTCTGAATGAAGAAAAAAACTCATTAGCTTTTAATGAAAACACAGGGAATAAAAACCAAATAGCACAGAACCCCGGCAAATAATTACTCTGCACCTGACGCAAAGCTGCTCTATCTTCCTACTCAAATCCGCAGCAAAATTCCCCAACTTACGCTCTTTGGAGCGTGAACAAAAGCAAGATTGAAAAAGGAAAGAGCAAGAGGTTTCTTGGGTTTACACCTCAGCCAGGGACTCCTCTGGCACTGCTTGGCTTCCCCCAGGCGTGCTAAATACCCGGCTCTCTTGCTTCATGATTAAAAAAAAAAATGAAATTATGCCGTCTTTTCGCTGTCTGACATTTTCTGCAGAAACAGTTTCTTGCACAGCATCAGAGAGAGGGGCTCGAAGGCGTTCGGCATAATTAACACAGATATCATGCTTTATACGTATCGACTCTAAGCAAATTGCAGAGGGGACAGGCTGCGTCTCTGGTGACAGGGGTGTCCCCAGAAGAGGGGGTGGCAATTCCAAGCGCAAGTGCTTTTGGACAGCAGCATCCGTCAGGTCCCATCAGTCACACCAGGTCCCTGCAGGACCCGCGGACGTCGCCACAGCCTCTGGCAGACCCCCCGCAGCGGGGGAGGAAAAAAAATTACCAAGAGGAGAATGGAAAGAACCCAATTGAGCACTAAGAGGGCTCCGGGCGAGCAGCACAAGCAGGAGCTACGGGAGAAAGAGTCCCCACCATCAGGGAACACACCGGTGCTTCCTTCTCCGCAACCTCAGGAGCACAAACGCTGCTCTCTGCGAAGGGGGGAATGATGCGGACCTGCCCTTCCCGCGTGCTTTGGGGTTTGCAGTGCCAGAGGGTAAAAATAAAAGCCCTCCCTCTGCTCTGGCATAGCTGCAGGGTCCGGCAGATGTCAGCTCTTGGGACAAACGTTAGAAAAACCTCAGTTCAGGTTCTGGGTTTGCTATAATTCTGTCACGCAGGGTCAGAACGTGCCTCCCTGCCCGTCTCCCCTCCTGCACAAGTGGGAGAGGGAGAGTTACCCTCTTTTAAGGCTAAAACCTCTTATTGAGACCTCAAAAATCAAGTTCCCCAAGACTGAAATTTTTCCCACACGTGAACTGGCAGAGTAGTTTTCCTTTCCTTAAGCTGCAGTTTGCCTCTCATGGGAGGGGGGAAAGGGAGGGGGGAACTGAATTAATGCATCCTTGCATACACAGGAAGAGAAACATTCTGAATAGGTGAAAGGGCTTTGTAGTGGAAAAAAAAAAATCATCTCCAGTAGCTTGTTAAGGGAACTGCAATTAAGCTTACTTTGCATTCAGTGAAGGTCTTTATCTAGGTACCCAGAGTTTCATTAAGCATCTTTTTAGAGCGTAAGAAAAATCAATACCAAGTGAGTTCCATTTACGCTTTTATGATAAGCTCGTTCATGCCAAAGCGGAAGTAAAATCCCCAACTCGAGTTAATATTCAAGGAAACGAAGTTCCTGCTTTAAAGTAATGACTCCTTAGTATCATACTACAAATAAAGGTCTCTGATCCAAATCCCATCTGCCTTCATGCTCGACAGTGTTAATATCTCTAGATTTTCAGGGACTAATTTAGCAGTAATGCATTTCCCAAAGCAGAGCTGTAAAAGTATTATCAATACTATGGTTTAATATCCCTTACTACAATCACTTGCTGAAATTATGGAGAATCACATGGAAACACATCAACAGAAACGCACCCACACAGTAAGTACTGCTCACATGTAAATATATTATAGTTTAGCTTTTGTAATGTAGTTAAAGCTCTGTCAACATCGCTATTATAAATTACATACCTTTTTAAACACATTTATGTGCTAGAAAATGTATGATGTTTCTTTTTTGAATGCCTTAAAGGCTTCATCAGCTCCTAAGCACCCATTTGGATCTGTGTGGTTAGCCCCTGTGATTAATATGTGAATAGCTGAGGTTTTGGTGGATGCAGATATTCTGCACCTTCTTCGTAGAGACTGTTGGCATCCTTACAGTGCCAGTGCCTGGGTAACACTACATTTGCCTGAAAATCCCATGTTTTCTGTTGCACGTCACTGTGATACACATATACGTCCATCCTCGCCTCCCTGCCTGTACCACCAGCAGTGGTACTATTAAAGAAATTTCTCTTGTAGTTTCTTATCTACCTATCTCAAAGTGTTTATCCTGCTTAATAAATATTTTCTTGGATGTGGCAATCATGCACAAAAGGAAAATAACTTTGTCCCTGGCTCACGAGGTAAGAAAGGCCATGGTGAGAGCAGGACCCATCTCTGCTTACGCTGTGTTTTATCAGCGGGACAGGTCTACCTCACCGCAATAGGGTCAAAAGCAAAAAGAGGGACCTCCTCACACACAGGAGGACCCAATTTATCATTGTTTTAGAAATGTCTACCCAAACACGTCTTGGCTGGCTGACAAGTGAATCCAGTCCAAGCCTAATTTTGTTCACTTGGTATCCAGTTTTTGCTAATTACATGTAGTAAAGCAAATTAATAGTCCAGTAAAAATGCCACTTATGTTAAAAAAAAAAAAAAGCAAAAAAAAAAAAAAAAAAAAAAAAAACAAAGCCCAAAAAAACCCCTAGAAATTGGGAAGCTCTGTCGCAGAAGGATGGTGGGACGAAGCGTGGAGGTGCGGGGGGTGAGGGGATGCGGAGATGCAGGGGATGAGGGGCTGCGGGGGATGCAGTGAGCCCCTCTGCCCAGCAGGTCGGGCTGCAGCGCGCAGCATCGGCCGGGGGATGCGCGGCAGGAGCCCAGCCCCGCTGCCAGCCGGCACAGCTTAACCCGCTGATGGGCAGAGAAAAAGGCAACAAAATTCCCGGGATTAATAAATATCCATCAGGCAGGAGCCAGGCAATGCAACAGTAAACTTCCTAAAGGTTTCTGGGGTGCAAAACCCACTCCTATTATCGGGCATGTGAATCAAAGCCCTACAGAGTCCAAGTATGTTATTACAATTCGAAAGGAATTCAAGTTTTGCAACTCTCGGCTTTGGGAGAATAAACCCAAAGGAGGCTGAGAAGCTCGGAGCAGGCTGGGGTTAAATTATTTCCTCTCCCTGTCACATGGCAAAGGAACTTCATGATTATACAAAACAGAAAATAACCTGGAAGTTATTAATTCATAGATCTTTAATCTGACATGCAGATATTCAAACCAAAGCCTTCCCACAACTGATTATGGGTTTATTTCTGAAAAGGGAAAAAAAAAAAAAAAGCCAGTTACAACAATAGAAAACCCAAGTGTTACTCACACACCAAAAAAGCCACCCCACAAATGACACAAGAGGTTTGCAACTCGCAAGCCTTGCCTGAAAGACGACTTTAGCAGGGCTGCTCTGTAAGCCAGCAAAGCTCGTTCTCATGAATCCAAATAGCTGATGAGGTCGGGGGGGGGGGGCTAGATATCCCCCCAAACCCACGGGGACAAGAAGCTGCTGAGCTCACGCTGCATCTCTCCCATCACTCCATATTTTCTAATCCCCTGCCAGCCCCTTGTGTCATTCCCCAGCTGAGCTCTCCTCTCCAGTTTTCTCTTCCTTTTCTCGCTGTGTGTTGGCTCTCCCCCTCCTTCCCCCTCTAACTTCCTCCCTCCAGCTCCTCTCTCTCTCGCAATCCTTGGCACCCTTTCAGTAAAGGCACTGCAGATTCTGCCTCTCAAGTGGGCAGCAGCTACACAGACCAGCTGCCTGACAGGGGAAGCACAGCACATTTCAATCTTGCTCGGAACAAGCCTGAAACCCAGCCCAGCAGAAGATTCCCACGGGATGTAAACAAGTAAACAAGATTTATTCTTTCTTTTATGACCCAGTAACACATCAGTGAAGTACAAAGCCCATCCAATGTGAGCAAAAAGACCAGCCTAAAGCTACCAACAGTTTGTATTTCTGCCCGCTAATAAATTATTCTTCTTTGAAGAGACAAGGTCTTCGTTTAAAGGATGGGGATGCTGAGGCAGAGGAAGATCACAAATCTGTGCTTTGATTCATCCTCCAAGGTACCAGCTCTGCTGGGAACACGGCAAAACAGTGTCTGTGACACCGGACCCCATGCTTGTGCAGTGCTATAGTTGACAAACAGTTCTGCAAATACAGTCTGGGATCTAAAAAAAGATGTCAACATCATCAATACCAAAGAGGAGACTACAGGCCAAATAGTTTTGAGTAATGTCCGTTGCAGTGTCAGTAGCTTCAGCATATTTTCTTAGCCGAAACCCTTCCAAGCGAACAAGGAATAAACAGTCCTAAGCCACGAGGGAGCTGGAGTTTAGCGAGCATATTCCAATGACAAGACACAAGGAGGCTGTCTTGCCCGTATCTGCAGCAATTTTCACTGTTAAGAAAAAATAAGTAGAGGGAGCGAATGCAAAGACAGGAGCGTATAGCAGATCCTACAAGAACAAGGAATAACAGTCCTAAGCCACGAGGGAGCTGGAGTTTAGCGAGCATATTCCAATGACAAGACACAAGGAGGCTGTCTTGCCCGTATCTGCAGCAATTTTCACTGTTAAGAAAAAATAAGTAGAGGGAGCGAATGCAAAGACAGGAGCGTATAGCAGAGCGATAGGCACTCCAGGGATGGGAGGAGGTGTCCGTTAGGCATTTTGATAGTGCAAAGGATGACTTTACAGTTGGGTTTCAGGATGGAGTCTGACTAAAGGGCAGAATTACTACTTTGTAGGTGATTTGGATGGGGTTACTGCTCTACAAACCAAAGCAACACAGAAGTTATTGTGGGGATAGCGGGGAGAGACAGACTCAAAACTCCAGATTTGAACCAGCTAAAGGTTTGGAAGACCCAGGAGCGGTGACCCAGCTGAGCGAGGGCTCTGGATGCAGAGAGCACTAATATCCCCTGCTCTCCAGTGAGGCTCAAAGATATACAACATGCATTCCTTTTCCTAAGGGCTCCAAAATGTCTTAATGGCCAGAGAATTTACATCCTTTTTTTTTTTTTTGTGGAGCAGGAGGTCCTATTACCCACTGCAAGAAAGCTCAAGTGATGGTATATGTGAACACACTCAATGTATCCCCAGTGGGGCAATTTCTTGAATGTCCTTCTGTTCTGCGTGAGCATGGAGCATCGCTTGGGCGGCATGTCCATCTAAGCGCATTACAATAACCCCTGAGATTTCTTGATAAAAAGAAAGCTGCAGCACATTCCTATTACGCAAACAAGTTCAGAAAACACAGAGGGTTCATTTGAGAAGGCTCTCTATCTCCAAAGCTGCACATCAGGCAATTTAGGCAATCTAATAATTAAGAGTATTTTATTAACTGACCAAAGTGAGAGCAATAGAACTTGTTAATATTTAACTTACTGGGGCTCCCCAAACTGCTGTATATTTAGCATCTTTACTGACATTTTTATACCTCCCCCTTTATGGTGCATTGCTTTATTCTTAAGAGTCTGGTGTTCTTTGAACTTCCTTGGGGAGGGAAGCACGGGACACTGCTGAATGTGAACAAAGAGGGCAAGCTCTGCCCCAAGGTGTTACAATTCGGATGGGTTTCAAAGGCCTATGGGTGACTCAGTAACTCCCAACACTTTGATTAATGAAGTCGAGATCTCCAAGAAGCGCCTCGTAATCCAAACCAGGAAACTTTCCTCAAGTTTGTAAGAAGTTTTAAATCAATGGGCTGGTTTAAAGAGAGTTCAAAAGCCCTCCTCATTAACCTAATTCTTCTCAATAAAGGTCATGAAAGTTTTGACATTAACTGCAGAGTAACCCAGCCAAACCGCTAGTTGCTCTTACCTGGTCTTTCAACCCCATTATAACTTCTGCAAGTTCTTGATTTGCTGGCTCCAGGTAAAGATTGGTAATAGTAAACCCAATTTTTTTTTTTTTTAATCAAATGACATGTTTGGTTTTGGAGGCATTTCCCTTTTCCTCCCCTCATTTCATGCAATGAACACACCCACAAAGAACAAAAAAGCAACTAATGTTTACAAGAAGTGCAGAAAAGGCCTTCTGCATTTCCTTGTGCTACAACAATATGAATTTCAATTGAGGGGAAACATCTCTCCCTGCATTTCTGTGCACTCACAACCAACTGAATCTATTTCTGCCCACTACAGAACCGTATTGGCACTGGTCAATGGAGCAGTCCGGGTCAAGAGACCTCATCCCAGCCCCATCCCAGGACAAGGCTGGATGTCAGCACGCTCAAGCGCTCTGCCAAGAGTTTTCTTGTCCTCTCCGGCTGAAGGGCGCTGCACGCTCTGTTCCAGCCCTCAGCCTGGGCTCTCAGGTTTTTAAAGGATTTTAAAGCTTTGTGATAAGGAGGAAGCTTGGTTTCTGGTTTGAACGCTCAAAAGCAGTAGGAACAGTTGCAAAGTTACACATACCTGCTGGTATGTATGTTTCCATGTATATATGTAAATAAAAATGCAAATACACCTCCATACATCCCTTCCCAGAGCACAGACGCTTGCCTCCTACCCATGACATTTTTCCAAGCAGAGCGTTCTGTTTTCTCCTATAATCGTTACTTGCCTCCAAAATTTGTGCGCAATACCTTAGGTAGCAGAATAATTTATAAGTCCATGTAAAAGCAAAGCTGTGCAGCTGCTCAGAGTTTGCAAAACTATGAAACAGGAGGGATTTTAATGCAAAAAATACTGTCTCCACACAGATTAGTTTGCCCGGAATAGAATACATACACAGCGGCAAAGAACTGCACGCTCAGAGCTGCAGGAAGCAAAGCTTCAGTGCTGATAAAGGGAGCTGTCAGAAGTGTTGATACTAAAGCTTTTCTTTTTTTAAGTTAAAGAACATATGCCTTTGTGTATATTTTATTTTTCATTAATTAACTCTCCGTTCCACGCACCACCCAAACACGTCTTGGACTTTAGAAGGCATTCTAACAAAAGTTTTTTTGTTTTCTTTTTGTCTCTACGTGTTATGACATTTCAAGGGTTGTAGCTGGCACTCATGTTTATAAAGCGGGGGAATTCCACGCATGGCGATAGAATAGATATTTTAACAATATGTTACAAATATTGTCAATTCGATATTTTTTCCCTTGCGTTTTCAAACACATCATAAATCTAGACTGGGTTTCTGTGTATGAACCCTGCTTACCACTGGGCTGGAGACTCTTGGCATGAACGCAAAGAGGGTTTTTTATAAATAAAACTTAGTAAAATCACTATGCACTCCATTAATTCAGGAACACTCCGCCTCAGCTTCAAAGGGGATCTTTACAGTAAAGATGGTGTTTTTGCTGCTTTAATGATTTGCTACTTGTACTTGTCATAACTACATGAACCAAATATGCAATAGCAGGGAGCAGCGGTTTAGGGAAATGCACAGTTCCGTCTCCCATCCAGCTCCGCTTCAGTTCAATTTAATAGATTTGAGGCTTTATATAGAAAAGCTACTTCATAAATCTAACACTTGAGGCCTTTGTATAATGCCAGTTAATGAAAGAAAGCTACACGCATGCCTCGGGTATGTACATACCTCGTGTACGACATCCAACCTCAAGAATAACCAGCGACCCATGAAGCGCTCAGCATCCGAGCCAAAGGAGGGCCGAGAGAGGTAAAACGATACGCACTTCATCTAAATAGTATATACTACGAGATAAGTGGCCTACTAAGACTTTCCACACTATTACTTACTTAATCCTTTTACAGAACATGAAGGCTCCCAATTTTTATGCCATGTTTTATCCCAGCTTGTCCCTTACCCCACCTCCCTGCCATACATTTCTATTTATTCCTCCCTGCTTCGGGGGGAGACGGGGGGACACGACACATTTTCTGGGGTTAAGGCACAGAGCTGGGAGAAGCAGTACATCTGGACCCAATTCCTGGACACACCTGTAGACGCGCTGGTACCTTAAGCACATTTCTTGAGCCTCAGTTTTCCTAAATTGCATAAATGGGATAAACAATCCTCACTCTCTTTTATGTTTGGACTACTTCTGAATATTTTAAGGAACACTCCTACTCAGCAAATACTCACACAGCACTTCAGAGAAATACATTTGGGATGAATTTTTGACCAAAACCCAAAAGTGTTATCATAAAGTCAATAAAAATAAATCTGTTTTTATTCATCTGTTTGGAGTTTTCTTCAAAACAGAGTAAAAAGTCATTGCCTGCACTGTGAGGTTTATTTAGCGTGAACGAGTAGGTGGAAGTTGAGTTCTCTGTGCAATGCTGTGCTAAGGGGACACCCACCCCGCAGGAAGGCCCAGGTGCCCACAGGAGAATTTGGAGGGACAGGTCTTTGTCAGCCCCAGGCTGGAGCCCTCCGCTGGGAGAGCAGAGCCACGTTTTCTCCTTCTCCGAAGGTCTGTGTCTTCAAGCAGAGTGTCGCAAGCAGAGCAACTTGTGCTCCTGAGTACCTCAAAATACCAGATAGACGTCAATGATTTAATCTAACTCAGGTCTACCAGTGGCCATATTGTCTTTTTACTCTGGCCCATCTTTGCGTGCCTTCTGGGTTCGGGGATGGAGAAGCTGAAACACACCAGCGACAATTTTGGGCAAAGTCCCATTCCAGCAGAGCCAAACTTGCAGCCTGACCCACAGCTCTCCTTTAGCCACACATGCACCTATTTCTTCTTTAATCCCTCAGTTTGCATTGCTCCCTTTCCCTCCTTTCTCTTCCCAAATACTCATCTCACTCCCTCTGCTCCCATTTCGTGCTGGATTCCCTTGCAGTACCCCAGAACGGCCTCTTGCCGCTCCCTCAGACCACTCGTTTCTTCTAAACCAAAGCTGTTGCAGAACATTTTCCCTGCACTGAATTGTGAGAAGAGAGGGAAACAGCAGAAAGGAACTCGGGGGAGGGCTACAAGTGAGCCGGGTCTTCTCCAGATTTTCTTTGCCGACTTTCCTTAGCTCCCTTGCCACAAAGGGGAGGTTGCTGCAAGACAGCAAAGGCATGCAATGCATAAAATATATTAAGTGTATAAAATGCTTCACATAGGCAGTCAGCCCTCCTCCAAAAGGAAATACGAGTCACCCTGGGGCTCTGTTCAAAGAGCGCCTAAGGAACAAGGCAAAAATAATGTGCAGCTACACACTATAGCCAACAACATCGCCTGGTGCCCGTGATTTGGGCACAGCAACTCATCAGTCTTACACTCTGTTCAGTTACATCTTCCTAAAGCTGCACTGCTCTACCCAACTCATCCTCGAGATGAGGCCTGCACCCCTGTTTCACGTACGTCTCTGCTTGCTGGGAGAGATCAAGACCGATTCTATTCGTTTCAGCCAACCCTGGAAACCAACAGGTTGCGATAGCTGGAATTACCGAGGTCTTGGTCTTCAGAGGGATTTCAGCACGCTCTGAGTTCAAGGAGCTCAGCTGCCTCTACCAGATGTGGTCACAAGTTGTACTTAAACCCCTTTACAAAAACTGTTTACTACGTATTACAAAGAAAATCCCAAACCTTCTTAGAAGAAGCCTTTTCCTTTGCCACGTCAGCCTGGTATTTAAATGTGCTGGCATCACAGCTAGGCAGCTAATTCATATCTGGTTTGTGCAGTCCTCTTATCAATATGTCTAGGCACAGGAGAATTTTTTATTTATTTATTTAAAACTGAGCCCCACATTGTCTTTCCTGGGCTCTTTTCCATTCAGCATGTACCACACCCTCCTCATCACCTTTCCTTACCCCAGCAAGGCATCACAAACTGGAGCTGAGGCTCTCAAGGTGATGCCCGAGCCCATGTTTTCACTCCCAAGTTGTTCTGCTTCCTTACTACATTTTTCCCCAATAGGATTAGTTCCCAGGAAGATATAGGGACACATTCAGAAATACCGATATACCTGAAGACCCAAACACTTGTACAGCAATTCCTAGCAGGCACTTGAGCAAGCTAGGCACTTCATTTACAAGTCTATACACAGTTCTACAAACCAATCTTCCTAATATTACTCCAGCTTCCAACTCTATAAAAGAATAAAGAATATTTCAAAAGAACAAAAGCATCCCTCCTCCACCCTTTAGATTGTGTGAACTTTCAAAATTAAAAAAAAAAAATCTAATTTTGAGCCCTTTTATGTGTTCTAATCCTCTCTCACTCTTTTTTTTTTTTAATTTTGAACACAGCTGTCTGTTGTACTTTCTCAAATGATGCCAGATGCTGGGTTCATCAACCAAACGCATGAAAACAATGGTTTGAAAGCAATTAGAAGCACCGAGGCTGCACCGAGGCTCATATTAAAATGTGATAACACTGTTCTAGTGGGAATTGCAACGCTGCTGCATTTCTGACATTTCTGTGCTGCCAGACAGACAGGATGTGCTGGAAGTGGGCCCTGATCGAGGAGGTAACATACTGGAATTTATTCCTGGAGTAAATGAAGGATTAGCTGAGTTGGAACACTCGCAGGGATTTTTATTACAGCCCCAGCTCCCATCTTGTTTGAACACTGGCAGATCCTTCTGTCTGTGCTCAGGTATTACAACCATTATTTAAGGAAAAAGGACAAACCTTTAAGGAAAAAGAATGAACCCACAGAACCACACGCTGTGGCTGTACCCAATGCTCCAAACCGAGAATCAGAGCTGAGCTCCACCAATCTGACACAGAGTCAAAGGAGCTCCAGGTCAGCTTTCAGCGAATACATATCCATCAATTGCCCCGAATATGCAGAAGTACCCACTGACACGGCTTGTGACCTGCAGGCACCCTGGAAAGTTTAAATCATCACCCACATTATTGCGGAAATAAAGATCAAAGTCACAATCAGAATCTCCCAGCTTGTTAACAGACATAACAAGAGATGGTCACGGTCCTGAAAAATTTACAGCCTGACCATTTGTCTACACCTGGAGGTTGATTCAGTTTCAAGTTTGGGTTAACATGAAGCAATGAGACCGGAGGAAACCTGCTGAAGGTTACCCAACAGTCTTTGCTCCCAAGTCAATGGCCCATGGGAATATACTGCCCTTTCTGAACTTTAAGCCTTTTCTGGGGACAGAAGTTTTGCAGAGAAATTTCCTGTGCTTGTCCAAGACAATACATTTGTGTCAGCACCGCAGTTTTGTATTACTCTCTCTCAAGGGTGAGGAGAAATGGACTTCTGCTCAGAAAGAATACTAACCCCAACCCCTGCTATCTCCCTCACTATAGCTTTGCCCCTTTCCGCCCCTAAGAACTGCCACACACAGCTTTATATTCGGTTTAACCTTTGCTCCGTGTTGACTTTGCATAGAAAACACCGAACACGTCCAGCCCTTCCCAGTTCCCCAAGCTCCTAACAGTGAGAACTCACCCCTCCATCCCCTGGCTCGTACTCACCTCGGGGCAGAAATTCCAAGCGGTACCTGAAAGACCAGAAAAAAAAAAAAAAGATAGATATAAGCATACATTATTTTCTTAATTATTTGTTCCAGCCTGATGAATAAGTGACAGATGGGAGAATTACGCCAGAAACGCTGCCAGGAACTCAGCGAATGGTCACCACACATTTTGTGCAAGAACCTCCAAGAGGGACTGCGAGTCCTACAGATGCTATCTGGCCCCTGCAACATCCTCTGCTACCCAGGGAACCTCCTTCACCTCTCCTCCTCTTGAAAAGCTTCAAAGGTTCCCAACTTCCTTCCAGTAGAACAGGTCTCTTTCTCCAAACACAAAGGTTTACACGACCTTTTGCTTTGCAGCCTTAATTAAAGGCCTCTGAAGGTCCCTTCCAACCCAAACTATTCCATGATTCTATTCTGTGACTCTTTTCTTAACCTCATCTCACCCCTTCCCTTACAGCAGTGCAGAGGGCAGCATGCACGCTGCCCAGTCCCGGCCATGCCAAAAAAATTCCTTCGTGATTTCTTCGTCTCTCACACTTTGAGCGCGTCTTGGGTTGACATCGGAGTCATTTTAATAAGGGAGCAGCACTGGCAAGTTTTGGAAACCGATCAAGGATTGGGGATAAACCACAAAGTGACCCATTCACAGGCAGATGTGTAACAAAGGGTTGGTCTATAGGCATTAGTGGCAAGAATCCAGTATGTAAAAATCCAATCAATTTGTTTCCTCATTAAAAGCTTTCATGAAGAAAATGATTTAACACAAACATTCAAGCTACTGACACAGATTAATTAGAAAACAACAACAGAATTCTGATTAAGGGCATAATATTTATTTGACTTGTTTGCTTTGGACACAAAAAAAATAAAAAATGTGCACAGACAGAAGAAACTTTCCTGGGAGAATGGGCCCAGTGATAAATAACAGCTGTATTATATTGGAAAGAGCCACACCACTGTGCTTTGTAGTGAGAGAGGGCTGCAAATTTCTCTGGGCCTTTGGATGCTCTTGGCAGTGGTCCCCCATTTTCACAACAAGCTCTTTCCTATCCACCCTATGGCAGCTCCACCTTATCTCTCAAACCCAGAGAAGTGACACCACCTGCCCGAGGTCAGGGGAACAGTAACAGCAGCTCCATCCTTTTGTTTCCGATCAGCATTAACAGTTATTCAACATTTGCTTTGAGAATTCAAACACTGTTCAACGTTCGATTTGAGAAACCTCTCCTCCCCGGGCTCAGCCTCTGCTCTGTGAGAGGTACCTGTGTTCCCCCGACCCCCCAAGTCCAGCACCCCCGAGAGTTGAAATACTTTTGTCTCCTGAACAGACAACGACCGCGAGACAAGGACAGCAAAATCACTTCTTGTTTTGTGAACTTTTGTCTCTTGTGCTTGAGAGACTGTCCTAATCTCCCCTGAACATGTTTTAGTGATAACATTTACTGCACTAGGACCAAAATGATTTTCTGTCACTTCTAATTCCAGTTCAATAAAAGTATAAGAGCTTTGTTTCTAACCTCTGTCATTTTTAATACAGTAAAAAGGTTTAAAAAAAATGTAAAATTGAGTTCCATTTCCTACTGGACCAGCAAGCCCATGTTAGCTTCACTCTGATCAAATTTAAGGGGGGGGAAATACCAAAAAGATTCTTTGCTTTTTCTTTAAGCATAAGGAAACAGTCAAAAATTCTAATCTCATCAGATCAGGATGTGTCTTTAATCTCATGCTTTGATCATTTTCACTCTGGAAAGGCTTAAGCAGAGAATGAAAGTTAGTTTAAAATCTAATCGGGAGTGGGGGGAAGATGGTCTTGTTCTTATGGAAGATGAAAGAGTAATGATCTAATTCCTTCATCTGCCACTGACTGCATGAAAATCTTGAATAAATTACTTATCTTGAGAGCTTAAAAGGCACCCACATACGATGCCACACATTATTTTCACACAGTATTTTCAGTATGTTCACTTAAAGGATTTCTTTCTTTCCCCCTGATGTTTTGTACATGTCTAAGAGGGCAGGGGAAGGACGACTTTCAGCGTCTGTGTTTTCCCCCACCCCTTCCTGCAAGTAACTGCAGCCTTAGTTCATCAGTGAGTTACATTTTCACAATTTTCAGAGGTGGCCAGAATTGGGGTTTTTTTATTATTTTGTTCCTGCATTACCCAAGAAATGCAATTATTTGGGCAAAACACCCATTTTTGCTGCAACAACCTAGGTAGCAAATAGGGTTAGTTCAAAAATATCTGTAGCCCTAAGTCACGTGCATGCTTGTAGACTCAGAACAAAGCATGTTTCTGTGCAGCAGGGGAGGAGGAACTCAGGTAGCAGAAGCTCAGGGTAGTCATCTTGGGCCACTCTCCAAAATACAGAGCTTGAGGCCAATTCTGATTTTTGTTCCCAATTAAGACAGTACTAACTGACAGCGCATTACGCCTTTAACATGCCTGACCTGTAGTTACACAACGTTTCGTTCTTTAGCTTTGCAGGAGGTTTACCCTGAAAGATATACTCCAATAATTTCTCTCAGCAAATAATTAAAAAAAAAAAAAAACAGAAAATTGCTCCATCCACATCCCGCCTTGAGCCAGCCAGTATGAGTTAGAAACTGGAGGCCTCATCTTTATTCAGCTGCATCTTTATTTTGGAGGTTAATTGCCTTGGGATCAGTTTGACATTTTCATCTTTAATAAACAATTTTTAGGTCTCCCAAACACCAAAAGTAAAAGCTTCTCATTCATTTTCTTAACCAGAAGGTTTGGGAATAGGCGGTATCTTTGGACACCTCTTTTAAGCACTTGCTTATAAGAGCTCCTGTCCACCAGCTGTGGGTGGAATCCCCCAAGAAGAGAACCAGTTAAGGCAAAGCATAGCAGAGTTTTCAGCCAAGTAGGAAGGTCTAATCTACATCAGTCCTTAAGAAAGTGGAGGGAGATGGGGAAAACTCTTGTCAAATGATTAACTAGCTTCAGCAAAACGACCTCACAAAGGAATCTATTGAGAATTTTGATGCAATATGTAAAGCAAGGGACTAACCCAGAAATATCTGATTTCCATTACAAAGCCTAAGAATGAGTGTTGCACTGCCAATAGTTTAACAAAAGACATCCTATAAGTATTTCCCCTGCATGGTTCAGCAACGAACCACCCACCTCTCTCACCTCATCGGTGCATATTTCGGGCTAGACAGGAAGAAGCCACAGATTTGTTCTGTTCAAAACACAAACTGTTTCTCATGCTTGTATAGCCTTTGAGGTTACACACTCAACAAGCAAACATCAGAGGGGCTCGCTTTTCTGGAAATGTTTATGTTCTTTGCTCCTGAAAAACATACAGATCCCAGTTCTAATTCATCAGCCTCCTAGTAGCAGTGTCTCCAACTGAGCCCAATCAAAATTGCAACTCAACTGTGTAAATAGACCTCAGAGGGTGAATTCCCATGAGAAAAAGTAGAAGAAAATGCTGTTCATAAAATGGTTTGTGTTGGAAGGGACCTTGAAGATCATCTAGTTCCACACCCCTGTCCTGGGCAGGACCACCTCCCACCAGCCCAGGTTGCTCCAAGCCCCGTCCAACCTGGCCTTGAACACCTCCAGGGATGGGGCAGTCACAGCTTCTCGGGGCAACCTGCCCCAGGGGCTCACCACCCTCACAGTCAAGAATTCCTTCCTAATATCTAATCTCAATCTCCCCTCTTTCAGTTTAAAACCATCACTCCTCATCCCATCGCTCCCCTCCCTGATCAGGAGTCCCTCCTCAGCTCTCCTGGAGCCCCTTTAGGCACTGGAAGGGGCTCTAAGGCCTCCCCGGAGCCTTCTCCTCTCCAGGCTGTACAATCACAACTCTCTCATCCTGTCCACATAGAGACTGTTATCACTTTGGAAAGGGAAATTGAGTCACAGATCAGTCAGATTTGCCAGAAAAGTCTCCTTCGCAACAGGAACCCACTGTCCTTACAGTCTTGAGCCAGAACTAACATTTCTCTGTAAGGACCAGAGCATTCTGCTGTCTTCCACAGAGCCAGGACTTGGACTGCCAAAGGGAAAGATACTTCCAGGACACACCAGGACCTTGATCACTGATGTTATCCTTGCTTGTTTGTAACAGAAGAAAGATTAGTGCAACACCAAGAGCATCAGTTAGGCAGTTGTGAGGTTTGAAAATAAGTTCTCAAAGTCCTACCCTTCCTAGCTGTACTGGATGATGGAATCACCTTCAAGAGAGTAGAGTTTGCTTTTCATAGCTTTCACTCAAAAGCAGCCACCTGAGGACAGGAATGCTGCCAGGCCCGACCAAGCAGGACTCCATTCCTTACAGATGAAGAATGACTGGCAAAGAAGTTACTTCAACACTCCTATCGCCTCAGCAGCAGCATTTAAACCAAGGAAAACCATGAACATCCCTTTTTGTTCCAAAAGGAAGGGCAGATTAAGCCCTGGAATACACAAGGATGAAATTTCCCCACAGGTCAGTATTGTTCCTGCCACACTAGGTCTAGATTTACCTTTTGGTATGAGCGGAGAAGTCATGTTTTCTTGGAGCATCAAGATAATTTGGTTTTATTCCTACATTTCCGACCTCTACACAAAACTCAAGCAGTAGATCTACCCCAGGTCTCTAGTCCTCTGTTGCATGGGGAGGGTGGGGCGGTCACAAACCCCATCAATGTGCAGAAATCCAGTAAAATACAGAATTAGCACACCCAATCCTCCCATCCACAACTTGAGTTGGCCGACCAGCACCCACTGCTTCCAGCAAATCCCAGATCTGAAGGAGTCAAACCAGACCCATTTGGGGCTAGAGGCAAAAACTGCTGTCTGAAATCTTATGGTCTGTATTGCACAGGGGGTCAAACTTGATGGCTATAATGGTCTCTTTGCAGCTCTAAAGTCTATAAAAGTTTAAACCCCACTTTCCTCTCAGACTCAATTTCAGCAGGAACCATAAAATAAAGTCAGGTTTCAATCAAATTTCCTGTATTTTCCCATCCAATTAAGAACACTAATATCACCACAGATGTTATTAAATTAGATATTTCAAGACAGTCTAATTTGTTTGGTGCACAGTATTTGTTGGGGTTTTAATGTTTGCAAAAAAATATTTGAAAAAAAAATCAATGCTGTACAAGATTTCAAGCAGGAAAAAAAAAAAAGATGAAAATGGGATTGGGGAGCTCACCATTAGCAGAGTCAGTCACAAACCACTTCAAATGCATTTCTCGGTTAAATGTTACAGAAGCAGCAGCAGCTATGCAAAGACTCTGGTTACACAATTTCAATCATTTACAGTCCTCAGGTTTCAGATTAACAATGCATTCACAAGGAAATGGATGGGGAAACAGGGGTAATTTTATCAGCTGGAATGGAAAATGATGCAAATTACTGAAAGGAGTCTAACCCAGAAGGCACCAAACTGCATTACTGGCAGAGTGAATGGCCACAGTCACCCCAGGTATAAAAGCAGGTAGAATATGATAACAGCTGAATTGAATTTGTGCCCCTGCCACGCTGTATCTTAACACAGGAGAATTCCTTCCTCAGCGCTCCCCAAAAGGAGGAAGGAAAAAAAAAAAAAATCCCCTACCGAGATTACAGAATAAATTGGGAACATCCTAACAGAAACTTTACCAGACTTTAAAAAGAAATAATCACCACAGTCAGTATTAAACTTGACTGTTGAAAACTAAAGGAATGCCTGTGCTCACACACAGCCAGGCACAGATGTACTGGTGCAGGGTGGTGAGAGGCTTTAGATCTCCATTAACACCAGCTGGTGCAGCGCACACTCACGTGTCCCCAAACCAGTGCTCCCCCTGCACTGGGGAAGGATCATATCTCCCCTGCACAAAGGGGGAAAAAAAAAACAAAACAAAACAAAAAAACCCACACAACTTGAGGAGCTCATTTTTAGGCTAGAAAATGCAAATCCAAGAGCTGCTAAGTACTTCTGAAATGCCCGGGACTTGCTTTTATTTTTTTGCAGAACAAATCTGTATTTAATGGCCAAAGTAAGTGTGAATGAAATCCCGCTCAGCAAGATCGTTTCTTTGCTGAGCAAATAAATTTCAGCTCTCTGAAGAACATGAAGGAGGAGAACAGCACTTTGCCTAATTAAGGACAATGTGGTGGGGCTACAGTCCAGCCCCGGCGTTAATGTGCTGAGCTCAATTATCTGCCCATCAGGTCACATTCTTAAATTCCTTTTTATCTTGGTATCACACGTTATTCAGCATAATGAGTTTAATATTGTTAGGAATTACAGGCAGTGCATTTACACTAATGAAGCAAAATTACCCTGAAATTGCGTTTTCTTTCATTTCAATCTTAAAACTTTAAAATAAGGTTGAAAATTGAAGCAATAAGTGTAGTTAATACAGTTAGAAGTTTATTAAAACAGGCTGAACAGGCTGTTTTAGACAGAATTTTGGATATATTTCCATTAGCGAATGTTTTACAACCCTACTCTAATATCTTGCCACAGAAAGGATCAAGTGCAGCCTGATAATTAGGCAAAGTTTCTCTGTTGTTGAAGTTAGCTACAGTTCAGCTACAACTGTAAACCAGTGAAACCAGTAGCTCATGGTTTCTGGCAGCGTGCATGAACCACATGCTACAACAGCTTGCCGAGATTTGTAGCACAGCCTCAAGGCTGCCCGAATTGGAGGAGTCGCTGTGTTGTCTTTACCCTCACGCTTCCATTTGGGGTCAAACCATCCCGTTTCAGCTCCAGCAGCAAGTGCAGGATTTATTGAGGGTAACACTGTCAGGGCCAGATGTGGCAAAGCACCCAGCAGGGACCAGGCGAGGGCATTACCTAAGTTTGCTCCCCAAAACTAAGTATTTCTGCAGCTCAGATTGGAACAAAGGATGGAAACCCATACCCAGGCACCAGCAGCATCCCAGACCCCTCTGTATTCTGCACCTCTGCACTGAGGGTGAGCGATACCCAAGCTCAGAGGCTGTATTTATCTTTCGGAACCTCAATGTTACAAACGAAGCTGACAGCGGCACAGCCCAGGCTCTGGCTGAAAACGCAGGACAGCTATGGCATTTCGCAACAGAATGACATGTAAACCTCATCCCAGAGTTAAGTTAGAGACCAAAATTGCCCAGCCAGGCAGGGAGCGCACGTCTGCGTCACAGCCTGGGAAGCCACATGTGCTGTCAACCACAGCACTTTTGTGTTTGTAACACTGCCCACAGGTACCCGTGTGGCAGTATAGTGGCTGTGGAGGTCCGGGAAAGACCTTGGCTCCTGCAAGCGCTCGTTAGCAGGCCAGGACATCACCTGGAGATGTCCGATACGCGAGGAGTTTCATTGCAGAGTTAAAAGACCACATGCAGGGTTTTCCTCACCAATAGCGCAGTAGCAGCGTTGGGAATATTGCCATAAACTTTAAGGAGAATTAGACAACGAGGCAGTAAAGTGAGGCTTTGGGGCTTGTTATCCAGAGGTGAAGAGCCTGGTCCACGCTGGAGCTCCTGCTGCTGGTAGGAATGTCAAAAAAGTGTCCTGTGTATTACTTATGAGTAGCAGGATCGGGCCTCAGGTTCACGCCGGTGTTTTAGTCACAGTGGAGCAAATTAAAGGTAGAGTTTCAGTGTCTATTTTGGATTTCCTAGTGGGTGTACGCAAGAAACTCAACATTAATTAAGCCCCTTTCTCTTCATTTCTACTTTGATATACAACAGGTCTGCCTTGCTCTCCTTTTAGCACTATTACATTTCGCCTTGGGGAAAAAAAAAATACTAAGAATTTGTTTCCATCAGAGCAAACTTGCCTTCCAACAGGGAGTTTAAATGACTAGCTGACTCCAAGGAGGTGTAGGAACTATTTATCTCCATTTTTTTAAATAAATCCCATTCTCCCCACCTCACCCCCTGCCATTGTAACTGCTCTAGAAATGTCGAAATGCTGAGGTGAGGTCATTTAACAGCAAGAAGACTTTTTTTTTTGGTTACTGCTTTTGCCAAAGGACAAGAATGGGCTTGTGTTCCTGAGCGGAGTCATGTATCCGATTCATCCCAGGTGTCGGACATCTGCTGCTAGCTCTGCAGCCGGCTTTGTTAGGACACAAGAAACAGCAGCCACGTTCCCAAGGAACAACTTGAAACAAACCCTCAGCACCAACGGACCTAAAACAGAAGCAACTGACAATCTCTGGGGGCTTCTGGAAGACAAGTGAAGCTCTGCCCCAGCACCACATCCTCCGCCCAACCTGCCCCAAAGCAAAGCTGCTTTTTAAGCTGGTTTTATCCATTGCAAACACTTTGGTTTTCTCTTCAGGGCTAGAGCAGAGTCCTCAGCCTACGGTCAGGACACAGGTAACCGGTAACATGCTGCAAGATCCTCATCCCTCCCACAGATGCTTCCTGGGGACCAAACCTCTGGTTGCCTTCTGTGGCTTGTTTTCCTGGATGCCATGCAAAGCAATCAGGGAAAGCAATTAAAAATGAGATTATCAACAAAACCAGAGATGATTAGGAAAAAAATTGCCAGGCCAGGATTTACATGTATGATAGCAGAAAGTGGAATAGGATCTGAGTTAATAGGGAGGACAAAAAAAAAAAAAAAGAGAAAGAAAAGAGAACTGTTTCAACATTCAACACAACGGTGCACTTTAAATAACCAAATGAATTCTGAAAGTAAAACGGTACAGGGACTCATAACTCAGCCGTATGGTGACAGCCTCCCCACAGCCACCGCCTCCGACACGGCTCCTCGAGCAAAAGTACCCCAGACTGCCTCAGAAAAAATTATAACCTGCAAACACAATCCTCTCCCTACCTACCGCACTTCTTGCGGCGAGACGGGAACAATATATCCTCACAGGTAGCACATGGAGACATAAAGCCCAACCACTTGTTCACATTATAGTCATCAGCGAACCTCCTGGTGGGGGAACGTTATGAGGCCGTGGGGAGAGCAGCGATATAAAGACCTGACGGCCAAGTTACAGGAACAGTTATTGAGACTGGCTGAGGATAATCACACTAGATGGAAGCTCTTCCCTTCCAGAGACACGTGTGTCTCTCCCCAGTAGTTGAGCAGTTTACTTATGTCCATTATGAACCCAAATAATGAAACCCTACACGCTGTGTTGTGTTTGGCCCCGTAGAGGTGGAAGGCAGGGAGCGGGGCTGCTCGGGGGAGGCAGGCGCTTCCTGAAGACGACGGCTGATGATTTCCTGAACACCGGCCGCAGCAGCCACAGGAAGCTCCCCGAAGAGACAAATCCGCGCCTCATCCCCCAAGAGCAAGACCTGCTTAGATCCTTTCAAATAAAAAGATAGAGTCATCGTTACAGTAATCTCCCACCACAAATCATTGCATTAATGGCTCAGGTCAGAACAAGGACATCTGTGTACTCCGTTCTTCTCACCCTTTCAAATGCCACCGAGCAATAAAACACAAGAAGGAAATCAGCAGTACCCTGTAGTCTTTGCTCAAGGGTCTCACTTTCCCCTCCAGAAGTACCTGCAATTTATTTCAATAAGCAACAGGACTGAGGCCCACAGCTGAACCCGAGCGTCCGGGAGGGTTTGCATACCACCTCTCCTTCTGATGCAAAGGCTGCATCACCAAATCTCCTGCCTGCCCGCCCCCCCCCTTTTTTTTTTTAGATCACTTTGTTCTAAAAGCTTTATCCCAAATTGTATTCGTCAAGTTCTGTGTCACAGCATCAGTGTTTGCCCCAGGACCCTAAAGGCAGCTCCTTCTTGAGAGGGACATGGACCTGTTGGAGCGGCGCCAGAGTAGGCCATGAAGATGATCAGAGGGTTGGAGCACCTCTCCTAAGAAGACAGGCTGAGAGAATTGGGGTTGTTCAGCCTGGAGAAGAGAAGGCTCCAGGGACACCTTAAAGTGGCCTTACAAGAAAGCTGGAGAGGGACTTTTTACAAGGCCATGTAGAGATAGGACAAGGGGGAATAGCTTCAAACTGGAAGAGGGGAGATTTAGATTAGATATTAGGAAGGAATTCTTGACCGTGAGGGTGGTGAGCCCCTGGGGCAGGTTGCCCCGAGAAGCTGTGGCTGCCCCATCCCTGGAGGTGGTCAAGGCCAGGTTGGATGGGGCTTGGAGCAACCTGGGCTGGTGGGAGGTGTCCCTGCCCAGGGCAGGGGGTGGCACTGGATGGTCTTCAAGGTCCCTTCCAACCTAAACCATTCTATGATTCTAAGTCACCAAAACCACACACAGCCTCCGGGAAGCCAGAAGTCCACAGGACGATGGTCATAGCAACATCTTTACCTGCTGTTCAAGTGCCCTTCACAACCCTAACAGCACACGAAGACAGACCGCTTACTTCAGGAAGCAAGAACAATGCAGTATTTCCAAGTTTGCCAAGTGCCTCACACATTTATCAAGTTCCATGCTATTTTTAATTCATTAAAAACGGAGCTAGAGTTGCATTATATGAATATAGAGAGTTGTCACTTTTAAATTTGCATGCTCTCGGGACAGCTGAGAAAAGGCTTGACTTGATGCCTGAATACTTCAGGTTCAGAATTCTGCTTACTTAACTCTTTCCATCCAAAATCAATACCTGCCAGTGAGTGGGAATTTTTCAGAGAAACCACACCAATCTGTTACTAACATGCAATCAGCCCCATTCTTCTGCAGTATTACAGGACACTGCTACACACACACACCCCTTTCTTCCATTAGATATGCTACAGCCCCATTTTCCAAAAGGCTTCCATCTTCTGCATTCAGCTTGCTTCAATTATTCAG
This sequence comes from Charadrius vociferus, assembly GCF_000708025.1. Classification (NCBI taxonomy): domain Eukaryota; kingdom Metazoa; phylum Chordata; class Aves; order Charadriiformes; family Charadriidae; genus Charadrius; species Charadrius vociferus. Next base: position 220,067 of record NW_009650093.1, read on the forward strand.
GGCAACCCAGGCTGATAATTACACAGTCCCGTGTTGCTGAGTAAAACTGATGCTTAATTAGCCAGCAGGAAAGATCGATTAAGATACAGCAGGGCATCTTGCAAAGTTCTTCAGTGGGACTGCAGGGAATAGAGTCTGGCTGTGCCCTTACGAAGGATAAAATTCTCCGCTTCTCAGGGACTCGACAGCAGTTTTATTTAAACTGGATGCTTAGATCAGTCAGCCACCCCGAGTTTTATTGTCAGGTCTTAACTTCAAGTGACACAACTCATATCTTATAACTAGAGCATTAACAGCAAGCTCTGGATCACGTATCTAGCCAAAAATATAATGCAGCTGAGGCTGAGAGTTTTATTTAAACTGAAAACAAGTTGCTGGAGGCTTATGTGCCTTGATTTTCACCTAGCACAATAGAACAAACTTTGTTCACTTGGCTCACTTGTCCAAATGATGCAGCTCATGTTCTCATGCAGGACTTCAACAGTCTCCAGGACATGAGATTTTGGAGTCCAGTTGAGACCTGCATCTTAACTCAGGAAGTCGTCTTCATCGCTTTTTACTGTATCAAAGTCCAGGCAGTGCATATTTGAGTTCAGGAGTCACTTGTGAAATAGACACTTTCAGCAGCATCAGTCTTTGCTCACTGTATTGATTTACTCACATGCACAAGTACCAAAGTGGTGGACTTTTTCCACAAAATCCTCCCTAGCACAAGGGAGAAGGAAGAACGGGACAGGATCAGAGACCCGTACACAAACAGCTGTACAGACACAGCCCAAGGCATATTTTTTTTTTTTACCTTGAAAGACAAACCAAATTCCAAACACAGATAATGACAACTTTGCAGACAACCATTTAACTGGTGAAACAGGAGAGTGTACAAACCAGTGTGTGGTCTGCTCTCACATTGTACCCAACCCTGAACATCCATTAACTTTCAAAGCACGGTCCAGCTAGTCGAGTACAGCGTGTGGTACCCCAAGGCACAAGACTATTCTGAAGCATTTTCATTAGAGAGTAACGCAGGCAGCACAAACCTGGCTTTGACTTGCTGGAAGCCAAAGAGAATTGCATCCCTCTGCTCCCTTGCTTTCGCACTCAAGTTTTCATTCTGCAGTCCATCCGCCAGGTAAAATTCAGCATCTGGGAAAGAGAGAATTACAGGTTAAAACTAACCTGTTCTTGGCTAAGAAACCCCAACCTTGCTGTGCACTGGGAAGCCCTCGAAGCACCGTACCAAGCAGCCTGATCTAGAGACAGTCAGTCTGAAAACTTCCTTTGGAGAAGTTAAAACATTGAACTGATTGCAGAGAGATCTAAATATTGCATGCGATTACGGAGCTTCTCTCTAGTTGCAATAGTATAAGGCAAATAAGCAACTGCAAAGAAACCACCAAGCAGAAAGAAGAGGAAGGTGAAACAGGGATAAGTCTATTGGATTAAAGTGCAATTCCACCCGCCTCTTTGCTGCCCCAAACCCTAAAAATCTGCTGCTGTGAAAGTCTTCTGGCATTAAGTAAGGACACAGAAGAAATGGTTATCCCATTCAGAGGGGGATCCAAAGCACTTTGAAAAACGCCGGTGCAAGATATCCACTGACAATTCAAGGAAACCTTAACCTGTGGTTTTCACAAGGATGATCTTTGTGAAGGACAAGCGCCGAACAACAGGTTGGTTGTGCACCAGCCTACGTGCACTTGTATCACCACATGGGTTCTCCCACAAGGTTATTGCTGAAATACTACACCCTGTGCTTGCTCAACAGAGACAGCTAAACAAAAGTAAATATGGTATTCTCTCACCTGGGAGCCACATCTACATGCAGAAATTTAACCTGAACTGGAAGATAAAAGGATTAAGTGCCTTCTATTTGCATAAATATTTATGTTCTTTACAGAAACTTAAAAAAAATCTCATGGAAAACAGAACAGTTCCAATCACACCTACTCTGTATAGGAGAATATCACCTTTGTACTTCAGCAGCATTACTGCTAGTTTCCCCTAGCAGAGAAGAGATTGGCTTCAAAGCTTTGGTGGTGTGCATCCACAGGCCTCTCCAACCTTTAACTCACACCCCATGCTGTGACACTAATGTCAGTTTAATATCCCGCTTGCAAGACTTTCAAGCTCCTTATGCTTCAGCTGCCGGTACAACAGCCAGCACTGTTTAACACACCCCGGGAATCCGCACAGCTCCTTGAAAACAGCTCCTCCACCTGCAAGCACATCTCAAGATCAAAATGCCACAAGAGAAATTAATACCCTTTTCTGTTCAAGTCATGAGCCCTCATTTCTTCTTGTTGCCTGCTCATGAAACACTCAAGAAAAGCTTAGAGCTTAAGGGGGGAAGGACAAAAAAAAAAAAACCAACCAAAAAAAGCTCTTTAAAGGGAAGAGCATAAGGAAGGACATGGCGGGGGGGACACAAAGCTGATGCTTGGGCACCCCCCAGAAACAGGATCCTCTTTCTACCTCCTCTCCAGCGACAGAGGGGCTGCACCATGGAGACCCAACACTGCCCACAGCAGCCTGAGAAGAAGGAATGAATCCAGATCCACTTGTCTCCATAACAGTCCAGTTCTCCTTTCTGGGTTTATTCAGCTGAAAGTACCAGTTTCAGTGGGAGCACCCGCTAATAAGTGCATTTCAGCCAAAGACAGACTCCTCCAGGTCCTCATTAGCTTCTTCCTCTGCCTCCCTTCCTTTCCTCCTACCAGGAGGGCATCTGACCCACAAGAACCTGGTCAGATCCAGCTGTGCCTCCTACCTGCAGCCACCACTTCACAGCTGAGACCCTGAGCTAAAGCCCGAGGACAGCACTGGGACAGCCGAGCATCCCAGCACAGCCCCTGCGACATGGGGGTGCACAGTCACCACATCTCAGCAGACGGGGCAGTAACCCCAATTCGCAGCGCCACTAATTCACAGCATCACTCTCAAACCCACACCCACATCCAGCAGAGGTTTTGGGAGCTCCAGGAGCGCAGAGGTGTCAGGCCAAAATGCCTATTAATATCAATTCACTGCTAGTAATTTAGCCCTAGGCGGCCCGTCTGGGATAGCGCAAAGGCTTTGCCAGCGCAGCTGAGAGAAGCTTTTTAAATCCCAGACCAATCCTGTAATCCTTAAACTAAGTTTCATTTTGAGTACATCTCTATGCAGGTTTAATTGTACATCCAAGATACAGTACCAGCTTATGACAAGCCTAACGACACTGAGGCTTACACCGCTTACAAATTACACAGAAAGTACCCAAGTACATATATCTAAGCACAAAGGATATATCTTGCTCTGAGGAGCTTACTGCTTAAGAACAGATGAGGCTAAGGGGACAATTTATTATATACAAACCAGCATAAAAACAGCACAGTAGAAACGGGTCAGCAAGAGAAACCGCACACAGGCTGTATTTCCACAGTGAAAGGAGCAGCAAGAAAAACAAACTGCTCCCAGAACTTGTGCAAATATCAGCTGGATCCCTCTGTCATTTTTAAGCGCAGATTAGCTCCATGAGTACACGATTAGCTCTAATACGGTATTTACTTACTGGGATGTCAGCACACATCAGCTGCTGGATAAGTTATAGTAGAACTAGGGTCACTTCTGCAAACCAGGCAGAGCCCCTTTCAGAGCCAACCACTATGTTTATAGCACCAGGAAATGAAAAAGAAAGCCTAACCATAAACTCTCAAAGTGGATCAGGAAGAGCAATATGTAAGCAGCTCTAGAGTAAATCACCCTAATGTTAGTTTTACTGCTTGTCGGTAACATTATATTCTTGATGTTTATAGATTGCTCTCTGCGATCCACTCTGAAAGTTTACAGGACTCTCCTTTTCATTTCCTGCGGCTAAAAAGGTAAGAGGGAAAAAAAAATAGTTGAGATTTCATCAAGTGTTTCAGGGGAGTTTCTAGAGGCAATTGCAGTTATCCACTTTAATCCTGCAGGAGATGCACAGCATCATAAGAATTATGTCACGACCACTGAAGTCCAGGTAGTAAATAACCTTTTAATGGCAGCACTAAATTCTAGGAGTTAATCAGCACTCAATGAGCAGAGCTGAAAGGCATTAAGGTGCCACGTGTATTCTCTCCATGCACATGCACACATTCACTTTTTTTTTCTCTTTTCTACTCCTCTGCTATCCAAAGGCCACCAACAGAAATCCCACACACCACGCGCAGAGGAATGAGCCCCACAGAATCACCACATTTTAGCTATGCAAGATAATGCCGAGCCAACCAGTCTGCTCCAACACTTATTTGATGCTTCATACAATCCCTCCTGCAGTTTATCACCTCAGCTGGCTGGGAAAAACTAGCTTTAGAAAAAAAAAAGTTTAGGACACCTATCAACACAGAGTGCAGATACCTTGAGCTTCCCTGAGACTGCATTAATATTTCCAGGATGCGTCCCAAGACAGCCAGAGATTTGGAAGGCTGCTTGTATCATCCCCTGTCCCACTTGTCAAAATAAAAGCCATGAACTATCGCACACAGGATTCCTCGACTTTTCTGCAAGCTCAAGAAAGGATGGTTTAATTGTGAAACAACATTTTTCAGATGAGCCTTCCGGCTTTGGCGGGGCTGAGTCAGAGAAAACCTTGAGAACTGAAGCAATCTTCATCCATCCTCCTGCAATGGGCCCAACGGGACATTCTCCCCTTCGCCATGGAAAATGGGGGAACTGAGAACAGCTTCCCAAATTTTCAGCTTCCAAATCTCAACCTAGAATTCCCTGATATTTAAATTCCGGAGCTACTCATGATGCTACATCAATGCTGACTGTGGCTTATTAGCCCTCACAAAACCGAGCATTTTATCGTTTATTTTTAAAACAGCACCGAGGCTGCTTGCCTTGCAATTAGCAGCTAACGGCTTTGTTAAGCTGTGCAGGTGCAGTCACAGCCTCCCACAGCAGCACCTGCTCCATCCCTCCTGTTGCCCAAACTCCAGCAAGAAAATGGGTTTCCAGCCCCCCCCCCCCCCCCCCCACCCCCCCCC
>NW_009650093.1:225131-231943 GCF_000708025.1 Charadrius vociferus
CCCCCCTCCATCTGAACCACAGAGGATCGCGCGAGGCAGGTGAAGGGAAGATCATCAGACTGCTTTTCCTTCTCCAAACCAAAGCAGAAGCCCTGGGTTTGTCAGAGATGTATCACTTTTCTTAGAACCACCCTTTCAGCCTTCAGAAAAATTTGTGCCAAACAAACATGAGAGACCCTTAAGCAAAAGTAGTTTTAAAAGGTGAGGAGCCAAAGGCGAAACTGTGCCATGAACTGACGACACAGAGTTTATGAACCTTGGATTGCTTATTTGCAAGGTGGAACTTCAAGCAATATAATTGCAACCACATCTACTCATAAACAGAAAATAACAAGCATTTGTAAGTGTTGCAGGATCGCAGTGTGGAGAGAATAGCCGTATTGTGTCGGCTTTCAACCACCGCAACCTCAGAGATGTCTTATGTGATAATAACACAACCGTTACCAGCAAACCATCGACTTCAGTGCATCGCTTCAACAGTGCTGCGCTACGGACCAAACTTTAATGTAAGGAAGCAGAGGTTATTGCCTGTACATCAGTATACGTTTCCTCCTCTATTTGTGATTTTTATTTTAAATACAAGAATTCTTACGGTAATGCAGTTTCCAAACACTGCAATAGCTTAAGCTCCTTCATTTCCAGCCTGCATAGTTAGAAACCTCCTCAGCCACTGGAAGGCCTCAAGACCGTATAGATTGTTAAGACACAGCAAGTTTGATACAGAGGTATGTGACATGCAATTAATCTCCATTCATAGCCTGCTATACTTGTCAGCAAACAAAGGCTGTGCTTTAGAAGGAGATCTGAAGCCTTCAATTAAAAACAGTCAGCTAACAAGAAAATAATCTAAGTTAAAGGAAGGTGGCAGGTGCAGAAATGAGTTGTTTACAAAAGTGTCAGCACTGAACAATAAAGTGCCACACATCAAAAATGTGAAAGGGTGAACTTCACTGAAGCCCCCATGATTAAAAAACAGAGGAGAAAATTTACACCTACATCTGGGGGAAGACACAAAGCATTTGGAAGTGAGCTTTGACGGGCTTGGAGGCTGCACACTCTGTCTCTCAGATTGACAGATCCCAGGACTGGAAGTTCTCTCGCGTCTCGGAGGGGATGGAGCAAGCGCTTGGAGCTGCCAGGAGCCTCCGCCGCAGGAAACGAAAGGTCACCAAGCCTTGCGGTAGCTGGGGCCAGCCCTGAACACAAGATGCTAGTGACTCCTTCCCCCCCACATCTGCGACAGCAGGATGTGCCGGTAACGCCCGCACGTGGTGTTCGGCACCAGGCTGACACCGCTGCTCCAGCCTGCAATGCTGCTGCCGGGGTGTTATTTATGGGCAGGTTGTGATGTGGTCACCTCTGCACGGCACTTCTCTCACCAAACCCTCGCTTCCCACACCATGGGCTCAGCAACGTTCGCAAAGGTCCGTACAGAAGCTGTTGGTGTTTGTGAAGCATCTTTTAATAGAAGAGTTGAGCAGTTTCTGTTTGGCTGACCCACCGCTTCAATGACTAGAAGTGCTGCAGATCAAGTTTGTGAAGAAGTCCACAAAAAACAACTTCAGAAGCTCCCACCTGCCATCTTACACACAGAAGCCACTGCTGTCAGCTCTCAGCATAGCTCATTCCCTCAGAAGCTGAGGCGTCAGGAGGTCACATTCATATTATCAAGAAGTGGGGGTTGAAGCCAGCACTGCTCTCAGCTATACCCCCATTTTTGATGGGGTTGAAGCTTTGCTGAGGATGCACCCCCACCGAGATAGCTTGCTCATCGCACCACTGGTGCGACACACAGCACTCGCACAACATCCAAAGCCAGGAGACACCACTGCCACAGCCACAACAAAAACCTACTGAGAGGGCTCCCTGCAGCACACAAGCTTCTTTTCCCTTTTGTACCTGCGCTCTTGTCTCACCCTGGTGACACTAACCTCAATTCCTTAACCGAAAGCACTCAGTGGAGACATCTTTTGACCATGCCAGAAGACACTGCTCAATCTCACATACACTCCCTTCTACTTACACAGGCTCTGGAACCACCAGAGAGCTTCCCCACCCCTAACACAGGCACGGCCCCACCTGCCAGCTCCTGAGCAACAGGAAGACAGCCCCAAAAAGACCAAGACAGGCAGCCACGTCCCCTACACTCTCACTGGGGTTAGAGACAAGGAGGGCATACATAACCTGAGGACCCTGAAACCATCAGCCTTAGAGAAGCAGCAGCTCCCACAGTCCTTCCCCTCCCCTCTCTGGCTCAGCACAGTGGGGTGCAAAAAGCTTTTCAGCTTCTTCCCCTGCAACCACAGCAGATTTCCCCCATTAAGCAGAAGGGGAGGAAGGAGGAACTCGTGGTTACCTTCCAGGAGTCTCTGAATCTCCTCTGGGATCATGATACCCGCCACCTCCTTTCCACAGGAGCCAAACCTGCTGCTACTGCTCCTGTCCCTCAGAGGCAGGGACAGAGCAAGGAAGGAAGCAGGGAGGGCGGGGACACCCAAAAAAAGGTAGGAGGAACCACTGGGCTCCGCTCAGATGCCTCCTCCTGGTACAGCCCCGGCCAGCTCAACCTACCTCCTCTCAGGCAGCCAGGATGCCCATGTCCCCCGGCCACCCAGCACCTCCACGCTCTGGGGAACCAGTGCTCCAGCCAACGAGCTGCAGAACTGCCCGACCCCAGCAACAGCACAGCTGAACCTGTGCTCCTGCATTAGCATTTTAATCTGATGGCACTTAGGTGTGCATCTCCCTCATTATCACACAATTCAGCACACCTGCTGGCAAAGCAGAGGCCCTGTGGCCATCGATTTCACCTCCTGTGCCTGTTTGCAGCACAACAGGAGTCGGGGACTGGAGCTGTTCCAGGCACAGGCAGGCCCCCTCCTCTAATGCGCAGGGGAAGAGAATGGTACTTGGCTGTTCTGCAATAAAACTTCCCCTCTTCCTGCATAGGAAGGGGGCCAGATTGTAATAGCCATTCATATTTCTATGTCTTGCCCAGAGAAATAGCAGGGTTGTGCACTTTAACTTGCTTTATGACAGGCAATAAATGCAAACTGCGCTCTACAAAGCAAAAATGGCATTGCATTAGATTAACCCACAGCCCTGCATCTGCACCTCTCCTATATAAATGAATTAGCGCAAGCTGACTATGAGGATGCCACTATTACTTTTCATTTGTGCATTCCCAAACTTTAGGCTCAATATTGACAAATCCAAAGGTGGTCTTCTTTATCGGAAGTTCATCAATGATTCCAAAGACTAGTTAAAGATTTCCCATAGGTTAAGTGTACAGGATCCAGTCCTTACTTTGCAATGTCCTGGTATCAAACAACTATTTATTATTATAGTACCTAGAAAAGGTTATTGTGAACATGCTTGCCACTTTTGCTATTCTAGTATTTTATGCCTGGCATATGATCTTTAATTATATTTTCCCAACATATCAAATGTTAGAGATGGCAAAAAAGGATGCAATCCAGCTCTGTCGGTCGCAAATACAAAACCACAGAGCTTCATGAAAGTTAGTGCTTGCTGCTTTCAGTGGGGCACAACACAGGCTCCTGAGAACAGAGAGCCAGGGCTGGGTACGAAGGTGTACGATAATGTGATGAGGCAGAGCCACTCCGAATTCTCCAAGGAGGCTGCTAAAACTCCTTTCTCACTGCTTTGCTGTCCAAACCAGCTTGCCACAGTAATTATCACAAGCTGGCAAAGCAAAATCTGTAGGGGAAAAGAAAAAAAGAAGTGTGCATCGGGCTCACAGCCTACAAAGATAAGCAAACACTTTAGTGCGGTCCCACTGGCTTCAGCGGGACGGTGCCATGTCGTGAGGCCGAGCGTATTTCCAAATAGTTGCAGAATCGGATTCTCTGGATGTATCACCTGGATGGAATAAAGGTTTAGCTGTTGGGCCTCGGACAAGGGAAACCTGGAGCAGATTCCAGATTTGCCCCAAGCTTCTTGCTTGGTTCATTCAAGTCAATCTGCGTGTTTCAGGCTTATCTCACATAAGCGATACAAGAGCTATACTGGCAAAGATATGGGAATGATGGAAATCTATGAGAGAGATGCTCCTCCGTGTGCTATCAGCCGCTAATATGCTTTGTGGCCCACTTTCTGAGGTGTGGGTGAAACGAGGGAAAAGACTCTGTTATGCTTCCAGTTGATCAGTACAAATCAGGTAAAGAACACATATAAGATGAAGCGCAGTGCTTTGTGTTTTTTGGTTTGGGGTGTGTGCCTGCAATTCTAGCGCGTTGTCCCACTGTGGACAGTGGAGTGAAAGGGGAACCTCCCCAGAGCAGCTGCAAAGTTCTTTTGGGACCTTTTTGTCGAAATAAGTACTTTTATGCATGCAGACAACACCTCAATAACTCGCATATAAATAACACTTGTCAAGAAGGGATGGCTTTAAAGGAGAAGTGACGATACCATGACTACGAGCACGTTTAGTGTATGCAGCTGATTTGCCGGAGAAGTAACGTTGCTCTGTTTTCTGTGTAGAGTCTCTCTGCGTGGTAATGCTGAAGTGGCAGCTGCCATTTGGGGTTTAGCCACCAAGAAGAGACGACAGTGTGTTTTCTCTCCTGCTTAGGGAGGCTCAATTGTTCTCCAGATCTGGGAAAAGAAACACACCACCACTTCTGATTTGTCACTTGGCTGTGCTCTGCAAGCACATGTAATTTCAGAATAACCTGGAGACAGACTGCACATCTGACGTTACCAACCCAGACCTTAGAGGTTTCCTACTCTGAGTAAGTTGACTCCATTTCTGTCCTTCCCCCTTTACCGTGTGCTCCGCTGCGTGGGCTCACCCACATCGACAGCACCGCTGCAGTGTGTTCTTGATTTTAGGACGACATGTACAAGAAATTGCTCTTCAGCGGATGCAGAGGTCTTAAAGCACAGGAAATGTTGTTGCAGTTCAGAGGGCCTCACATGGGAGATTGCCTTGCATACATCGCAGCAGTCTTCCCCATTACATCTCCTGGTCAGGTAGGGTTTCATGAGTCAGGATTTAGAAAATTTAGTCTCTCCTATGGGAGCAAAACATGAAGCTCTGTTACCTGCCTATGGCTCCTGACATGTTTGAGTGGTTCTGATTGTATGCAAGAAATGGTAGTGCTTGTAGGTGGATGTGTACGGTAGATGGATTTGTGTACGTGTTCTCACCTAGAGGTGTTTAGGGATAAATATTTAAACACTTCTGTGTAGAAATCCTAGTCAGTTCATTACAGACTACAAATAAAAAGCAGCTGCTTGCTGAGACTGACTAACTTTAAAAATGAGTTTATAAAGGAATGAACTAGGTCTCTTAGATGGAAGCAACTGCCTTCAGATATGCCAGAAAGATCAATAAAACCTGATCAATGCAAATCTCAGAGGAAGAAACGTTCATGCAACTGCAAAGAAAAGGGTCATCTCACACATTCTCTGCGTTTCTGTAGCTCACGTACTAGTCTGAAAGCATAGTGTTGTAGAGTGAACTAGAAGATACCTGGTCAGTGAGTCTTGCCCAAGAGTTAAACCAATTTGACATATTTAGGGTCTGGAAGAAATTTTCCCTCATGTCAAAGTAGCAGTGACTTGTTTTGCAGGTGCTTTTTGTGGTTTTGCTTTCCTTTGCTGCCTTGGGTGTGATCACTGCTTAAGAGCATATGGGGATTTCACCCAAGAAATTTCCTGCTGGTGCAGTGTTTACAGCATCAGTAAAGCTCTAGATCACTTCTGCTCAACTTCTGAGATGTATTGCAGTTGTGATTTTTGGTCTTTTGCTACAGATCTTAACGTTATCACAGAGCATTGAAAACAGCATCATGTGTGGAGGCTGGCACAGTTGCACCCTGGCTGCTCCGGGACCACACATCCATCCCATGGTCCTGGTAGCCGGAGACAGGACCCAGCACCTAGAATGTTCCCCTCAGGCCCTACAGGAAGATTTTGTTAAGACCAAGTTGACCGTGCAGCAGCAGTTGCTATTATTAAATCCATTTTACTGAGGAATACTGTAGCATAGAACCTCAGCTGCCACGGGGACATAGGTGCTATTACCCGAAGCCTTAGCACCAAGCCAAAGCCTTCCACTCAACCCTACTCAGCTGCACGCAGAGCCAGACAGACTCTTTAGCTGAAGCTCATCAATGATTCCAGAGACCAATTTAAGATTTCCCATAGGTTAAGTGTACATGATCCAGTCCTTACCTTGCAATTCCCAGGCAAATTACCTTTTTTTTTCCTTGCCATTTTCCTTGCCACTTTCATTTTTGCATGTGTGAATAGGTTACAAATTCGGTTTAGTGGTCAGCTGGGAAGGAGAAGGGGGAGTCTGGCAGTGACCAGCAACTTCCACTGCATCTTCGTTATGTAGCATCAAGCTTTACAGGCCCTAGATGTAAAGCTGCCTCCCTACATGATAAAAGCCCCACCTTAATCATTTTAGGTCCCAAGTTCAGCAGACAGGCTCTCTCCTAATGATATTCTGTTAAATGGACAAATTCCTTTGAAGGCTTGTCTTGCTTTGAAATCCAATTTCACAGGAAGGCAGATGCGATTGGGTGTAGCTATGGAAACAAAGCCGGGCAGCCTTAGAGGAGCTGAGCGATGCGAGGTAAAATGTGAGAGTCAGAGTCCTTTACTGCGCTGTCGGAAATATCAAAGGATCTGGAGAGGTTGGCAGGAGACGTGTCCCTGTGATGGGCTGTTCTGTGTGGCTGGGTACCAGCGCCTGTCAGCAGAGGTAAGCAGCCAGCTGTCCTGTCACCCAGCCGGAACGCACAAAATTGGGGGGGGGGGGGGGGGGGGGTGGTGACTAC
>NW_009650093.1:232088-237655 GCF_000708025.1 Charadrius vociferus
GGGGGGGCGGGGGTTGCAGACTCCCCAGTTCCCCACTGCCCCCTCCCTGCTCCGCCAGCACATCAGGATCGCAGCCTTCCCCTCGCTGCCAGTCGGAAAGGTTAACAACAAAAGGGTAACAAGGTTAAACCACAAAGCCCTGGCTGATAACAGCCCTTTCAGGCAGCTGCACTGAAATTAATCTGAAACTTCGAGTAATTAGATAAGATAAGGACGTGTGCATGCTCGTGCAGGCACACGCTGACCCTGGGACACCCATTCCACAAAGGAGGTGGAGGATCACAGGCTTCATTAAACTGGATCAGGTTATTTGTTCGCCCAGTCTGGTGCTGCAGCACTGAAAGTACATTTCCAGCCCCTTTATTCATCTTGCTCGATATCCTTGGATAGTGCACTGACTTGCCCTTTTGTCCTCTCTTCCCGGTACTGTAGCTCCTGCCAATTCAGAGCAGACTCTAATTCTCGCTTTTTCAGAGCAGATGCTAGTCCATCCATTTCTGTATCACAGCTCCTGCCATTCCAGGGCAAATTGTTGGGCCACTGGGTCTCATTTGCTGCCTCTGACAGTGACCAACAACTCAGAAAAAAGGCAACTTTCCAATCTGGTAATGCACCTGACTGCTTGAATAATGTCTCCTGGTTTACTAATCAGCTATGCCATGCTAATGCTCTGCTGTAATCCCAGAGTTTACATGCTCATGTCATTTTCATTGTCCAACAGCTCATGCGTCTTTTAGTGTGACTAAGTCATTCGGTTGAAGGTTGGTTACAATCCTTATAAAGCCTCTTTCATTTTTTAAAGCTAAGTGGTCTTCTGTTGTCTTCATAATTCGATTCTGCACCTCTGCTTCACAAGGGCTTGCGGGTTACTGTTCATCAGTTTCTGAAGCCAAAGAGAAACAAAAATGTGTCAGCAGCTCTGAGTTATGGTAAACAGATCTGGTCCCAAAGCAAAACTAAATGACTGGACCTTGCTGCTGGCTTAGACTGCCAGCCTCTGGATTCATTTACCTTCCAGACATGCTGGATTTTCTCTGCTGTGAAGGCTTCTCGGAAGCAAGCAGGTGTGTTGAGGTGTATTTATTAGAGGATCTGTGAATGTATAGTAACTGTTTTTCATCACGCCAACACATTAGTTACAGTAGGACCCCACTAAAATGTTCCACTAGCACACGGAAACCTTAGAAGAGTTTATAGTCTGACCAGACAAGATGAAGTACAGAAATATAGATGAAGTATCTCAAGAGAAGACCCTGGGAAAATAAACGAGAGTGTTGGTGCCTGGGCCAGTGTTCAGGTTATCAAGGTCCACGCTGTCATTGTCAACAGCAGCACTTTGTGCCCAGCACCCCAGAAATGGAAAGGCAGAGTCAGAGTGGTTGTTAGATGAGAAGGGGGAATCTTAACCCAGGAGTGGAGAGCCCCAGGTTTCCTCCCCTGCTTCATTCTTCCTGTGCAACACTTGACTGTATGTCAAGCTCAAGCTCAAGTCCAGGCCTCAATCCAGAGTCCAGATTCATCTACACTCACCACATGGCCCCCCACTGTAACCCTGTGGACATGAGCCAGTGAAGACCAGGCAGACATTCCTTTTCATACGGCACAAACATCCTCTCACCTTCAGGGTGAATGGACTCTACTGGTCTGTCCACTCCTACATCTCCCCTGTGGAGGTGGCATGTGGCAAGGAGGTCTGGCTCTGGGAGTACCCACAGTGATCAGCGGGGTGGAGGTGGTCTCTGAGGTGACAACACAGAGGAGGGACCTCCCAACAGCATGGTCTCAGAAAACTTGTGATCCTGAAGCTAGATGTGGGGAACGGATAACACCACTGGGATCCTAAGCAGGACACAGCTCTGAGACAGCATTTCTACAGCCTCTGGCAAAAACCTGGCCGGCATCAGGAAGGGAAGAACACGCTGTAAAGGGAAGGATTAGAAAGATAGGAAGCCAGAAATGAGCAGTGAGCTGAGCTCCTGTGGACGCTGCTGTTCCTCAGGCTGACGAATGGGCTTCAGTTTAATGCAAAGGTGATATTGATCCCTTGCTGTTTGGTTACAATGTGTGATGGAGCTGCCCTCTGCCCTGTAGATGTGTTGTAGCACCTCTTCTCTTTCTCCCAATCCTCATCAAACTACTTTAATGACTCTTTTATTGACAACACTGAGTCTTAATGAGGAGGGCTGCCACACACTTCATTAAGGCTGCAGAGGGGACACTTCCTATAAACAGCTAGGACCAAGGGCTGCCATCAAGGCTGAGGTAGAAGGATGGAGTTGAGGGAGAATCCATAGTTCTCCAGAGGAGGGAGAGTTCCCTGTCTGCTCCTGAGAGAGAACAAAGATTTAGGACAGAAGTCCACATAATCTGAAAAGCAGTGGATTGAGGAAGGAGAGACAGGTCCTGGAGAAGAGTCTTGGTGGACACAAAGGACATGAGATGAGAGCTCCTTGAATATTTCAGTTTAGGATGAAGATGAGAGATGAAAAAATGTGGGGTGGCTAATGGCTGATTTTATTATTCAGTACAATAATAACACAGTCCATCTACTCTGCTGTGGAAGGGGGCGATGGCAGCATGTCAGACACCCGTGAGCAGGAATACAGACAGCAATGCAGTGCTGGCGTTGGTACAGTCTGCCAAACTAGCGTTAGGTAGTTGGCTCACCTGCACCGAGATCCAAGCTGCCAGAGCTCAGTTTAAAGCCAGTTCACAGACATCTGCGTAAACACCAATAACATCATTACACCTGATGGTCCTGAGATTCCATGGACAGTTCAGTGACATTTCACATTAAAACTGGCCCAGCCGTTCTGTGAGTTTTTCTTCATTCTGGAAAAGAATCTCCAACCTAAAACCAGCACAAAAGACAGATTTGGACTCGAGAGTCTGGATTCAGAAGAGACTCAGATATGATGTTCTAATGTAGCCCTGCTTCTGCATTAACATCCATAAATCTCCATCCATCACACAGCTCTATTTCAATTATTGAGCCAATTTCCAGACACTTTTATGATGTATTGTTTGATTTTATTAACTGGAGTGAAGGTTTAAACTCACTGAATTCCCATAGTAATCTTGCCCTGTAACCCTACCCACCTTATCAAATCTTGCTTAATGAAATGCAGGCATCTGTCTTAATGGCTTTCAAACTATGCTATGTAGACTGACCCAGATGTTAGTTCATAAATAGGAATATTTGGAGGTGTTAAACAGGGTAGCTTGAGACAGAGGTAGGTCCCTGAAGTGATCTTTTCTCTTATGAAGAAATCAGTGATATGGGAGAAATTACTATAAATCTTCATGAAGAAAAATGAGAGCCAGAGGCCTGAGGAATGGAAGCACGGCACCACAAGCAGCGCGGCAATAGATTTATTTGGTCAAAAATAATTTCCTGAAGAAACTCATTATTTTGGTAGAAGTTTAAAAATCAAGCTAGTTTGACTTAAGACCAAAATATTCATCTGAAGTATTTTGCCCGGGGACTATGGTTGTTCTGCTGCACAGAAGCAGGAATCTTTCAGGCTCTTTGAACGGGATTCTTAGTCAGGCTGCCTTCCTCACAGTGCTCGACCTGTCTTGGCAAAGAGCATATGTCCTCAGGGACCACAGCACATCCTGGAGAAACAGCCAAGGGGTGGGAAGGGGAGTGCAGGGCCCATGTGAATGTTTACGTGGAGTACTGGGATTATATCTGATGTAATATGCTATGTAATAATATTTGCAAGTTGAAACACATTCCGTTCCAGGTAATTGAGGGTATTTCAGTGTTGAAGAAGAAGAAAAAAAATCTTTAGAAAGCAGATATTTTCCTTGAGAAAAAGACCAAGCACTCATTCTTTTTTGCATTTAAAAAATAGCAAAAAGAAATCCAGACAGCCTTGGAAGCAGCCCTGCAATGTGATGGACGCAACACCAGGGGCTGGCTGCAAGTGTTCGCTGCCTCACTGTTCCTTCAAAGCTGTGATGGTGAATAAGCCGTGATTTTTGTCCCTCAAGGGTTTTTTACTGCCACACTGCATCATCTCAGCTCTTCAGCTTCTCCTTCCCCACAGCTGCTCTTGTTCCATACTCATGAGAAAGAAAGAAAGAAAAACTGACAAGGCTGCATGACAATCTGGTATTTAGTGTGACAGTTAAACTTAATGATATGGGAGGCATGTTAGGCTGTATTACAAGCCCATTATCTGCGAGCTTGGATATTGGATGCATTACATTATTAATTAAACACAAAAATGACTACCGTTAGTCGGCGATCTTATCTGCTAAAAGAACTGGAAGGCAGAAGTATTCCCTAAATTCAAGAGCTTATTGTTTCATTCCTGTCATTTTGTAAAACAGTTACCCTTCCGTTTCATGCTTGTCAAGCAATCAATGAATGTTTGTAAACTGCTTTGAGATCTTCCAATGAATGATGCTGCAGTTTATAAATGCAAAGTGTTACTACAGTTCATTCATTATGAAATTAAAGGATAAAACTTGCAGATGCAAAAGAATTCGGCTTGAAAAATACCCCTAACATTTGTGCAGCTGTTATTATGTTGCCCCCTTCTGCCAGATGCTTTAAACACTCTTATGTGAGGGATGAATTCAAACATCACAGAGCTGCTTTCAAGGTGAAACCCTAGAGACATCTTCAAACTAATGGCACTAATGCCTAACACTTACATTCTTCATGCGCAGATCTGAGAACCTTCAGAGTACAAAAATGGAATCCCCATTTCAAGAAAGAGGAAACCGAGGCTGAAGGAAAGGAAGTGTCTTGCCTAAACAACACCTGGAGCCAGTGAAAGAATGAGGAGCAGAGCCCACGTCCTCTGAGTTTCAACCCAGTGCCCTTCCCACCAGCACAATGCATTTTAAAGTTTAAAACTGGAGTCCTCTTCTAGCGACTCCTACTGCAGTGGGTATCTTCGAGGGTGCAGTTCTGCAAAGTGCTGGGCACTCTGTCCCTCTTCCAGTGAAACACTTAAGTATGTGATTAACTCCAAGCTTATGAATTGTCTAACTGAAATCAGCCAAAATGGTACTTTAAGAAGAAAATAGCACAGTTTCCCTAATTAGTGCTTCCCACCTCAGGAAAAGGCAGACAACAAAATCATCTGCACTAGGAGCTGTGTCACACCAGGCTCTGTCCATCCGCAATGGAGAAATGGAGAAACAGAGGGTGGCACTTCCATAGCCTCACTCCATCTATAATCCCAACTGTTCTCCGGAGCTGCTCTTTTCTTCCACTGGCCATAGAGGCCATCCGTGCTTGACTGCATATGGACACAGAAAGCACAGCCTCTCTGGATGCTCTGCAGGCACAGCACAAGCACTCCAGGGGTGTGTATTGAACTGGGCTTCCCAGACAATGGCCCAGATCTAGAACTGGGCAAAGTGGGCTCAGAGCTTGCTGCCACCTCAAATGGGGATGGTGTCCTGTGTTGCTAGGTAAGGAGCATGTTTCTGACATTCTTATCCACAGCTCTTACCATTCCCTCCTTTGATAAACAGCCATGCTGAGCCACGGTTCCAGCCGTGAAGGACCCGGCAGTCCTGCAGATCTGACCTGCTTCCTGCTG
>NW_009650093.1:237752-246739 GCF_000708025.1 Charadrius vociferus
CTGAATGTTCACGGGTGAAATTACACAGCAGATTTCAGTAAAGTCAACCAAGTTCCCCACAGTGAGTATAGCAACCAGACCAGGACGCATCAGCCTCTACTGCAGTAGGACAACCTAGATAAACATTACAGCTCATTGTCCGGATCCAGCCTACTCCGGTGATTTGGTCAAAGTCTGTAGAAGAGCTTGGAACCAAACCTGGGTCTCCTAAATACAGCTTCAATGCCTCACTCTTACAGCAGGGCTTCCTTTCTTTCCTCCCGTTATCCCCAAACAGATCCAGGCAGGCAGTAACGATGCCTCTCTGTTGCCTCTGTTATAGCTTGAAAAGGGATGGCGGTAACTTGTGTGAAAAGTCTGGCCTTTCTTTTGAGTCACTGATTAGTGTAAACAATGGTGTGTGCCTTTTGGAGTGGTTATTCACACTACAGATCTTTAGCCAGCTAAGTGCCCGATTATCCCACAAGTCTGAAAATCTCGTTTCCTTCTCTACTTTTCTCTTATCTCCTCTGATGTAATTATCTGCTACTTTGTATTGCACTTCTCTAAACTTCTGCAACCCCCTGCTTTTAACCTCCACTCTCTGTTTCTCCCCTTCTACCCCAGAGCAAATGGAGATTATTCAAGGTGAAAGAGAGGGCAGTGGAGAAGTACCCTTCATCGGTAGGGATGTCTGTGGTGCTGCTGTGCTGCCCCATTCTCCCTCACTCTGCATTTGCATGGCTTTGAGGGATGCACATATTAAAGGGTATGGAGATGTAATCCACCAGGATTACAAGGGTTTACAATTTCAAACCAAAGCATTACAAAGGTCAGATACCCAACCCAGAGCAAGCTGATCTGGGATTCCAGCTGATGCCTTTTCTTTCTCACCTCCTCCTGAACCAACTGATCTCTTAGTCCTGGCTCTGCATCCTCTGTCTACAGCACTCACAGCAATCGCTCTTGTGGTGCCTAAACAATGGATCTCTTACACTGAGCTGGGCTCCAGGGGCTCCTGAGCTGGTATGCAAACTCTTATTCTTTGTACCATGATAGCTTTGTTGAATCCTTTCATAGTGCAGATTTCTGCTGGGATAGGCAAGCAGGGCTAAGAAATGCCCCAGAGAGCTTACAGTTGATGCATAAGGCAGGAGACAAGAGAGGGAAATAAAGAGGTGGGACCTTAAGGGGTGCAGGGGTGAGAGTCTAGTGGAAAATTCAGCTAGATGCACTGGTCCCTATGCTGTCCAGCTCCCTGGAAGCATCCCTGACTCCTCACACCACAAAGTACCCTTTATGTATCACTCTGTTTGTTGCTTCCAGCTCTTGTTTCAACTTGTTTCAACTTGTTCCCCCTTGTTTCAACTCTCCTTGCCACAGTTCGTATTTTGTCACACCCTTCTGGTTAGGTAAACCCGTGACACTCCCTCGTGCTGGTTCAGTTGTAATCATGGTGGTTCTTTTCTTTGTACCATACACGTTAGAATGTACATCTCCAGCTCTCGCTCCCTGCTGTCTGTGTAGGGAGCCTGGATAACTACCTGCAAACTGAACTCACAGAAACTGAAGTTCAGGCAGAAGAAGATCGCTTTAATGGATCCACCTAAGATCACACAGAGAATCATGGAAGAATCTGGAACTGAAGCAAGCTCATCTCAGATCCCAACAAACGCTTTAGCTACCAACTTCCCATTCTGTGGGGCACTGCTCTGGTTCCCAGCCATATCACCACAAGTGCTTTTCTCCTGTAGTTTATCTCCTTTCATCCTGCCTCCATTAGCCAGTCCCCAGTTCCCAGCTCTCCTCTGTCTTCCACCAAACGATCAGAGAATCACGTCTGCGAGAGGAGCAGAGAGAGAGCAGCGCCTGGGTCCTGTGTCAGTTTTATTTACCTTCATTGCACTGCCTTCCATTGCTTAACAGAATAGTTTTATACCAGAGAAAATTGGAAGCTAAGTAGTTGCCTGTCAGGTAGTGTCTGTCGCCTGTGTGAGAAGCTGACATCGTAGTCAGCTACACTGTCAGCCATCTCCATGCTGAGCATCAGTCCTGGCCCCAGAGTCCTCCTGTTCATGCTCTTTCTCGGTGCTGGTATTTGTAACAGTGCCACTGGGGACTCCCCTTGTACAGCAGCATGCTGCAGTTTCCACTTACATCCATGTGCACTGCACACGCGGCAAGTTAGCTAACAAGGAGATAAAACTGCTGAGATACAAAGCCCAGCACTGGAGGAAGTCGAGTTTGTCAAAGAGTCGGGGACCAAGGACCCCACCCATCTCCAGAGCAACATGCTTGATTTCATAGAATGTCAGGGTATTATACCAATGGTACATTTAGTTCCAAATATATGGAAAAGAGAGATGTAGAAGAAAATTAAAAGATCATTTTGCATCAGGGCAGGCTAGGGCTAAGAGTATGTTTGGCATGGGAGAGACATGGGCTGGATGCAAAGCCTGTTTTGGAAGAGGGGAAAGGGGGGAATGGAAGGGGAAGGCTATTTTGATGGATCCAGAAAAGTGCTGCGTTTCGTAATGAGTTTCATACCCAAATTCCCTTCCTTATGCAGGATAATTGCTTGATAAAGATGAGTGAATATTCTTTCTCCCCCCTCCCTTCTGCTTTTCTTCTGCTTTTCTTCCTTTCTCCTCTTCTTTCTCTACCACCTTCTCAGTGTCTCCTGGAATTGCCAGTCGAGATTACAAGGTGTCAAAGGGAGGAAAATGAATTTTGCCACTCGGCTGCTCGTAAAGTTGGTGCCCTGGCTTTCAATATTACAGCGCCATAGCCTCTACCTTTAAATATCAGCCACCCACAGAAACAACCTGACTGTACATCGGCAGCAGAAGAGGTTTCCATGGTGACAGGATGCAGGTCACAACCTCTGTAAATGTAATCAGAGCACTGGGACTGCTGTGTGGAGACAGGTTTAATTTCTCCGTTAGTGGGAGCTCTGTGGTCCAACATGTACATAAGCTCCTCACATTGACAGACAACCTGTTATCTTCAGGACGGCGCTGCCTATTGCCAGTCCTCGTCCGCACCTGCTGTCTCACCTTAATTTTTAAGCAGTGACAGAGCAGTGCCACCTGGGATCCAGCATGCCCCAACCTTCGCTCCTCTGGGCTTTGCAAAAGCCTGTTCTTACCGTTTCAGCTGCCCACTGCCTTTTCTCATTTCTGCTCCCCATCCCACACTGGCTGCCTGTGCAGGTGGAAGGTTGGAGGAATAGCTTAGTCCCCTCCACTCCACATCTATCAGGTCTCTCATTCCTTCTCCGTCTGGATACACAGGTATTGCATTGTAATGTGCCTGTCTCCACAGCGCCTGCATGCCAAGTGCAATACAGCAGAACAGTGTACCTCAGTGCTGTCTGAGAGTCAGACAATTCTTCAGTAGGGCAGGAGCGTTTCTTATGAAACACGCTGCAGAGGAGCTTTGTGTGAATATACCTGTGGACTTTTACCAAGTAGTCTGAGGATTTACAAGAAGGGCATATGCCAAGTGTTTATAGGGTCTGGGCAGAGGTTATACTCTATGAAACACAGATTTTCTGGCTATTTATGACATATACAGAAACTGGATATTTACTGACTGTGCCATATGTTAAG
Organism: Charadrius vociferus; assembly: GCF_000708025.1. Classification (NCBI taxonomy): domain Eukaryota; kingdom Metazoa; phylum Chordata; class Aves; order Charadriiformes; family Charadriidae; genus Charadrius; species Charadrius vociferus. The sequence continues at coordinate 241,343 of NW_009650093.1, forward strand.
TATTTCCAATAGCTCTCAGCTTTATGCTTTTCTTTATCCTTCTTTTTCTACCTATATATCTGTCTTGCATCGCAAGCCTCAGTTTATCTGCTTCTAAGATGCCCGAGAATTGAATAGTTCCCATTTTCAAAGATAAAAGCAGCTGCATGTGCCAGACCGTTTTAGTGATACACAGTGTTTAATAAGCTTTAATTACTGGCTTCTCCTCTCTTATTAAGTTAAGCCAAGAACAATTTAAGCCCAGCTTGTAATAGTACTGGAGATCTCCATTTTCTGAGTCAACAGTTTGCACAGATGACTTTGGAAGTCAAATAGCAATTACTGCTTTCTCTCCTGTGTATTTGCGCATTTGCAGTGAATAGAAGTTAAAAGCTTCTCTCTAGTAGGAGCCACATACATTCAGGGTCAGTCCCTGAATGCTATCAGATCCACAGAGCAGCTCAACAGTAGCAAGTTTGACAGACACTGGAAAAGAGGAGTTAAAGGACTTGTTCATTCAGAGTTCATCCGAAATTGCCATTCCACTGCAGCTTTATAGCCTTTAATTTCAGATTAACTTTCACATGTAGTCAAACCCATATTTGACTGGGCAGCTAATGTGGCATGCATAGATTCCTTGAAACTGTGCCTTTGAATCTTTGGCTGAGAGAACACTTTGAAAGCATTCAAGATTTTCAGCATGTGAGCAAGCGTCCTAACCGCTGGTTCATGCTTCCCTTACGCTGGCAGCAGGTACCAGCCGATTCTTCATTCCTTTACTCTCACTACGTCGTGCTGTGCCAGTCTTTTAAAGTGCCATCACTGTGCTCAGGAGGGAATTTGCTGAGTACATTCACGCAAGTGCTCTTTGAGAGGAACTAATCGATTGCTAAAGACAAAGCTCAGGAGCAGAAATCTCTCTGCCTGTCATCTCTATTATCTTCTTTGCTTCGTCGGCCTCCACACTGTGCATGGACAGAGAATGGAAACTCTGCCAGGATCCTGTGCATCTCAGAGAACTCTGTCACCTGAAATATTATCCTGTCTAGTTGTGTGCAGCAGATTTAGCATTTCAGAGCAGTGGGCCTGAGTTGCCACTCTGTCATGTGGATTGCTCTGCGCACACCTACGTGTTGATGGTAAGAGGCATACATGCCTGGGACAAAGGTTAACCCAAAAGAGTGAGGTGAAACCAATAGCAGGAATAGGGCTTTCGTGGGCTATTGGTATCTGGCTGGCAACAGCCTTTTGAAAGTAAGGAGAGAGAAATAGAAGTGGATAGGGTTGGGCTAGGGGAGGTTTTTTCCACCTTTGATCCTCGGATTGTCCTGTTCAGCTGAGTGGAATACAAAGCAAGGGTGTCTTAGAGCTCACACTTCACCTCAGCAGTGCAATCGACGGGAGAAGCAGTGAGCGAGACCGACAGACTGTCACTGGCAAAATGAACTGTCACCTCCCATTTTTCAGAGGCGCGGTGGGATGAATTGCGGCTTTGAACCATGTGGCCCGTTGCTGATTGAGTTCCGCTGTCTTAGAACCCCACTGAACAAGGCAAGTTCATTTCAGGCTGACGTACCACTGCTTATCAATTTTGGAGCCAGTAAAATTAACCGCTTCAGAGCTGATTTCCCCTTTTCTTCCCCTCCTCCTGCCACCTTCCTAGTTTTGTACCTGGAAAGGTCAGTAAATAAATCTCACAAAGCATCAAATAAGATCCACGTGGCCTAGAGAAGGCTTAACAGAGGTGCTGTTCTTAAACCGTGCTGGCTCCAAAAGGCAGCTGTTCCAGTCACCAATCTCTAGCAAACATTTGTCCACATCATCAAAAGCAAAGCAGAACTCCTCTGAGGAGTCAGGGGGAACCCAAGTCCTGCGGTGACAGCTGTGTTGGAAATCAGGATTGAGATGAATTGGAATGGCTGTGGGAGAAGGCTGGTAATGGGAAGGCAGCGGATGTTCAGGGTCAGAAACGGATCCCTCGCAGAGCTGTGTGAGACCAACAGGACTAAAATACCAAAGACACTGCGAGCCAGGGCTGCCCTCCCAGAGCTGTGCAGAGGAAGATGTGTGTGTCCCACCTGTTTGATCCAGTGTCCTCAGCCTGTGACGTTCATACCAGTTCTGCCGATACCAGTCAGCTGTCTCTGGCGCAGTGTTTTCCGTCTCTTCGTTCCCTCAAGAATCAGTCTTAGTTGCTTGGCCTTTCTTCTTACCCAGAATTCACGTAAACCTGCCCTTCCTTTGCTTTCACATCATCCTTGTTTTCTGATACCACTTCTCTCCTGTCAGATCTTTCTCCTTTCTCCCTCTATAATTATGCATCTGATTCCAAGCCAACGTTTTTGCCCTACAGAGCCTATGAGCCAATGATGTCTCTGTCTTCAGCCTCCCTCTTGAATTCTGTTTTTTGTATTTGACCTCAAAGGTTCATCCTCATCAATTGTGTCTCTATGCATTTTTGCTGATATCCAGTTGTCTCATGTCTTATTAGTAACTCAGGGCAAAGTCCTGAGATCCATAATAGTATCCAGCTGAAACTTGGTTTAGGATGGAAGAAGCCCTGAGAAATCAGCCCTTTCAGGGCAAGATTTTGGGGAACAAGAATTACCCTCCTCCTTTGTGTTTCCAGGAAAGGTGGACATAAATAGCATCCAATAGCGTAGGTCTTCTGCTGGTGTAAATCAGGATCACTCCACACTAAGTAGTACAGCTGGTGGTCAGGTACAATATACACTTTGATTAAATTAATGTTTGTTGTAATTCTATTGGTATCTGGAGAAAAATCTGTTTTGTCAAGCATTATCCACTGCTGTGTTCCTACCTGCATAAACAACTCTAACACAGTACTTCATCAGAGACTTCCTAAACTGTTCTCAGCCTGGTTCTAGCACTAGAAACACTCACAATTTTTCCTCTGAATACTTTGTATTCTGTGTCCCAGACGTTTTGGTAAGTGTGCAGAGCTGCAACGAGAGATGGATGGGCCACTGACAAAAGGGGCAGGAGAATTAGTTCCAATGGAAATAATTTAAGAAAAGCTTTATTCAAGATGTCCATGAGTGGGAAGCCCTGGGCCTGTGTCTCACCTTCCTACAGAATGAACAATCAGATGAAATATTAGCACTTTCCACATGTTAACACTACAGGATATCATCCATCTTCCTCACCAGTGGGAAGTCTTAGCTAGCACAGGCCTTTATGAAGCTGATTTCTATATTCCCATATGCCAATCACAGCTTAGAAACTGTCTGAGTTTGCACTTTAGGAAAAGGGACTGTGAATCTGGGGAGGCAGCCCTCAGGCTAATGGCTACCTCCCAGGCTTTCTTTAAAATGCACAGCTGTGCATTACCTCAACTAGCTTGAGAAATAGCAGCACAATATTCCCTAAATCTTCAGTGAATGAGCTGCAGTGGCAGAGCGGCTGAGAAAACTTGCTATGGTGAGTCTGAGCTTTGCGGGATACTTAAAGCTGTGGTAGCTGAGCACGTGTATCAGATCATTTGGGCTGGGGAGTTGAAGTTTGTTGATTAGGAAGGTAGTTGTGATGCTCCCTCGGGGGAATGTTGGCTACAGAAGCTGGTCCACTTCAGTCTGTGTGAGTAGGCTTGGAGAGAACCGATGATGATGACCACCTGGCAGTGATATCTAGTTGTGCAAGTCTCGTGTTATTAGAAAGGGAAAACTTCTGTCAGAAAACCTTCCTTCCAGCAGGACCCAGAGATTTGTTTATACCAACAGAAAGAGAGAATCTTTCTACCAGTACTTAGAATCTAAGACTTGGTAAAAACCTATTACACAGCACTCTGACTTCAGCAAAAGGTTTTCCCTTGTTGCAGGATCTGACAATACATGTAAACCTGTCCATTACACAGGGCTAAGGTGTAAGGGTTGATATAAAAGATGTTCCAGCACTCACTGGCAACCAGGGAAGGCAGCAGTGTCAGCCTCAACAGTTTCCTGTGAACGGTGTGAACTTTACCCAGCAATTCCTGGGTCACACTGCAAGCCATCTTACTCAGGAGCAGCACTTAAAGCTGTGTGTAGCTTAAGAGCAACAGACCAGCCATCCTCGCCCTCATGCAACCTTCATTAGAGATGAAGTCGTCTGGGTTTTCAGTACTTTTTCTGATCCCTCATGCAACCTTCATTAGAGATAAGAACTTGCTCGTCTGGGTTTTCAGTACTTTTTCTGATTCCCACAGTGAAAGCAGTCTGAACACACACACACACACACAGAGCAAAGCATAACTGATAATTTCAGAAGGGCAGTAGCATATGGGCACCCTCCATTCAGAGGAATAGCCACATCCCTGTTTCTTGTGTTGCAGCAGTAATAAAACGACAATCAGTAAACTGAGTCAGAGCACAAACCAGCCTTCTGAGCAGCACCTCTACCACGTTGCAGCTGGCTGAATATTTAAAATATGTAGACTCCTTCCATCCATCTTTCCTCAAGTAACCAAGTCCTCGGGTTTCTGCTGAAGCTCCCTGCTCATGAGGGACAGTTTGAGTAATACAGCAATGGATAAAGGTTTTTCCATGGTTTAAGTATTTATCCCTAACGCTACCAGACAGTGCTTTTTTAAAGGCCAGCCCTGGGAGGCAAGATGTTTTAATATGAATCTTCCCTCCTCTATCCAAGAAGAGCCTGCAGGATCAATGCTTGTAACACTCCTTCACAGAAATTAATGCCACTGTGTAAGGGCTTGTCTGCACGAGTTATTTCAGTGAGGCATTCTGCTTTACATTTGCACCTTACTTTATTGCAGAATAAGTTTTACATATAGACAAAAGCTCCCTTCATAAGATCATCATGTCATTAGGGGAACAATTACCTAGCTTGAAAAGCTCATGGGTATTTTCTGACCGTGTTCTAGTGCCCACTGGAGTCTACAGAAGGATTACACTGACTTTAATAGCCATTGGTCCAAGCTATGGGAAAGTAAAATTGATAAACAATGGCAGAAGAAAGTAGAAAAGTCATTTCTCATGAAAATTGGAGCTCAATCCATATTGTGAACTTTAGACTGTAATACCAGGTCTAAGTGTTCCCACAGGTAGGGATATGTGCATGTGTCTGTGTGTAATACAGCAAGGCAGAGGAGAGCTAAATAGAGAGTAAAACAGGGCAATTTTTGCATTTTAGCTTCCTGAGAATTTACAATTTCAGCAGAATGGATAAATATGCAGCAAAGAGAACAGAGAGACTGTCATCCTTCACTGAAGCGCGAAGAAAATTTGTGTCTGAGGCTTCCTCAAAGCTTAGTGTGTAACAGAATGAATTTGACTGTTGTTTTAATTAAGCTCCCATCAAGGCCTGATCCATACGGAGATTATAGAACATGTGACTAAGGGGACTGCCATTTTACTGATGGAAATTACCCTGAAACAATGATCACTGTGAAGTTTGTAGGGA
>NW_009650093.1:246749-250772 GCF_000708025.1 Charadrius vociferus
TGGCTCTGAACTTCCCCAAAATGTGAGTGTGAGTTCATTTATAGTTTGGTATACAAAAAGGCCCAAATTCAGTGTCAGAGTTTGGGAGGAAGATTATTAAACCTTGAATCAGGTCAAATTTAGCCACGTGAGCTGTGGCAACAGTCACATGGTGTGCAGTGGGTGTGATGTCATCAATCTGTGTGGCAGATGTCACAGGCAGGCGCATCATTAGTCTCTGCAGGGCTGTGTGATGCATGGTGACACCATGGCTGAGAGGGGCGTGATTGATATTTGGTGCATGGAGCCATATGAAAAATCTAGTGTGCAAATAACAGTTTTATAAATGCCTTTCTCATTCTATATGCAGACAGGCCCCTGGAAGGAATCTAGGAGATTGAATTAAGCTTTTAACCCTCTAGGCTCTCCTGTCGTTTATTGTTAGGGAATTAATAGGAACGCAGGAACGCAGATGGCCTGCCTGTCAATTCCAAGAGGTGATTTTTCTGATCTTCACGGACGTTTCCAGCATCTTTCATTAAACACTCATGTACCAATTTGTCATTTTAACTGGGCAGGAAAGAAACTCCCGTTGAACTCCTTAGCTCAGGTGCTGTAAGTTAAATTCAGAAGCAGAAAGCCTTGCTCTGTTACATCTGCCAGACACACTTAGGGCTGATGAAGAGCCTTCGATATCTGTTTAGGTGTCTAGAGGGATTCCAGTAGGATGCTCTAGACCTCTTCTCTCTGCAGCCAGAATAAAAAGAGATGATTCAACAGGAATGAGAGAAGGCTTATATAGATCCACTGAGATCCCAGAGCAAGTGAAAACTTGGGAAGAGCAACAGCATTTTCAAAGGGAGATAGAGAAAAAACATGGGGAGACAAGGTCTAATTCAGATATTGCTTACTTGAGTGATCTTGTAAGTGGAGATCTTCAATGGGTGTTCATCATTACACGAGTAGAATTGGGACCCCATCTTTCCTGAGGCAGAACCAATCTTTCAAATGGCCCTTTCACAGACCAAATTCAGACCTTCGTAGAATGGATTTGCAAATATCTATAGCAGCAAGGTGCACAGCAGTGGGACCAAAGAGCAGAGCAAGGTGCCCTGTGGGTTTGTGAGCTTAGGGTAGTTTGAAGGTACCTTGGTATCTCAGCCCTGCCTGTGCTGTAGATGTGACATCAAGAGATATCTGAAATGGGCACCTTGAGTCCTCGCCACTGCAGAATGCCCTCAGTGGGAAAGCAGCACTTTCTGGGAGCACAGGAACAGCCAGACTTGGTCAGATATCTGTTCTGCTTGTTGCTGGTGTCAAGAGAAGTTGCAGAAGCAAAACCTGGCGGTAGGACTCACACAAAACAGCAGTAAGAGGGGGACAATGAGGGATGCCCGTGCCCTTGCTGACTGCTTTGCCTATGATGGAGAAGACAAGTACTGGGTACATGTGCTGCAAGAACAGGGGACCTCTCTGGTTTTTGCCTATGAGGTTACAGCCACTTCTGCCGCTGTGGGTGCGGAGGGTGCTGGGGAGCAGGAGCCATGGCAGACTGGCTCCCTGCAGCATTTGCCACTCCTGCCCTCAGGGCAGCCACGGAAGAGGAAGCTCAACTTCCCTGGACTCTCATCCAGAGACAGTTATTTCTTTTCATTTTCAGGTTTCCTTTCATTTTACTTAATAAAAGGATAAAACATATCTACACCGAAATGAAGCATAAAGTTGCAGTTTGAACCATATGTTCTTTTGTTTTGGTTTTTTTTTTTTCACTTGAAGCAAATATGTGACAGCTTCTCAATATATATAGTTTTAAGCCCAACCAGAATAGATTTAGTGCCCACTGCTTTAATCCTAAACCACCAAGACCAGAGTGAACTTCTTGCCTTGACAGGCCCAGATCGGGCTGTCTGCACAGGTGGTGAGTTGAACGAACGGGATCAGATTCACACTCCAAGCAAAACCTGGGTGAAAACCTCCCAAAAAAAAAGAAAGGGGAAGCCCTTTAGCATGGTGGAACCTCTCACCTCTGCCAGCAAGCTATCCTGACCCTCACCACAGCAGGGAGGCCATGGTACCACAGGAGGTGCCTTCCCCTCCTGAGGCCTCTCAGGTCCCCAAATGGAGGCCATTGGAGGACAGCAAGGTTATTCTCACAAGCTGACTGAAAACACCATCACCTGCGGGGAGGCTGTTTATTAAAATGGTCTGTGGGGCTATTTCCAAGTGTAATTACCAGGCAGAAAGCAAGCTGTCGTGTCCTCAGTGCTGCGGTGCCATGGTTGGAGGCGGAGCACGGGGAAGACTGCTGTGATGGAGGGCAGCAGGGCTGGGCTGGAGCTGAGGAGAAGATGGAAGGCGCAGTCTGGGAGGTGACACGGGCTGTGAGGTGACGAGGCTGGGAAGCAGTGAGGCTGTGAGGCGTCTTGGGCTGTGAGGCAACGCAGACTGAGGCAACGCAGGCAGTGAGGTGACTGCGGCTCTGAGGCCATTCGGGCTGTGAGGCGACAAAGGCTGTGAGGCGACTTGGGCTCTGAGGTGATGAAGGCCTCAAGGCGATGCCAGCAATGAGGGGATGCCAGCTGTGAGGCGACTCCGGCTGCCTCAGCCTGGGAGGTGACATGGACTGTGATGTGACAAAGCTGGGAAGCAATGAGGCTGTGAGGTGACACAGGCTGTGAGGCCATTCGGGCTTTGAAGCAACACAGACTCTGAGGCGACTTGGGCTCTGAGGAGACTTGGGCTCTGAGGTGATGAAGGCTCCAAGGTGACACTGGCTGTGAGGTGACACCAGCAGTGAAGTGACACCAGCAGTGAGACAATGCCAGTGGTGCAGTGACACCAACTGTGAGGCGACTCCGGCTGCCTCAGTCTGTGAGGTGACATGGACTGCGATGTGACAAAGCTGGGAAGCAATGAGGCTGTGAGGTGACACAGGCTGTGAGGCCATTCGGGCTCTGAAGCAACACAGACTCTGAGGCGACTTGGGCTGTGAGGCGACTTGGGCTCTGAGGTGATGAAGGCTCCAAGGCAACGCTGGCTGTGAGGTGACATGGACTGCGACGTGACAAAGCTGGGAAGCAGTGAGTCTGTGAGGTGACGCCGGCTGTGAGGTGACGCCAGCAGTGAGGTGACGCTGGCTGTGAGGTGACGCCAGCAGTGAGGTGACGCTGGCTGTGAGGTGACACCAGCTGTGAGGCAATGCCAGTGGTGCGGTGACACCGACTGTGAGGCCACTCCAGCTGCCTCAGTCTGTGAGGTGACTCGGGCTGTGGCATGATGGCGGCCCTGGAGAGCAAGGCCTAGGCCACCATCTTGTGGCACCTGCCCTGGTCAGGCCTCTTAGGCTCTGCGAGGTTCCCTGCAATGTGAGGACAACATGGCCGCAGCCTGAGGGGAGAGGAGCCATGGCCAGCTCACCAGGAACCTTCCCATGCTGAGATTTCACACACTCCAGGCGCGTGTGTGGAGGAGGTGATGAGGGACTTTGCAGTTCAGACAGCACAAGATGCAGGAATGGGGAGCAGCACTGCTTGGTAAGTGCTATTGCCAGCTCCGCCTGCACTTTCTGGGGTGTTTCATCAGCCCGAGGGTAATGCATGTGGCCACCCCATGGTTGCCCTTCTTATGGGCCTGATCCAAAAGCAGCAAAAGTCATCCCGGTGGGAAGCTGCCTGCGGAAAAGTATGAGCACCTTGTGTGCCCAAGATTCCCGTATAAGGCTTTTTGCCCCCATCAACTCATCCGCAGCCCGACACGCTCCTGGCACCGAGAGCTGGTAGAGCAAAGAGAAGTCTGCCCGGTGGAAATGATCAGCCGAGCTGAAAAAAAATGAAGCAGGTTGACTTCATTATGTGCTCATTAAGAAATCTGTAGCTGTAGTTTGTTCCTGTGTGTGTGAGCTCTGGCTGTCATAAACCCTGACAGATGGACAGACAGACTGAATTATAGTCATAGAGTATAGACTGGGCAGGATCCCCCATTAACGCTTATTGGAAATTGTCATCACTTCAAGCTGAATGGGCTCCAGATGTTGAAACCCTTGTA
>NW_009650093.1:251103-265992 GCF_000708025.1 Charadrius vociferus
GTGAAGGTTAGAGGCTTGTGATTTTGCGTGTGTTGTATGAGCTGCAGCCGTTGCCTTTGATTTATTATTGTTTAAGTCAACAAGATTTGGTAGTAGGGGAAAAACTGAAGAGAGCAACACATGGATGAGGGTGCCTGGTTCTGAGCTGCTGAAGGAATTGCTCCACTTTTATTACCTGGGTGTGAGAGAAACATTAAGCAAATGACTGTTGAAATTTTTACCAGCAAATTCAGTGCCTTGATATTGTCTGCTTTTACAACAGGTAGAGTTTATGTTGCTTTGTTTGTGCTTATGTACATTTTCATTTCCGTATTTCAAGGGCACTTGGAAGCCACAGTTGTAGAAACTCAAAAGATAGAGCTGTATCAACCGATCTCTCTGTGGGAACAGTTACTTCAGTCAGACATTTAACTTTTCTTAGATTTAGAAATGTCCAGTGATGGGGATCCCACAGCCCCCTCAGGCAGTACATGCTGGTGCTGCCCGTCCTTACTGTCAGGAAGTTTTCCCTAATGTCTAATCTAAACCTCCCTTGGTGCAGTTTAAACTCATTACCCCTTGTCAAATCCTCAGTGAACATGGAGCATGGTTTATTACCTTCCTTTTTGTGGCAGCTTTTAACATGCTTGAAGATTGATAAATCTCTCCTCAGTCTCCTCCCTACACTCAGCCACTACTTTTGGTCTCTCCATGTAGGTCATGTTTTCTAGATCTGAAATTATTTTGTTATTCTCCCCCTAGGCTCTTCTCTTGTGCTGTCCAAAACGGGGCCAGCTGAGGCCCTTTTTAGGGCTGAGGAGAGTGAGGAGGTTTCTTTGTGTATCTTAAATTTGACATCCCTTTTATGCAGGCCAGCATAATTCTGTTCATGCCTTTTCAGTTTTGGCTCAATTATTGTCACAGATCTTTTCCTGCAAAACTGCTTTCTTGGCACTTGTTTCCCAGCTCACATTTGTGTGGTTGATTCTTCCTTCACAAGTTTGGAATTTAGCACTCATCTTTCTTATCTTACTGCTTTCAGATTATTGCTCTTTCTGAACTCAAACCCTGCTCTCTGAGGGGCTTGCAGCTCTGTCCGTCTTCCCCATCTTGAAGTCATCTGTACATCTGTTCCATTGCCTGAATTATTAATACGTATATTGAATACTGTTGAATTCAGGAGCGGGGTTCAGACGAAAACTGAGGACTAGTAGCACTTTGCAGGATCAAGCCTTCTGTTTTGATCGCATAAATATTTACAGATACCAGAACTGTTGCGTTGCTGAACATGTACTTTCCTTTTGGAGGTCATGTCTGCCTTGTTGTGCATGATGCACATTTGCCTTCCTCCAGTAGAACCACTGGGAACGGCTTCTCCCTGCACTACAAACAGGCTTTTTTCTTTTTTTTTTTTTTTTCTTTTTTGCTTATCAGGGTTCGTGAACTGTTCCTTGGGCTGGGCCCACAATGGGGCCTGAGCCAGAGGAAGGGGCTGGAGCAGAGACCTTAAGAATGGCCCTTACTCATCAATAACTGCTCCCTGACAGGGCTGAAGGACACACAAAGTGGCTTGCCTGTTGTGCTGTCACTCCAGCTGGGGCACAGTCCACAGTGGGGCCCTTGCTCACTGGACTTTGCTGTCCACAGCACCAGAGAAATCTTTTCACTGACTTTTGAATGTTTAAACTTGTATATTTCTCTGGGCTTGTGGCTCGGGGAACAGGACATTGCTACTCACCTTTTGAGTTTTATTAGGATGATTTGTACCACTGGAGCACGAGGGCATTGGCAGGCTCAGTTATGCTACAGATGCAGAGGAGGTACAGCCTTCAGATGATGGACTCAAGTTCTGTTTAAGTCAGCTCAACCAGCTGAAGAGCTGGCCACTGACATCCTGACCACCAGTTGCATCCAGAGCTCTGTAAGATGGGGAGATTGGAGATGGGGAATTCCCTCCTGCAGTTCACATCCAAACACTCCCTTTCTTCTTTTAAGCAAATCTTCTTTTCTCCTGCCTGACTTCATGTGGTATAAATGAGGAGTAATTTGAATGAAAACTCTGTAGTGAAGTCACAGTTGGGGGAGAGAGGAATAGACACATGATTTTGTTGTTTATTATGAAGTTTGAAAACTGTTACTGAAAAATTCAGTTGACCTGGGAAACATCATAAGCGTCAATGTCCAGTTTGATACAATGACTGGGACAGAAATGAAACTTCAGTGCCTGCTCTGTGGGAGAGTTCATTCAGCCGCAACTTCAAAGCTATGATTCGAAGAGGTAGTTACTGTTTCTAAATCCCAGCACTTTTATAACTTTAAAAATTGGAAATGAAAAGTAACTCAAGTAAAATCTGGGTAAAGGTGAGAAAACCCAGTCTGATTCCTGAAAAGTAAACAGTCTATCATCCTGTATGAATGTACATAGAGTTAAATCCTAAAATTCTTGTTCAGACCTAATTTCAAGCAAAACTCCCATGGCAATCAATAGTGGATCCTGCAGTCAGCCAACAGTGTACCTGACACCTTAAGGTTTGATTCTCTTATTTTACTAATGCTATTCTATGGACTGTAAACAGTTGTTCGATATTTCCCCAAGCATGAGAGGAATCAGGCTATAATGTTTACAGGCTGTTTTTCATTAAGTGCACATGTACGTGTTAAAAGAAAAAAGAAGTATAGCCGTTTGAATGTATGACAGTAGTACCTAAGAACTCCCATTAGAAAGTGGTCTCTGTTACAAAAAGCACTGGGAAATACAGGAGGAAAAAACATGTCTGTCCATGGAGTTTATACTGTGGACAGATTCTGTCCTTGTTAAATTAAAAGCTTTTAGCCATTGACTACAAGAAGAGTAGGTTCAGCCTTAAGAAACTTTAATAAATGGATGGAAAAATCAATTAAAATGGGAACTGATATATGTAATTATATGACATTAAATCATGCAAAAAAATGTTGTCTCAAATATCACACTGGCAGGGCATGGATTTTTTACCCTGAGCTTTGTTAATTTCCATTGATTTATTTTTCCTTGGAAGCATTTATTTTCTGCAGCAAGGATGGCGGCTCTAGCTAAGGATTAGATGTTTATCCTTTAGTGTGGGCAGGGAGCCTAGGCGGATAGGAGAGATTTTGCAGCTGAAAAGGATATTCTGCTTTTTTTAATGTTTATTGTGTTTTGAGAATATATAATTCCAGCAGAAAAGCAGAAAACAAGCAAGCGAGCTCCAAATGGAACACCATCCTCTTAATCTGAAGGCTTCTTAAGTTTAGAAGCCAAGTGTTTTTAGTACTTCTCTTCGTGAGCTTGCTCACAACATTTTGTGGGCAGTGATATGAGGTGGAATGATTGCTAAGACTGTATTTCCCTCTCAAACTCTTCTCTGAGGCAGATGACAGATGACAAAAACCCTTTGGTGGCTCATCCCTTGGGGCTGGATGGCTTTTGCTGGGATCTCTGGAGTCTGTGGTCTGTTGGTGAGCACAGGGAGTGGCTTTTGCAGCCTGTAAGTCATGTCTATCGGGGCCTTATCCTTCTGCCATAATGACACATGGGCAAGGTCTTTGTCTGCCTGGATTAATACAGAGAGATTAAAGGTCCTCGGAACCAGGGGTGTTTAAAACCTGTTTATAAACCTGTTTATAAAGAGTTTCTTTCTTGGGTACTTCTTGGCAGTAAATAAGGCTTATGCTGTTTCTATAGAAGGATTTTTTTTTTCATTTTTTAATATATCCTATGAAACAGTCACTGCAGCTTGATATGAAGCTTAAAGCAGGCAGTGTTTTCGAACACGGATCAAGCCAACCTGTATCTTCTCAAAGGGAGGGATGCGGAGGAGCTGTGTTTCTTGTAACCCCTTCACCTCTGAATTATTTGCTGACACATGCACACCACATCACGTCTATAACTTCTAAGGGCTAAGGGGTTAAGTATCTTGTCACTCCACTAGAGACACCTCACTTGCATATCCCAGACTTTTTACCAACCTTCCCCAGCAGGACTAGGGGATCCCTGCTGTCAAGCCAGAGTGAAAGCTGAGGGCTCTTTCTCAGCACCCAAGAACAGTCTCTGGATGCCAGGGAGCATAGTCTGGGGGAAAAGGGGAGTGGGAGAGCACTGAGCAGGGGAACCAAAGAGCTGAGGTCTACTCCAGCTTCTGTCCCTGACCTACTGGATGATAGTGGGCAAATAAGTCACTTTCTTTCTCTGTGCCTCAGTTTCTCCATTTGTTAAAAAGGTGGGAACAGTGCTGACCTCCTTTATGAAGGGTTTTATGGCCAAAGTAACAAAAAATAGAATGTAAGAGCTGGATATAGCACTATTAACTGCAGCAAAACAGGTAGAAAAGCTGCAGATCTGAGATTCTATTGCAACTTGCTGTCTACAGAGCTGTTCCTCCTGCCCCATGTTCAGGCGCCCTGGCCATGCACGCCTGCTGCACACACACCTAAAAGTGATGAATAACAGCTAAATTGCAGAGCTGTGTGATAAATTGTTTGCATCGTGAGCTTCTGACCACCTTACCTGTGCACCCTGCATGATCGTTTGATGTCTGGGCAGCAAGTGCACTGGCGCTGTGGCCTTATCCTGCTGACCAACATAGTCTCATCATTTTCTTAGGTTCTCTCATCTATCTGTATCCACCTGCTATCTTTCCTATCCTTTGATTGTAAATACTTTGAGGTAGGGACTGTCTGTGTTTGTAATCATGAAATAATACAAGCATTAGCAACTCATAACAATCCACAGACAGGGATTTGAAATACATCAACAGTGAGAATAATGGCACAGAATTCATATAACATTCATTGTGTCAAACTTTTGAGTACTTTCAAGCTGACCACATGGCAAGTACCAAAACCATATTCCTTCAGTGAAGGGCCTTACTCCTAGAAACTGAAAAATTGCAGGTGGTTTGTAGAAAGCCTTGGATGAGCAGCCACAAGGGTGGCTCGGAGCTCTTCATTTCTAGCTTTGCTTTGCCTCACAGCCACCACTGACTTCAGGATCTCAGTGCAGGGAACACCATTCCCATCCTTTTCTGTACTTTCTACTGTTGACCTCCCCTCTGGGACATGCGATCTGGACTGAACCCTTGACCCTTTCAAATCAGCAGTGGATTTGCTGAGTTGAATGTGATCAGAGTTCAGACCTCTCATCTTGTGTTCCTTCATCTCTGCTTTCTCGTAGCCAGCAGCTTGCTCTTATTGTCTTCACTCAAGACTACCTGTAATTGTGCTTATTAACGACTTAAACCAAATTGCACCAAAATCACTGGGAAGATGCTCATTAGCACTGATAGTTTTGGATCAGCCCCTAAAATAGAGGCTTTCCATTGCCCTCGTGCTGTGCTAACATTAACTACTTCATTTCCACAGAGCTTGCAGGCAGATGAGCTGAGAGGCAGGGGATACCCTCAGCCTTTGCCCAGGAAAGTGCGGTGATGAAGAGAAGGGGAGCTTCTGTTTTCAGATCCATCACTCCTCCCTCCAGCTCCTTTTCCTCCTGCCCCAGACACAGCCTTGGCTGCTTTGCAGTTGTTCATAAACACCATCTACATCTGTCCTGAGCCACGAGATGTATTAATCAATTTGATGAGGATGTTAAAGCTTCCTCTTTGCACCTAATTATGGGCTGATTTATAGTACTGGCCTTGTGTTTGATGGAGCTCTCCCCTTGGCAGTGATTTACATGGCATTGGCACCAACCTCTCCATCTCTCCAATACTCTGTCATTTTCTCTGCCCCTCTTTCTCTTTCTCTCTCGCTCCCCTTGCCATCTCCCCCCTCTTCCCCACACCCCTCTGCTCTATGTTGCCTCATGAGAGCCTAATGACATGTTGACAGACTAGTGAAACATTGCTCCCTCTTCACTGCATCTGTCTCTGGCTCGGTGGCTCCCCAGTGCTCTCTGACACATCCAGATGGAAGGCCTGGCAGGCAAGGCAGAGGCTCTGGCCATTGCCCCAGTGCAAGCCCTGCAGCTCCACAGATTTCCTTCTGGAAGTAGTTGATGCAGAGCTCTAGATTCCCCCAGGGGACATCCCTGTGCTGGCAGGGATCTGGGCCCCACACATCCTCGTTCTCCAGACTCCACTGAAATCCTCTAATGAAGTAATGAAGTAATTAAATAGCAGTGATTCAGACTTCCACAGTGTGACTCACCTGAGGATCTCCAAAATTTCTGGGAGTGGGAGGACAAGTTTTACTTTCTTTTAGTACCAGTGAGGAAACAGAATCACAGAGGCACTAGGAGATTCAGTTTCTGAAAGGTGCAACTGATATAGTCACCCCACTCTAGTTATTACCCAGAGGTTCCTCTCTTGAAGTTATTGGGGAAAGTGGGAGAAGAATGAAGCAATTACACCAGTTTCGCTCATCCCTGTGAGATTAGCTGCCCCAGAGAGAACCTGTTCCATATGTTTTGGTCTAACCCTTCTTTTCTTTTCTCTTCTCTTTTTCACTCTTCCTCTTCCTTTCTTTTTCTTTTTTTCCTTTATATTTTCAGAGCTGAGATTCTTGAAATAAAGTCAAAGAAGTCTCAGGATATTTGGAGACATAAAAAAAAAAAGAGATGTGTTTCACATAGGTCATATATTATAGTAGATGAAGCATTCATGGCTACTGGTACTAATGCAACTCCAACCTTATCCCCCACCTTCTTTTGTGCCTGGAAATTGCAAAATACACTTTTCTAGGGGAAATAGTGTTACCTCCTCTGTGTGAGCAAAGGTAACAGGCTGAGGGTGGAGGGGACTCAGTCAAGTTTTTTATTTGCTAACTCTGAATTTCGTAACTTTGGTTGCTTTCAATTAGGAGGTCTAATGTATGGGGAAATGACAACAGTGATAAGCAGTTGAGTTAAGGAGGTGTGCTTATAATCTCCAGAAAATGGTGAGACATTAGATGGCACATACTGACCCTGAATCCATCCTCCAGTTTACATGTGCACTCACTCCTCTTTTAGCTGTACATGCCCTTTCCCTACAGGTGGTTGATTCTCCAGCTGCCAGATGTGCCCGTGAGACCAGATGTTTCATGCGTTCAAAATCAGCTGTACATCCACAATGTATAGATGAATTCAGTGGTGCAAGCTGAAATGAGCACAACAGTATAGAAGGTAAAATTTTCTACTGTTGCATTAATAATACTGTAATGACAATAGAAGTTCTAGTCTGTCCCTTCTTTCAAGAAAAGCTTCTGCCAAGAAATTATAGGTAAAACACTTTTTGCCTTGCCATGAAAAAACTGAAGCCTGTTTCCACTTTCTGGGATTAAGTCATCAAAATTCAACTCACAACCAGACTAATGACTTTAAAAATCTGAATTTTGGAGTTACACCAAAGATAAACTTGGCCAGTTGTAACATATACCAAAAAAAAGTCAAGAGTCCAAATAGGGATATCAGGATATATTCATATGTATACCATATTCACGTGTCACTGCACTTCATGAAACCACGTCCATATTGTGAAGACCAAGATCTTGGCTTGACAAGATGCCCTTTGCATGCAGGTGTGCATATGTGCAAAACTATGCAGACGCTTTAGCCTGCAGATTGCACATGTGTTCCATTGCACTCCATAAAATGCATATTAATGGTGCTGAAGCTGAAGTCCTGTCCAGAGAAGCAGATGCTTGTCGATGGCGAAGCTGGCTGTGCTGAACAGATGAAAAGACATCTCTGCTGCTGAGTGAATTCCATCAGACCAGGAGCAGCTGCTCTAAAGCTTCTGAAAGCAAAAATCCTCATGAATAAATATTAGGAGGGAAAAAATGAGGCTTCTGGAGAACAAAAGGAAGCAGAGGAAGTTACTGAGAGATGCTGAGACCTTTCATCTCAGCAAAATATGCAATTAACACAACACACACATCTCCTCCAGAAAGGCCTTGCATTTGTTCAGGGTGACTATAGGATCAGAGATAAGGTTTCTTTTGGTGAACAAGGAAGACCATAAACTGCTGTTCCTCTGCCTGTCAACACAGGAGCACTTGGCACTAGTGATTTCACAAAGTTACTGAGTCAGCCTCCTGGAAATGCTCAGCAATCATTTGATCTAAAGGGAAGCTGCTGGGGTTTCAGGTCCAGAAATGCTTGGCATTCCCGTGAAAAAAAAGTGCCCATTTTCAAGGATGGCCATACCTTGGAGCAGTGTTGCATTCCTCCATGTATCACTGCTTCCAGGTACCAAAGCAAAGCTGCAGGACCTGTTTTCTAGTAGCCCAGTTTACACCTGCATGATGCAGATGTAAAATGCTGCCGGATCAGCATGCTGCACAAAGGACTGTGGCAATGTGAGGTGTAATGCAAAGGAGGACTTGCAGACTCAGCAGTCTCCATCTTTACAAGGTATCTGGCGATAAGGTGAGGCAGAAGTGGCTTCGTCTCTTCTGGGAAATGAAGGATGGGCTTGAGAGCAGATGTGGCTCGCATGCTTTCTGTCCACACAGCCATCTGTTAGGCCAGCTTTCACTCAGACTGGGAGATCAGCAGTGTATTTAGAAAGAGCTGACCTTAGACTATCTGCTGTTGGATTGGGCTGTGGGACAGTTGGCTTCATCTGATGTATCTGATCCCTTTGCGCTGCATTAACGAGAACCTTAATGCCTGCTTAGCTGGGCCTTTCCCCTTCCCATGAGCTTTAGAGCCCAGGTTCAGGCAGCCTCCCAGCGTGACCTTGAGGACTTACACTACAGTCAGCAAGCACGGCCAGCCTTGAGAAATGCCCAGAGCTGTGCTGGACCGGCAGTACAACACACCCAGTGGAACACAGAATCTACTCTGTAGCTAAAAGCTGAGATATTATTTTGCCCAATTACTTTCAAATCCATTGCTGGGTTACTAATTCATATGTTCACACTGGTGCAAATTCTTCATTTCCACCAGCTCTGCTTGTTGGTGTCAACAGCCAATAAACAGGCCACTGGGGTTGCATGAGAACACTGGCATACCAAGGTGGCCAGGCTGAATTCAATCCCATTTGTCTCAAGAGCCAGAAGTAGATGCCTAGAGGAGTATGTAAAACCTTCCAGTAGGCAGATGTTTCTCCTACACCCTCGTCTTCACACCCTGCATGTACACACATTCACTGGAGGCTGTTGGCTCCAGACTTGCAGAAACTGCTTTCAAATGTATCTCTTTTCCTGTCCCCCTCCCCATAGCTCATATTGTTACCAGGAGATGACATGTCACTGCCTCATTGCCGTATGACTTGTTACGATGGCTGTCAGGAGTAGCCAGCTTCCTCCTTTCTCATTTGATCCATTTGAACCACTTCTTGATGGCAACCTGGAAATATGTTTCTCTGCCTTGCAGTGTGCTCACCCCTTGGAGCTATCAATTTATTACAGATAAAAAAAAAAATAGGGATAACTACAGATGGCTCGCAGCTGGAGGAAAAAACAGACACAAATTTCTGCTGGCTGCAGTTTCAATTGAGCCCAGGATAATTCCCTCCTTCTGTTTCTTCTGGGTGAAGAGATGCAGTTCTTTCTCTTCCTGTAAGCAGTAATAGGTAGGCTGAGTTGGTGCAAAAACAGTAACAGACTGAAGCAATCAAAAAGGTCCAGAATGACTTTGCAGAACAGAATAAGTCTTTTGCCTTTCTATTAATCTTCTCTTTCTTTCTCTTTCTTTCTCCTTTCTTTTTCTTCCCCTTTCCCTTCCCTTCCCTTCCCTTCCCTTCCCTTCCCTTCCCTTCCCTTCCCTTCCCTTCCCTTCCCTTCCCTTCCCTTCCCTTCCCTTCCCTTCCCTTCCCTTCCCTTCCCTTCCCTTCCCTTCCCTTCCCATTTTTACACCCACAATGAGCAGGTGCAATTCAGTACTTACTCCATGTATTCTGAAGCAAGTTGTGCAATAAATCTCTTTCAGAAGAGTGACAACTTCAATTTATCCTATCTCCATAAAATACCTCTCATTCCTCATTCTTATGTCTGTCTCTCTTCTCCCCTTCCCTTTATTTTTCCATCAGATATGCAATTGTGGCCTCTGGTCAAAAATAATCTGATATAGGATGCTGTGTTTAAAAAACAACAATTAACAAGTCCCAAAACACTGGTATCTTCCACTAGACAAGGTTCCAGATTTCATGCATGTGGAATCCCTAACATTATCTCTTATGCTTTCTTGGTGAGTCTGGTGCATCTGGACTCACTCACTTATCTGTTAGATATGAGGAGTTATCTGATTTACAAATTCTGGAGAAGGTACAAAGAAGAGCTATAAATTGATCAAAGGTATGGAGGGTCTTAGCAATGCTGATAGACCAAAGTGTTTAATCTCATGCAGTTTGGAGAAACTGAGATTACAGGGTGGGATGCTGGGTGTAGAGAAAGATATGAGGGAGAAAAGGCTGCTCTTGCTCTCCCTGAAAGCAGATCTGAGAGACATGGATAAGAATGTGTTCAAACTGAGCAGGAACAGACAAATATGCAGCTGCTCTGAGAGGTTAAAGTGATGCTGTCAAATATTTTTACTTAGAATGCAGGTTTGCTAACGCATTGTTTTCTGCCCTCGAGGAAGATGGAAGCTAACTCTAATTATCCAGTGTGCCAGAGGGAATCCCAGGTCTGTTTGTATTATACAGACAGCAGTAGTACTATAACCATGACAGTCTAGTGATTTGGGATTTTTTTATCCATTATCCAATGCTATGAAAGTGGCAGTGTGGCTAATCCCTTCCACCAGTGAGAACAACCTTTCTGCCTTAAAAAAAATCTAATGTAATAGTGCATTTAGTTCCCTTGAAAGAAGAGCTGCCAGTCCAGACTCGCTCTCGGTAGTGCCACGAGAACAGTGACCCTAATACAAGAGATGAGAGAAAACTTTTCTTCCAGCACTTGCTCTTGGGAGTTGGACCTCCCTGTAACCATCCTTGTGGTTGCGGCCAAGCCCCTGAAACAGTTTCTCCTTATCTAGGAAGAAAACATAATGTCTGTGACCTCTTCTAGTCCTGGCCTCTCTGCTGTGAGTATCTCAAAGTTGACTTTTGCCAGTGTGCTTTGGGGACCATTCCTGGCAGGGGAGGATTAGGGATATTGGCACAGAGGTCATTCAGACAGTTGGGAATTAGATCCAAACTAGTTTTAATTTGAATTAGAGTGCTCTTGATGAGAAGAGCTCATGAGCAGTTTTATATACCTCTCCATTACTGCTCTTCTGGGCACTTGCTCTGATGATGCAAAAATTTTCTGATCACCCATAGTTTCTGGCCTCATTCCTTTCATGCTGATTCTCTAAGCATGGTCAGCTGCATTCAACTGGTATTCAAGTTCTCTGTCACCTTAGCTGTCCAAATTAAAAGGATTTGCTCAAGCTATTCATGGAGACGTGGTTTCTTACAAAATGATCTAATTTTGTATTTTCAAGTGCTTTTAATATTTGCGATATTAATGCTTTAGTGGCAAGCTGTGTTGACAGTGCAGCCTAGTGGATAGAGCACTGGGCTGGGACTCGGCAGATCTGAATTTTGTTCCCAGTCCATCTTGCTGGATAGTTATGAGCAACTCACTTTGCCTTGCCCCACACTCTCAATTATAAAATCATAAAAATGCTGACATAATTTCTGAAATCTACCGGAGAAAAGTGGGACTGGTCTTCCATTTATCTCCTGATTGCATTTTACCTTTGTATAATGTGGCATTTGCTGACAAAGGTAGTTAAGTAAACATCACTTATGATCAGTGCCATGTGAGAAAGGGCTTTCCAATGCTAGCGGTGTGGCGGTGGATATAAGCAAAATGGTAGTACAGAAGGGAAAGGGATGAAGAATGGGGACACAGTCATGTTTTTTTATCACACTATTTTTATAACAGCATATTTCTGTGCTGGCATGTCTTCAGCTGGTACAGCTGGGGCAATTTTGTTTTTTTCAGTGGAATTCTGATTATTTGCAATAGCTGAGAAGAGTCCAGTTCCTACAGTGAACTCTTGCTGCAAGAGCAAGAGGAAAATCAGGTCCTTAAAGGAAATTTGGAAGAGTGGTTTCTACTCGATGTGTCTCTGTAGATTGATGCTGAGGCCCATACAGCTGGAGCTTTTCTGCCACTGAGTCGTCAGCTGCCATGATACTTCCATATCCTATGTATTCCTGGACAGTAGGTAGAGCTCCTTCTAGTGTGGATTTTTACTCCATCCGTATAGACTTCAGTGTGATGGAAAACTAAAACAAAACCCTAACCCTATGAGACAACCAGCAATTACAGAAGACCCATTATCCTTTCTTAGCTGAAACAGGAGGATAAGATCCCCTAGGCTGGTAAATGCAACAAAACCCAGGAAAAATGCAGCATCAGTCAATATTAAAAACAAAGTCATGGGGAGCACTTTTGCTGTTTGGGTAGTGATGGGGCAAGTCTTCTTTGCCAGCGTGCTGTGGATCTGCAATTCCTCAGCAGGACTGAGATGGCTCTGTTGCTTTTGATTTGGTTTCCCTGTTGCTTTTGATCTGATTTCCCTTTCAGAAGAAGAGGGAGAGAAGGGCCAGATTAGCTGGATCCAGGAAGGGCTGGAAGCATTGATCCACTAGGGTGCATCTTTGGGCTGGATGTCTGAAGGGTGCTGTTTTCAGATTCCAGCTATTAGGCTTTGGAGTTGTCTCTACTGTAACTATAATTAGGAAGGGGGGCTCTTTGTTTATTTAGGCTGAGAGCTTTAAGATAAATGACAGCTCCGAAGATGCTTTTCAGCACTTCATAAATCAACTGCCAGCTGGCCAGTTTCACCTCTGAAATGTCTCCTGGTTTTTTTCTTTGCTTTTTTTTTTCTTCCCAACTTTGGAAAGATGGTATATCCAAAGGAAAAAATCTTCCAGAGAAATCACTGCGATAAGGAATATGTGCATTTGGGGAGGGGGAAGGGGAAATTACTTCATCCTTGAAAGACTCGAGGTGTTTGAAATCTTAGCCCATTGCCTCAGTGCAATTTCTTAATTCAAAGCCATGAGAAGGCATCCTCACTGAGAATTTGCAAAGGGCAGAGACACCCAGCGGACTGACTGACACATCCTCAACTGCCATGACAGACATTTTTCTGATTTCATTTAATGCCTCTTTTCACTGTCTCACTCAACACATCCAGAGATTTACTGGTGTTCTTTTTCATTAGCTGAGTTGCTTTGATTCCTGCACAGCTCATAGGATTGTTTGTGCCAAGGACCCAGCATCCCCTTTCTCCAGAGTGAGGCAAGATTCCTGCCGAGAGGTTGTTGACAGCCATGCAGTCTCTGTGGGCAGAAGTGAACAGCATTCGAACTCGAACACCATGCACACTTGGAAAGGCTCTGGACTGTTCTCCAACCTCTTGCCAAGCCTGGAATCACATTTTGTTTGTGTACAAGGGTGGGGTGCAGTGCAAAACATGACTGAGGCCTTTGGATTCTCAGAAAAGTACTGGAAAAATCTGTGGTGGTTGAATTTTAGGATCCCAGATTATAGGTCTGTGCAATCTGAAGAGATGGAGTTGTCCTTTCATTTTGGAACTGGATTACAGACTCAATGCTATTCTTACAGCAGAGGAAGGCAACATTGTCAGTTTAATCCTGCTTTATATGGGCATCTGAGCACAATCAACTGAAACATGGATTCTACCGCAATGGGTGATACAGGGACCCAGACATTCAGAGGGACATAACAGGAGGCACAGTGGCCCTAGCTATTGGAACAGGGACGAGGGCAATTTTACCTACAATAGTCACAAAAAATGAGATACCTTTTTCCAAGAGTCCCTTCCCACGGTCACCATGACCCCACGCAGTCATGGTACAGGGGCAGGAGGAAGTAAATACCAAAAATGATGCAGCAGACAAGACCTGCCAGCTGTGCAGTTAAACCAGGGTCTCCAGGACGGCCTGCGGAGTTGGGGTGGGAAAGCATATATGGGTATATGCTACACGACCGGGGAATGGCACTCAATTAGCAGCAGCATTAACAGTATAACCCGGTCCCCCTGATCTCCAAACACTCGCTGGGGCAGAATGTCAAAGAACTGTGGATAGGGGCCTAGATTATTCTGACGGACATTTGGATGGAGGGAAGAAAAGGGAATGAGCAATCTGCTTGCGAAAGATCCCACCAAAATAAGCCCTAGATTTTATTCTAGATGGGTGGTAAACCTACTATGGCTGCAGGGCATGTTCCTTCTCTTTCAAGTGTGTTTTTCTGGGCATCTAAACTTAGCCATGAATGGAGGAGCCAGGAGTTCTGGCTACAGACCAACATAAATGCAGCAGAGACAAAAAGAAGAAACAGAATGAATAGGAAATCATGTAAAGAGGAGACAAAGGACTAACAAATGTACATATGGCTTTTAGACAGATCTTCAGAAGCTATAAAACTGCGTGAATCTCAGGTGCGTGTCACAACATTGCTGAGAAAACTGCACTTAAGTTAACTAGATTCTGAGCTCGTGTAAATTGGCCCAGCTCCACTGACCTCTTGTAAACCACAGGGAATAATGGAGAAAAGTTTCTTTTCAAAGAGAAGTGGGAAGAGTGAGATGTTTAACAAAGGGGCCTAGAAAAGCTCCAAGCACTGGACAGTCTCCACCTGGTTACATTAAACCAGTTTCTACATTTTTCAAAATCCACCCGTGCTTTAATCTCTGCTCCATTTCACATTTCCTTGTGATGTTGTCCAAAGAAATGCACTCATTGGCAATAAGCTTAACAGTCACCACAAAGCTTAACAGGACCTTGATGTGGCTTTTAAAAAAACCCAAACCCTTAACTGCTGAGGCTCACGAATTTTTTCTCCTCAGCAGATGTTATAGGGGGACTGAAGCTTGGCAAACATTTGCAGACATGGATAATGTTCATACTGATGGCCTGATTCTCATTTACATGAAACTGCCTTTACAATTCTCTGGCTTGGAAAAAAGTGCCTCTAAAGTGTGTGTGAAAGCAATTTATGTAAAGG